>NW_012267327.1:971096-976920 GCF_000151885.1 Dipodomys ordii
TAGATGAATGGATCAAGAAAATGTGGTATATATACACAATGGAATTCTATGCCTCCATCAGAAAGAATGACATTGCCCCATTTGTTAGGAAACGGAAAGACATGAAAAAAATTATATTAAGTGAAGTAAGCCAGGCCCAAAGAAACATATTTTCCAAAGTTTTCCTTATTTGCAATAACCAGTGTATGTCTGAGTCAAGCAGAAAAGTTGATGTTAGGGAAATGAACCCCAAACATTCAAATGTTTTTTTTTTCTTTCATGCAATTGTTTCTAACATATTTATAAGATGATTTCTTTTTTTGGGGGGGGTCCGGTAATGGGACCTGAACTCTGTGCCCAGGGGCTGTCCCTCAGCTCTTCAGCTCAAGGCTAGTGCTCTACCACTTGAGCTACAGCGCTGCTTCCGGCTTTTTTCTTTTGTGGTGCTGAGGAATCGAACCCAGGGCCTCATGCATGCAAGGCAAGCGTTCTACCACTGAGCCACCTTCCCAGCCCCTATAAGATGATTTCTTTGTTGCTTTGTATGTCCCTCCCCCACGGTCTAACCCCTGCTTTCTCTGTATTTGATGTTGGTATAATTTGTGGAGGGGAAGGGAAAAAACAAATCGTTAAAATAGGGATACAGGTGGACCCATTGCAACAATGAGATGTACAAGTCGTTATGTCAAAAAACGAACTTTACAACTTTGGTGGTGGGAGGATGATTGGATGAGGAGGTTGGGGGTGGAGGTATGGGAAGGGAGAGGAAGGGGGGGTATGGGAAGGAAGAGGAAGGGGAAACAAAGGAGGAGGCTACAATGCTTGATAAGAAATGTACTCATTATCTTGCCTATGTAATTGTAACCCTCCGACAGTATTTTCACAATTAAAAAAAAAAAAGAAGAGCTCTCTGTACTCTGGCACGGAGAAGGCATGTCTATTTTACGTCACCCTCAATGTCTTCCCTTTTGTTGGGTTTGGTGTAGCAGTCACTCCAAACATAGTTCTGCATACTTCCTCTCATTTACCATTTTGAAATTTCAATGTTCTTTTGGACATTGGTCTTTTGAAATTATAATGTTCAGCACATTATCAGAACAGAATGAAGAGGGCAGATAAGATTATCTTTAAATAAGGTTGTACAGTAATTTATTATTAATAGGAGAGTTCCATCCTGACGAGATGACTCCTCAGTAGTTAGATATTCTGGTTGTCCAGTTAAAAAGTGGATGTGTGTGTGTGTGTGTGTGTGTTCATGATCATGACAGAAAGCGTAAGACCTCAAAGATAAAAAGTAATCAGATATAAACAAGATTAGCCCTTAAATATGGGGAAAATATAAGAACGATTTTTTCCATTTCTTTATATTTACTCCATTAACTCCTTCTTGTTTTAGTAGTTAAACTTGTAAGGAAAAGAATACATATCAAATGCAAGTCCCACCCAAACCAAGAAAACCTTCTGCTTATTTTCTTTAAGCAACAATAAAGATTCTTACTTGGAAAGAGGGACTTTTAGAAGTTCACATAGTATATTAAAAATAAGAAACTGATCTCCCTGTAGACACTAAATAGAAGGAATAGAGTTTTCCCCAGATAGTCAGGATAATAAGGAACTTTTTTTCATCACTCTGTCTTTTTCCTTGAATCTAAATATATTTCTATATTGGCTACCACTATGTTTTATAATACTAAGACATGCATAACGCAATTTTTCAGAAAAATATATTTTAAATATGTGTTATTCTTAGTTTCATTTTTGTTTGTTAATGAAATTGGAAAAAAAAACTTTTCTTTAAAATAAATAGAATATAAAGCTCCTTGCTTCGATTGTCTGTTGTCTACATTATTCATAAATATGATAAATGCTCATCAAGTTCCACAGAGACATTTGCAGATGCAGATCCTCTGTCATGATATCATTGTAAGTTGTATTTGACCCTGCCCCAGGTTTTCATTTTAAGATACAGTCGCTGGACTCATAAATGGTATAGCAGAATTTCTTGGACTTCTTTTTTGAAACAGGATAGTGTTCATTATAAAACACCTGTTGTGTGCCAGCATGACTGATACCCTAATTTATCATCTGCTTAGGGATGAAAGATAGATACAATTATTCCAGTTTTATAGTTTGTGAAGTAGAGGTGTATAGCTATTAAAAATACATGCAAGTCTATGCAGTTAGGAAGTCATGGTGCCAAGGGTTCCAAATGAGAACATCTAAACAGCAGACATGGAATTTTTCTCATGCCATCTATCACATTTCGCTTCACCATCTCTACTTGTCACAGAAGCGAAAACAGAAATTGTTAGCATGGGGATGCTTTCTGAAGACTAAGTATATGTATACTGTGCTAAGATCTTCAGGACTCAGATCTCTGCACCAAACAGTGGAGACAGGTCACACTGAAGTGTTGTGAAATTTTATAATCTTGTAACCATTAGGCTGTCTGTTAACTTGCAATATGTGTCTTTTAGTGGTCGATCACTTCGTTAGTATAATATACTTCTATTTGTCCTGTTATAGAAAATTGTTACATGACCTAACAGTTTTATTTCATTAAAGACGATTCCAAGAGTATTCTACTCTTTTGTTATTCTTCAATGGTTTGAGCTAGGAGTTCACTTCCCTACACAAGAATAGCAAATGGGGGTTAAGAATCCAGTTCAGCACTGTATCATAAATATACATTAATATGTAAAGGGTGAATAGCTTTTCTTTTTCCTACCCTCTTTCTACTTCCTCTTTTTTCCTCTATATTTTATAATTCTGTATTTTATTTTTGTTGTTGTTGTTGTTGGTCATGGGGCTTGAACTCTGGCCTGGGCACTGTCCCTGAGCTATTCAGCCAAAAGCAAGCACTCTACCACTTGAGCCACAGCCACTTCCGGTTTATTGGAGATGAGAGTCTCACAGACTTTCCTGCCTGGGCTGGCTTTGAAGCAGGATCTTCATAACCCAGTCTCCTGAATAGCTGGGAGTACAGGCATGAGCCACCAGTGCCCAATTGAATTCTGTATTTTAAAGGAGAAATTGGGTGATGAGGTAACATTTTGTTTTAAATCAATGTTTCTTTTAAAACATTTTCCTCTCCAACTTCAGCAAATACAGAGGAAGTACTCAATGAATATTTTTTAAAATAATGATAGTTAAGGAAATTCTTCTATTATGTGTTCTAGTGCATGTCGTAGTATGAGTACTCAAAGAGGATTATCTTTGTTATGCCTTTGTGTCAAAGTTCCCCAAAACTCCACACCACTTTATCCATTGTATCACTTTCTACAGTTTCTGTTACTCATAGTCAATGATGATTCAAAACGATTAAATGGAAATTTTCAGGAATAAACAATTCACAAACTTTAAATTACATGTCATCCTGAGCAGCTTGATGAAATCTTGATTCATGCTGTTTCATCTCTCCAAAGACATGAGTCACTAATTTAATCCAGCAAACTGTGTACATCATCTAGCCATTAGCCAAGAAGTAGCTGACCTGGTTAACAGATTGCTGTCACTATATGGGCACTGTAATACTGTGTTTCAGTATCACTTATTTAACTTAATATTGGCCTCAAAGCACAGGGTAGTAAGGATGACAATTATTTTTGCCATGTATTGTTTCATTGGTTCAAGGTTATTCTTTGTTATCATTGCTTATCTTTCACCATACCTAATTTGTAAATTACACTTTGTCCTAGGCATATGAATAGGAAAAAATAACATAAATAGGATTTGGTTTTATCTGCAGCTAAAGATATCCCCTGGGGGAAGGAATGTCTTATCTTGGTATGTAGCTTCTCCAGATAAGGATACTAGAACTTAAAAGTACTAAGAACATTTAGGGAATAAAACACATACCAGATTGAGAGTTGAAAATCTCATTTCCTTACCTGAGTTCTGACTTCCACGTTTTAAATTCAGTGATCTTTAGTTAGCATCCTTAGTTATATCACAAACAACCTGCATTAAATAAGCTCTAAGGTCTTTATTCGTCTAGATGCATGGTGCATCTAAATTACATTTCCTTATAAAAGCTGAGTAACGAAAATATTTTATATGGCCAGAGTTTTCTTATCTGCCAACTCCAACCACTAAGAGTCCAGCCAAGAATCCCTGGGAAACACAAAGTTACTGAGCAGCCAAAATAAATGAACTGAAACCTTGTTCTAAGGAAACTCCTGGGCTCCTCATTCAGAGACTGTTTACTCTTCAAATAGAATCTCTTTTTAAGTTTGATTATCTTTTCTTTTCCAAAAGCCTGACACTTTAGTGGCAAATTGGAAAGAGACTACAAGGCAATCACCCACTGAAGCAATATTTGAGAGAGTGTGCTGTAGGCGCTGAAGTACTGTGCAAATGTGAGCTCTTACCATTAGCAAGAGGGACTGACAACTGACAGGAACAGTTGAGAACAAAGATAAACAAATTGGTTCAGACAAAACACAGGAGTGGAGCTGTGTAGTGTACTGGTAAATAGGTTTACTCACTTCAATGATTCCTAAAATCTTGTTGGAGCTATCACATAGTTTACACTTATCACAATACTATCAGGAACGGTTCAATTACATTTCAAGTAATATTTGTTTTAAGTGTTAATACAGTTGAGAAGCTCACTGAGTGAATTATAAATGTTTGATAATATCTTACAATGTGATTTGATATTAGAAGAACACATAATGTGGCCAAATATTTTCCACTGAATGGAACAGGATAAAGTAAAACAGAAAAGCCAAATAATTCCTATGAGGCTAAATTACAAATGCCTAGAAAGTTGTATCCACATACATGAAATAGTATTCTGGTTTGGAATTTTTTTAATTTTTGATAATGATATTCTTATTAATTTTTATTAATGATAATGACAGAAATTAAGATAAAATAATACTGCTTCTTTTTTTGTCAAATTTGAACAGAATGTTAATCTTCTCACACCAACACATACTATGATACATAGAATGTACCATACACATTTTGTTTAAAGCTTTTGCCAGTCCAGACATAAAAGTAATAGGTCTCCAGATCCCAAATTAAAATTAACTGTATATTTTTATTATCATGAATCATGCAAACACCAGTGTTTTTAGGTTTTGTATTATAGCAAGTTGTACATAAATGGAAACCAAGAGCACGATGATACTAAGTTAAAAAGAAGGTAAGAACTTGGATGTGAAGCCTCCTCTATTAGTGGGAATTGCCACATTTTCATTGAAAGTACCTTAGCATCATCCATCTAGTGTCAATGGTAGATAACCTTTAAAGAAGGAAAACCAAGGTGGTTATCAGAGTCCAGGCTGGTGGCCATGCTTTTGGAGATCTTTTTTCCAGGGTCAGGGCATCTGAGGAGAGGCCACAAAAGTAGCTGAGTGGAGAATAGGAGAAAGACATCAACCAGGCAACTGCAGGTTAAATTGGATAGATTGACTTCCCAGCAGACCAGACCACAGTTCACTCAATTGGCCTGTTGTACAGCCAGGTAAGAAAGAGATGCCTGACTTCTACCTCAGCTTCTGTATTTACACTGCTAAACTTTTGTCTAAAGAGTTATTAGAAAAGATATATTTGAAGGATATTTGCTTTCATTCATTCTTTCTTCTTTTATTTTCTTCTTGCTTTCCTTCCTTCCTTTCTTTCCTTTTTTTGTCTTCCTTCTTGCCTGCCTGCCTGCCTGCCTTCCTTCCTTCCCTCCTTTCTTTCTATCTTTCCTTTCTGTTTTCCTCCCTCCCTCCCCCCTCCCTCCCTCCCTTTCTTCCTTCCTTCCCTCCTTTCTTTCTATCTTTCCTTTCTGTGTTCCTCCCTGCCTCCCTCCCTCCCTCTCTCCCTTCCTTCCTTCCTTCCTTTCTTCCTT
>NW_012267327.1:977040-1024142 GCF_000151885.1 Dipodomys ordii
CTGTCTTCCTTCCTTCCTTCCTTCCTTCCTTCCTTCCTTCCTTCCTTCCTTCCTTCCTTCCTTCCTTCCTTCTGTTTCTTTCTTTCCTTTTTGCTCCCTGTCTTCCTTCCTTCCTTTGTCTCTTCCACTTTTGTCAAACTCCAATTGGTAAGCATAAAGCTTCAAAAAATTTAAAGTGGTAATATTTCCATAGGACAGATTAAGTCCTGGTTTTGATTTTTTTTTCCTGTCCAAAAAAAAAATTGCAAACTGTTAAAGCCAAAATGCATTTTACATGAACAATTTGCGTTTAAAAATCCTGCCTCCTAGCACCGCCAGGGTTAATATTTGCTTTGGACTGCTCTGCTTATTTAGTCTCAAGCTTTTCCAAAGAGCTAACACCAAAAGGCAGCCTTCCTATTTGCCTAGCGAGTGTGCGATTTCACACATAGCGCACGATCTGCTTTTACCTAGACTGAGCCTTAGCTGTTCTCCATGTGAACAGTGTACTTAGCTGTGTTGGGAAATGTGAACTTTGTAGCTGCGTCAAGCAGTGAGCTCACAGAAACGGGGGCTGATTTCCCTTTTGGAAATGTCTCCTGTCTCTTTTCCATGACGCCACCTCTTCTTCAGTGCCCTGGCCCTATTTCACCGCAATCATACAATCTTCTGAACATGCTCATTTCCTAACAGAGTTACATGCCCTCAGTCTCTTCTCCAGCTGTTTTTAATCAAGGCTTCTTATCAGCAGTAATTTTATTTTTTAATTTAATTTTATTTTATTGCAAATGTGATGTGCAGAGGGGTTACAGTTACATATGTAAGGCAATGAGTACATCTCTTGTCGAACATTCTTACTTCCTCCCTCATTTTCTTCCACTTTCCCACCAACTTCCCCCTCCCCAAAGTTGTAAAGGTCATCTCCAACATAATGCCTTGTATCCTATTGCACTGATTCACCCTTTGTCCTTTGTCTCACCATTTTGTTGTTCCCCTTTCCTTCCCCAAATCAGATAAAAACATATACAAGACACAAGGTATCAAAATCAAAAACAGTGACAACAGAGGATAAACCAAAGGAGAAAAAAAAGGGAAAAAAATCAAATAACTTCACACAGTACATTACAAAAATAAAAACAAAAAACAAAAACAATTCTCTTGTTTCCATATATTGGAGTTTGTTTTTATAGCATCATGTTATATGGTCATATATACATGGCTATTGAGCTATCGTGATCTTCTGCTAGGACTCTCCTACACATATACTAATTTTTGTAATATACTAATTTTTTTTTTTTTGGCCTGGTTGTGGGGCTTGAACTCTGGGCCTGGGCGCTGTCTCTCAGCTCTTCAGCTCAAGGTTAGTGCTCTACCACTTGAGCCACAGCACCACTTCCGGCTTTTTTTTTCTTTTTGCTTATTTGTGCTGAGGAATTGAACCCAGGGCCTCATGCATGCAAGGCAAGCGCTCTACCACTGAGCCATCTTCCCAGCCCATAATATACTAATTTTTTAATAATGTTCAATAGTAAACACCTTGATCATCTCACTGCCATTCTTACAATAATCCAAAATTCACTTTTATTACCTCCACGTTCTTTGTGGAACAAGTCCAAATTCTCCAAGCATTTGTTTAAGAACTTTCCAAGGATCAGTCGGTAGCTTCCTTTCTGTCCCATTTCTGCTCTCTTTTGTCTCTGTGTCTCCAAGTCTTAACCACTTATTCTAGAGGACCATACCTTGCTCCTAGTCTTTCTTTACAGGAGTCTCCTTAATTTTCCTTCATTTTTTTTTCATTTGAAGTTTCCATCTGTGAAGATGTAGCATGAATGTCTTTTTATGTGCCAAGCCTTCTTAACACTATTCAGCATTCTTTCCCTGCTCCTACAACATTCAACACAAATTCTAATAGCTTAATAAATGTAAAAAGCAGAGAAATGGAATGGCTAACCTTTGTTCAGCAACTTATTGTATAAAAGTACTTCTTAAATCAATTCACAAGTATTCATTTATTGTATTCATGTTATCATTGTGGGGTAGATGCTATTGTTTTTCTCAGTTTTACAGTTAGGAGATGAACATTTATTATTTAAGTGCCACTCTGAGAATCACCTCACAGTTTAGTTACAGGCTGGATTTAGCTCATTCATGTCTGAATCTAAAGATCAAGCTTTAACAGCTGTGCTTCACTGTTAGTGCTATTTAATTTCTATTTTACTCTTTCATAAGAGATAACTTATTGATGCATCTGATGTATCATGGCCAAGCATTAGCTTTATGTCACTTGTTGAATTAACATGAACCCAACCCTTTGAGATTAATGACATTTGATTTTAAAACTTTTATGGAAAGTTGGGTACTACTCTTTACTACAGGCTCCTAGTTACTCAGGAGACTGAGATTTGAGGATTGTGGTTCAATGCCAGTCAGGGTATAAAAGTCTATAAAACTTTTTTTTTAAATTTTTTTTGGTGGGGGTTCGGTTGTGGGGCCTGAACTCTGGGCCTGGGCTCTGTCCCCCAGCTCTTCACCTCAAGGCTAGCATTCTACCACTTGAGACACAGTACCACTTCCGGCTTTTTTTTTTCTTCTGCTTATGTGGTGCTGAGGAATCAAACCCAGGGCCTCATGAATGCAAGGCAAGTGCTCTACCACTGAGCCACCTTCCCAGCCCAGTCTATAAAACTCTTATCTCTAATTAACCACCAAAGAAATCTTAGTAGTGAGTGGTTCAAGTGGTAGACCACTAGCCTTGAGCAAAAGAATGCTGAGAAACAGTGCTGAGGCTCTGAGTTCATATCACCTCAAAACTTTACAGAAAATAATTTTTAAAATAGTTGGAAAAAATATTGAGATCAAGCATTGTGGTACATGTCTGAAATCTCAGCTACTCCAAAGACAGAGTTAGGAGGATGATAGGTTGAGGACAGCCTAAAACTGTACCTAAAAGACAAACTAACAAAAGCTTAAAGGCTCGAGGCATTGTTGAAGTGGTTGAGCACTTGCTTAGAAAATGTAAGACCTAGGCAAAATGAACCCCAAGGACTCAAATAGTTTTTTTTTTCTTGCTATTGCTTCTAACATATTTATAAGATGATTTCCTTGTTGTTTTGTATGTCCTTCCCCCACGGTATAACCCTGTTTTCATTGTATTTGATGTTGGTATAATTTGGGGAGGGGAAGGGAAAAAACAAATTGTTTAAATAGTGATACATGTGGACCCATCGCAACAATGAGATGTACAAGACATTATGTCAAAAAAAGGAACTTTACAACTTTGTGGGGAGGTGGGGGCAAGAAGGGATGGTAAGGGGAAACAAAGGAGGAGGCAACAATGCTTGATAAGAAATGTACTCATTACCTTACTCATGTATTTCTAACCCCTCTGCATGGTATTTTCACAATAAAAAAAACCTTATTAATAAAATTTTAAAAAGAAAATGTAAGACCTTGAGTTCGATCCTCAGTACTAAAAAATAATTGAAGGATGTTTAATGCTGATCAATAATGAAATAAAATTGATCCTAAGATGGACCAGATGGCACTTGATACCGAGCGTATTTTTACATCATCAATTTTAAATAAATGTTTAACATACTTCCATTAACCAGCTCTTCAGGCACATCCATTTTTTTCCATTTTCAGTACATTGAATTGACTTTAGTACAAACATCATCAGAAATGTCCTTAGAGCTCTGAAGACTTAAGGATGAATAGTAAACTTCCACCACCATGTCTTTCTGAAATACGTTTTCATCAGTTATTTTTATTGACCGTGCACATTTAGCTTGTTAACTGTTAAGGTAATATATTGTATCTTTGTGAAGTAGTTGCTGACTTGCTTTTGATTTAGGTACATAAATTCTTGAATTTCTGAATGACCAAATCTCTAAAGTAACATCCATTACCTATATTTACTGTATCCATGTTCACTTAACAAGTGCCCATATCACTTTTTTTTTCAGTCTTCAGGCTTGAACTCAGAGCCTGGGCACTGTCCCTGAGCTTCTTTCGCTCAAGGCTAGCACTCTACCACTTGAGCCACATCACCACTTCTGGCTTTTTTTGTTTATGTGACACTGAGGAATCAAACCCAGGGCTTCATGCATGCAAGGCAAGCACTCTACCACTGAGCCACATTCCCAGCCCCATAGTCACATTTTTGTGTTGAGAACCCCAACAATGCAGAATACACAAACAAAATCATGTAAAACATTGATTTGGAGGGTTCTATTTTCATCTGTTCTATACCTAAGAGTCTGAAAACCCTTCACGATTTTTGTAGGACTCTTAAAATGGGACTATCTTGAAAATTACAACTGAATTTTCGGACAGTGACACCGAGCTCTTCAGTCATTTCTATTTGTCTTGTTTGGTTTTTGGGTTAGTCACTTTCTGAGGAAAGCTTCTGGAGCTCTTTCCATTCTGGATCTCAAATAAGATTCATTAAAAAAGCACAAGATATAATATGGAGTCCTGCTGGGGCTCTTAAGAACTCATGTCTCTATCCTGGTATGCCTTGAATGTGTAGGAACAGTGAACTTTTTTTTAACCTAAATGACACCATTGACTTTAAGACTTGTTAAAAATAGCAGAGCCCAAAAGGTGTTATTATAATATCCAGGTGGGAGAATTTAGAGTTTCATTATCTCCCTAAGCAGTACATATGAACCAATTTTCAAAGACATTGTCTCTTTTAAATGGAAAGTTAGAGCAAATATATGAACACCTCAGTGGGAGTGGAAATATTCAGGAAACATAATCATAAAGCAGTATTTGCTGAGCTTCAACACAGTGTCCCAGGACTCTCAACTCATCAGAAGAATTGGTATTACTGGAAAGTCAACACCTGCCATGTTCTCCTTGGGGATTCCACATTCCAGACTAGGGCCATCTTTCTTAATGGATGCCAACACTTTGCACTGAAAAACATTTATTTCCTTCCCTCCCCCTAAACCAAGAGAATGAAATGAGACTCTCAATATAGTGCATTCCATGAGCTAAAAAATTATGCCTACTAATTTTTTTAATTTAATCAAGTCTTTCATTATCTGTTCCACATTTATAAAAAAGTTGAATATCAAAATAGAGTCCCTGTGTATGTCTGCTACCAATACTCCTCCAAGCTTCATTTAACTCTATTATTTATCTATTTTTTGCATGACTGTGGCAAATTTATTGCAATTTTTGAACCCATATTATTATATGATTATTAACGGAAGTCCACACCTTGCATTATTTTTTCTCTTTGTGCACTCTATCAAATTTAATAATATGTATGCATGATTATTGTGTGTTATAATAATTTTACTCTCCTTAGTTTCTTGTGCTCAATATAATCATGGCATCTTTCTTCCCTTAGGCTTTTAGAATCTACTGAGCTTTTTAATTTCTTCACAGTTCATTCTTTCCAGAATATATATATATATATATATATATATATATTCAGAGTATGTGCCCTTTAAAAATAACTTGGAATGATGTATTTAAGTGGCCACCATGTCTTTTCATGATTTATTAGCTTATTCCTTTTTTATGGCTGAATAATATTCATTCCCCAGATCGGGCACATTTTTTTTATTCATACACCTAGTAAAGGATAAGTCAGTTGATTCCCAGTTTAAACAATTGGGAATAAAGTTTCGATGGAAATTCTTATAAAGGATTTTGGTATGTGCATAAACTTTTAACTCACTTATAAGGTGTAGTTGTGAGAAGAAGTTTTGGTGGTAAAGACAAAGCAGCTCTGTCATTTTAGTCCTTGAGAACGTTTGTTTTCTTGGTGGTCTGTGTGTTGCCTCTACTGGAGCATGCTATATGAATAAAATGGTACCCTGCCTGCTGTCTGAGTGCCTTCTTCACATTAAAAGACTGCTTTAGCCTTCTAATAAGATCCTGATCTGAACGAAGCTAACACACTTGGGTTTTCCTATTATGGATTTCTACATTATATTGTTCATGAGATATGCTACCTTGGAATGTATTGTATTTCCTGACAAAGGTGCTTAATTGTTATAAAGCATCCCATTGATAGAGAAATGAATAAATACAATAGGTTGTGTTCTTTTTAGTCTCTCAAATCTACTGATATTAAAAAGTATTTAAGTGTGTAAAATTTTTAATATTTTCAAATAATAATAAATTATTTGTCATATTAAATGGTATAAACACACTGAATTATTTTTTCTGTATCTAACAGTGATAAGAATTAGAACAGTGAGGGCTGGGAAGGTGGCTCAGTGGTAGAGCGCTTGCCTTGCATGCCTGAGGCCCTGGGTTCGATTCCTCAGCACCACATAAGCAAAGAGAAAAAAAGCCGGAAGTGGCGCTGTGGCTCAAGTGGTAGAGTGCTAGCCTTGAGCTGAAGAGCTGAGGGACAGCGTCCAGGCCCAGAGTTCAGGCCCCACGACCGGACCCAAAAAAAAAAAAAAAGAATTAGAATAGTGAGAGAATACAGTCATAATATTCTATGTATATATATGAAATGAAACAGGAAAATTGAGGGATAGTGGGTTTCAGAGGGGAGAAAAAATGATGCAAGGAGCAAATTGATCAAGGTGCCTTGTACTCACAAACTGACATGTTGAATTGACATCCCTCTGAAGAACTATTTAAAAATAATGAAATTATAATAATATAAAAATAAGAATTGGACTTGAAGATTTGAGTCCTGGCTCTATCATGTATTGGTGATGATATGGGCTTGATGTATCTTGGCTTTGTAGAGTGGATGATAAGTTATTAGTAAAATAAAGAATCATAATATTTGCTTAAATACAGTTTTCCTTGCTTATCCTGCAGGATTTTGAGGAAGCCCAAATGCAACATATGTACAATATATGTGAAAACAATATGAACTGTAAAATACCATATAGTGCTTATTATTATAATTAGTTATTGCTCTACTATTTTCAAGCTTGTTTATTTTTATAATAAACATTTATGGTCCTAATTATAAAATTTATATGCATATATATGGTGAAATAATTACTATAATCTGACAAATCATTCTATCTCATAATAGCAGGTTTGTGTGTGTGTGTGTGTGTGTGTGTGTGTGTGGTGAGAGTAAAAACATCTACTCTCTGTAAATTTCCACCATATGATATTATGTATTATGTTAAATATTGTACTATTAACTATCATCTTCATGCTGTGCTTTAGTTTTCTAAAGTTACTTACAATTAGTGTCATCCAGTTGGACCAAGGTCAGTATCTCCCCATTTCTCTCATCTCCTACCTTTAGTGACTACCATTCTTCTCTTTTGTATATATACTTGACTCAGATTTCATATGTAAGTAAAATCATGCCCTATTTGTCTTTCTTTTTTGAGCTTAATTTACTTCACATACTGTCCCTCAAATTACTCATATTCACAAGTAGCAAGATACATTTTTAAGGCTTGACAATAATACTATAATAGTCAAAACTCTCTCTCTCTCTCTACACACACACACACACACACACAGAGACACATTCATTTCATTTACCCATCAACATATACTTACATTTTCCTTATTTTGTCTATTGTGAATGATGCTTCAATAAGCAGAGGAGTACAAATCATGGTTTTATATCTTATGCTGCAGAAAGACTGCTAGATCATACGGTAATTTTTGTTTTTCTTTTCAGTCATGGGGCTTGAACTCTGGGCTTGGGCGCTATCCCTCAGCTCTTCAAGATGAGCACTCTACTGCTTGAGCCACAGCACCACTGTGGTTTATTGGAGATAAGAGTCTCACAGACTTTTCTGCCCAGGCTAGTTTTGAACTGTGATCCTCAGATCTCAGCCTCTTGAGTAGCTAGCCACTGGTGCCCGGCTCATATGGTAATTTTTAACATTTTGAAAAACCTCCATATTATTATCTACAATGTTTATACCTCCATATTATTATCTACAATGTTTATACCAATTTACATTCCCATCTTATACTCACAGCTATTGTTTCTTTTTGATAGTAGATACCCTAATATGCATGAATTAATATCTCATTGTGTATTTGATTTTTTTTACAGATGCTAAACATTTTTCACATCACTGTTGGCCATCTGCATATTTTCCTTGAAAAACTAACCTGTTTAGCTCGTATGTACATATTAACCTGTTTACCTGTTTATTTCTTATTAAATAGTGTGAGTTCTTTATGTATTTTGGATTCTATCCTTTAACAGACATATCATTTGACATATCTTCTCTAAAACTTTAAATAGCCTTTTCATTTTGTAGTAGAAGCTTTTACATCTGATATAGTCATACTTGCTTGTTTTTGCTTCTGTTATCTATGTTTTCTGTGTCACAATACAACAAAAGGAATTTGTCCAAGGACAATGTCAAGGAATTTTTCAACATGTTCTCTTCCAGAAATGTTATGGTTGAAGGTCTTACATTTAAGCCTTTGATCTGTTTTGAGATAAGGGTTTATAAATAAAAAAGAATTAATTTAATTAACTACTTACTAAACCACATTATTTTTCCTACTGCATTCATAATGACATTCTATTTTTCCAGAATCTGATAGTCTACTAATGTCAAGAGAGTAAATGTAATTATCTTCTTCCCAGATTCTCTCCGAGTTAGTCAAGAGTTATTTGCGATTTGGGGAAAGCTCAGGCCAAACTGAACAGGCAAACATTATGAAAGGAAAACATCTATGTGAGAAAAAAATGAGGAGGGAACTGGAGAGGCTGGGAGAGTTAGCAGACTATAAACAAATAGAACCCTAAGTGACAAAGTAAAAGGAAGGCTGGGTGAAAGCAACTTTGTCAGGCACCAAGGAGCTGGTAAGCCAGTCGTTGGCAGCACTCTTAGGAATAACTCTCCTATGCTTGCTGACTTGCTTTAGTACACCTGCTGCACTTGGTCATTAGCTGGGAATAGCTGGTAAAACATGTGGCTGGAGCACAAATCTATTGATAGAGTTGCAGCAGTGAAGTCATTGGTGAGTTACGCTTCCTGCAGTTAAAGCTTCGTGAGCTACATTTTTTATGTCAGCTCTACCTCATAAAGATTTTCCCCCTAAATAATAAACAAAGCAAATTAAATATTTATTTAGCAGATGTTTAAATAAGACCATGAAAATGTGACAGAGACACTGATGACACATACTGCAGACTTTAACAAGCACAGAAAAGCAACCTGATGCAAGAATTCTCAGGCGAGTGTGGAGTTTACTAACGGTCCACATGCTCAAGTTCTTGTGGAATCACAGACTAAGGAAGAGCTATTTGCCCACCTCTGGGTTTTGGGTCCCCCTTACCCCCATCATTTTCTTGGTTTATTTGTTTTTGTTTTGTCAGCTTGTCCTTGGTAGTGAGGTTCTGAAAATTCTTCAGAGGGATAAACACTAAGCCATTTTCTAAATTGCAGTGTGAATATTCAACATATAAACTTAAAATTGGCTTCCGGGGATTAAGTCTTCAAAGAGTTCTTGTGTTGTTTTTTTTTAAATCTTTAGAAGTTAGGAAAAGTTTCAAACCTGGAGGCAGCTTTCCCAGTGCCAATTTCAAAGGCCTGCTCATCTTTCCATTCTGACACCCTTAGAAATAACAAAACTACCTTCCAGCACAGTTCCTGATAGTTCTCATCTCCATTCACTGCCTTCCTAAATTACCTTGTACCTTCCTACCTTTCCTCCCACTCATCAATTAAGAATTAGATTGTCAGAGAAAATGGAATCCATGAAAAGTTAATGTTAAAATATTAATAGACGCTGGTGTTCTATCTGAGTTCATCTATCCCAGAATCACCCAGCTGAGTTTCCATCAGAGACAAGCTGTGATAAGCATGGCTTCTGTGCTTATTCAATCATAGTCTTCACCAAATCCTCTAGCTAAGTTATAATTGCACACATAAACATGTATGGGAGTATATTCATCTATATGCATAAGCATTACCTAAAGTAAGCTATATGCTAGGAAGGATTATAGTAGTGTTACTCCTTTGAACAACAGACTTATTAACAAAATGATACCAAGAATCTGGGACACGTCTTGTCTGGGAGGGTCAAAACCAAGGGGAAGAAATCAGAAAATAGAGGAAGAGTAGGCAAAAGAATCCATAGCATTCAATGTGCATGTGTGAAAATGGAGCCAGGTAAATTCAGGGAGTGGGTGGGGATTGACGAGATGGGGAAAAATGATGAAAGAGGTGACAATGATCTAGATGGATTGTACACACAAAGTGACATGTTGAACTGAAACACTTTTTAACAACTACTTGAAGATAATTTTTTAAATAGATAAATAGCTTAAAAATCTAATATAGGAAAATTATTGCAACCTATACAGGAAACTTTTTTTCCTTTAAAACTTTATCTCATGCTGTGCTTTATATATTTTCAAAAAGAGTATCTTGGACACCTGTTCCTATTTCCCCGTCTTCCTCAATGCTAGAGAGCTAGATCATATGATATGAACACAGGGAAAATATCATATAAATACCATGTTCTCCTTATTACCTTAACTTACCCTGCAATCCCTCTGAGAGCTGTCAATTAAACGCATGGAATTTACACAAATTAAATCTCTGAAATCAGCTAGCAAAGCTATACCAAATATGTCGAAAACCTTATTAAATAGCTTTTTAACCTTTATTGCTTATTATGTTTGGTTATACAAATCTACATCCTCAAGAGACATAGGCAATGTTAATAGGAATTTATTTGAAGAAAAGAGCAAAAAGCTATTTCAACCAATATAAACATTTTTTCAGTACGAAGTTAGATACTTAAAGCAGAATATACCAGAAGGTAGTACTCTGGACAAGATCACTTAGTTCAGAAACATAAGCTTGGTTACATTTCTTGAGCAGCCTTACCAATGTATTTATCAGCCCTGGCACTTCTCAACTTCAATTATAAAACAGAATACTCTCAGTCTGTTATTCTAATGTGGTTGAATATTTCTTTAAATGATAAAAAATACCATTAACAAGGCTGTTATTCATAGATGCTCTCTGTGAAAACAAGGGTGATTTTATCTTTTAAAAATCTTTGCAATGTATTTTATCCCTAAACCATTTTGAAGAATATTAAAGCTATTTGGAATTTGTTATTCGGAGATTTGGGAGTGTTATCAAGGACAGCTTGGATTTTCTCATATCCAAGATTTTTGTTGTTGTTGTCATGGCATTGGATTATTTGCAAAAAAAAAATCCCACAAATCTAATAATATCACCATAACTATGAATTCTTTCTGAGGACAGACTCTTTTGTTTAAATTCCAAACCTTCCCATTACTGCAGATGATGCAATCCTCTTTTGTGAAGCATTGTGTCTGCCCTCCTGTTGATGGAGTTCCATGAATACAGTACCACTATTCTTCTTGCTAAAGTAGCTGAACTGTAGCCACAGTTTCAGTGCAGTCAATAGGCTAAAATGTACAGGAAAGTGACTCTTTTATCATACAGAACTGATTCTTTTAAATAGTTAAACCTGACTTGTATGCTGAGAAAATATTCAGAGTAGTGGAACTTTAGTGTTTGTGATATATTAACCCATAGAATACTAAGGTATAAGTGCTAAATACCTACCTCATAAGTTATGTCAATTGCCAAATAAAGCCATAGGGATTCAGACAGAGACAAAACAAGAAGAAATGTGGGAAAAAATGAAATGGGGCATGGGAGAACAGGGTAAATAATATTTTGCAGATTTTTATCATATTGGCTAATTATAAGAGTGGTGGTTCTCATTATTAAAGACAAAGCCCTAGATATTTAGAAATGTGGAAGAAAAATGTAGCCAACGCAAGCAGGATACCGGTGACTCATGTCTGTAATCCTAGCACCTCAGGAAGCTGAGATCTAATGACCATGGTTCAAAGCCAGCTTTGAGCAGGAAAGTCCTCATCTCTAATTAATCACAGAAAAAAAAAACCCAGAAGTGGTGCAGTAGCTCAAGTGGTATAGTGTTAGCCTTAAGACAAAAAAGAGCTTAGGGACAGCACCAAGGCCCAGTGTTCAAGGCCCACGACTGGCAAAAATGAAAAGTAGTCAACCTCAAGAAGTTCAGTTCACATGAGCTACTGCTTACATATATATTTTAGTTTCTTTTAATATAGTATTGTGTAGCAGCTTGTAGGCTATAACCTATATAATCTATAGTAGATTGAAAGCATGCTTATGATTTCTGTCAGTCTCATTTACTATGAAAGTATACTGTAAAATTAAACTTAAGTTATTATTTTTTATATATGAAACCTAATTTTATTTTGGTTCAATTGATTGCCACACACCCCCACCAAAAAAGCATGAAGTAGTTTTCTGTGTGGTTTCATTTTCTAATTTAAGTTCAGCCACTGAAGGACACACAGTGACATGAAGAGCCTCTGTAGTCTAGTCAAGGCTGGATCTCAGGCAGGATGGCTGCAAGACAGCTGGACAAGCGTGTGAGATGCCCAGGGTCCAAGGAATGTGAGGGAACTTGTCAAAGAAGCTCTAAAAATTCCAGTGCTTTTAGTGACATTTCAAATGAAAGGCTGAATCTTTCTTGTGTGTGTATTGTATTTCATTATGTATTTTTTAAAGTAAAATCACCTTTTTGAGGAGAGTATTTTAAGACACTCATTTTAAATCATCACAGCCCTCCTATATCCACATTTAGTCTGAATTTTCTAGAATTTCAATGACTCCTGTACAGTTTTCTGGAGTGCTAAATGCAGATAAAATTTTTGACTTGATTGATGTCAGAAAACCTCTCTCAATGTCATTTAGTTTCCTCATTAGTATGGAAATACTGTCACCTTCACTAAGTGAATATTATAGATGTTCAATATCAAAATATATTCAAGAAAAAGAACAGTAGTATCTATGGTTCTCACTTCTTTTCAAGGGACTCACAGAGTTATGGAGATCTGTGTTCTACTCTGACATTGTCATCCTGGTGCAAATTCCATCAGGCTCCTTGAACAAAAGCCCTTAGAATCTTATTTATATGTTTTCCTCCTCCAAGTATAGCTAATACTTGGCCTGAATCAAGAGTTCAGTGAAAGCCAGTACATGAATGGAGATACAGAATAGATTGTTTTTGAGACAGACTTGAAAGAACACATAGGAACTCAGATGGACAGGCTCAAGGAATGAAAACTGTGAGGGACAGGTGGGGAAAGCCTAAGCAAAGTGGGTGGAGTGGGCACTGTGACGGCTCGGCCTCAAGGGAGCTCCCATGTTTGCAGTAAAATGTGCATGCAAATCAATGCATAGCACAGCAATCAATACAAATACTGATACATGTATCTTAAACTCTATGTAGACCTGTTGCATAAAAGAGATGGTTACCTTAACCTATGGATCAGTAGTGATAGAGACTGATAAAATACCAAATTTCGTAATCAAAATAAAGAGAACATATCTTAAAACATAATCTGACATACTAATGTTTAATGAGATGATCCTTTTTCCTCCAGATACTGTTCAGAGTGTGCCAACCATTCATCTAGTATTTCTAATGTAAAACATGTTTAAAACAATAGGAAATGGGGCTGGGAAGGTGGCTCCGTGGTAGAGTGCATGCATGAGGCCCTGTGTTCAATTCTTCAATACCACATAAACAGAAAAGGCCGAAAGTGGTGCTGTGGCTCAAGTAGTAGAGCTCTACTCTTCTAGAGTTCAGATCCCATGACCCCAAAAAAAAAAAAGACTTCCTAGGTCAAGCCAACAATAATCAAAGCTTGAACAGAATGCTACCATAAATAAATAAATAAATAGGAAATGGGGAAAAATACAAGACCAATTTTTTTCACATTTGTAGACGTTATTTCATTATGTCTATATCACATGTATAGCTTTGTGAAAGGATATGCACAAAGTTGAACAATAATTTCCCTACCTCAGATCCAACAATTATCCAACGTGGCCAAATTATTTAAATGAAACTTGATGAAGGGAAAATATAACTAAATAACTTAAATGGAACTTGATGAAGGAAAAAAAGAAAGAAAGAAGAAAAGAACATTCCTATTCTCCCTAATAAATGTCTGATAAAATCAGAATTTCCTCCCTTATTCCATCCATGCCAAATCACTGATGAATTATAGTTCTTGTGCCTGTGACCTGCAACACCTGTATATGTGTATATGTGTACATGTATGTGTATTTGTATACATAAATATACATATAATGACCTGTATGAAATGTAAACTCTTGTCTAAATTATTGTTTAATTTGATAATATAGGGAAAGAAGAAATTATGAGTTAACTTCCTAGGGTGCAATCATAGAAT
This sequence comes from Dipodomys ordii, assembly GCF_000151885.1. Lineage (NCBI taxonomy): Eukaryota > Metazoa > Chordata > Mammalia > Rodentia > Heteromyidae > Dipodomys > Dipodomys ordii. The sequence continues at coordinate 991,241 of NW_012267327.1, forward strand.
CACAGTTTCACTATCTTCTTCAAGATATGTAATTCACGGTACCAGCACAACTATGATAGTTTGTGTTATTAAATTATATATAGAGAGATATAGATATAGATAGGACATGTGCAGTTTAGAAAGATTATATACAGAGTGAATAGTTGGTGCTTGATTGTGGTATATGAACAGGATTTGCTAGAACAACATATCTTACTCATTTCTATAAAAGGTTGATGACCAAAACCCAAAGTCTTCAATGTATCCACCTATTGTACTTTAAATAATACATTAATGTGTAAAAACAAACTTCATATTAACCAGATATTATTTACCCCATCTGCCTTGATCCCTTTGCTTCTATTCAATTATGTTTTGTTTTGTTTTGTTTTTCTGTAGTTTAGTGTATATGACTTTAAACTCTTCTGCCTTGGAACCCATAGTTTTATTGAATATCAGAAATTGATCAAAGGTTTACACCTGTGGTTCTCAGTGGAGTGTGTGGGGACAATTTTGCCACAGAAGGGACATTTGTAATATCTGATTATTGCCATGGAGGGAATGGGCAACTCTCATCTGATCAATAGTAGAGATGCTGCAATCCTCCTAAAACACAGACCAGCGTTCTTATATTCTGCTTATAACATTGCCAATCTAGTGACCAACTAAGAAACACTGCTATTATGAAGTATTCACATGTCAATAAGAGTTTCGCACATTCTAACTCATTAATAAATAAGAGCATTATGACAGTATTTTTAATAATCAACTTTCACTTACACCTACACCTTCTCCCATAATTTACTTGTTCAAGTAAGTCTTTGCTAGTAAGTACAAATTTCTATGAAACTAGGATTTAGTTCTTATGCCATAAGCTCCAAGCCAATTTGTACTTGCAATTAACACTTATGGCACCTTAAGGCTTCAGGGCTCAAAAAGTGCTTTTAAGGATGGTGATGCGATTAAAGTATCCATGTAATAAATAACAATTAACCCAATTTTCTATGCTACTTGCTATTCTTCTACTGGAAATGTGGCAGCAGATTCTGACTTTTATGATGCCCCAATTCAAATGCCTGTATATATCACCAATGCAAGGAAAATGATCAGTCTGAACTGGACAATTATTTTTTATGGAAAAACCATTCATCACTGGAGTGATCAAAACCTTTGGATTTTTAATTATCTTAATCAGAGAGCAAAAGTGACCACCTAGCTTCAAAATTTTGCAAGTCTGTTTTTGATGCTCCTTATAAGCTGTTTGCTGTACAGATATGTGACTGTAATTCACTTGAGTGTTCAAGAACTTGCCTGGGATTCTATACATTTGATATATCAGTCAAGAGGTTTTTCTTACCACATTTTGTTTCCATTCAATTCTCCTATGTAACTTTTCTAAATATATTGTTCATTTTTGGTTAATAAGCTTATTTAAAATTACATACTGCTTCTCAAGTATGAACTCTCTTTACATTTGAAGACATGAATAGCAAAAATATTTCACAAAATACCTTAAGTATTTAGAATAAATAAAATATAAATAAAATATCTGACATATCTAGTCATATATATCATCAGATTATCCTTGTAGAGAAAAGCTCCTGTTTATGCACATATGTATTTACTTGCATTTTAGAATCCTTTGAGAAGGACATCATAAGAATTCTATATTTGCAGTGCTGCCTATTCATCTGAAGACTACAAAACCATGAGTAGTTTAATCAACTAATATTACAGGGACATAATTACAAGGGAGGTCTAGTAAGCTCAACTGAATTTTCAGATGTGGTAATTCAAAGATTAAAAAGCTCTTTCTTCTGTGAAAAGTATAAACAGAATCATAGAGGTTGTCAGGTGCTTTGGCTGTTGCTGGCACTTCATCTCAAAGGTTAAGACATCTCTACAAATTAGGTTGTTAATTCATCACCAGATCACTAAGGTCTTAGGAGCCACTTTATCCCTAGGGGGTGGAGAAGTTAGCTCTCCCACAGATGTGAGCTTTTAATCTTGCTCTATGATAACCCTGGATTCAATCTCCTCTTTCCAGAAGAAAAACATTGATGACTATTGCAGACTTGAAATGTGATTCTAAAATAAGCACAAGTGTATGGCTCCTAATGCCATCAATCCAATCATTCATTCTGCCCAGGGGCTGAGGAACAAAGCTTCTGTCGGTGGCTGTTGTCCTCATTCTTCTCATGGGTCTTATTTGTTTCTGTTTGCTCTGCTCTTCAGAGTTCAGTCCTGATTCCTTCTATATTTGGTATTGTTACTAAAAGAAATGAAAACAAAATCCATGAATTTCCAAATATCTTTAATAAAACAAACTGAAAACCCACTAACTTTTTGCTTTGTCCTCATCACAAATGAGGAAAGGAACATATTCAATATCATCTTCACGTCAGAAAGCACAAACAACTTCTAATTTCACCTGAATGGAAAGGAGATTATCTTTCTATCTTCCCAACCAAGAAACCTGTAAAAATATGCTACAAAATACGCTTTTTTCTCCCTCCTCAAGACAGAGATTGCCTTTTATGCAAGGACAAAACTCAAGTAACCAACCTGCACATGGAAAGTAAGATAAGTCAGCCTTTAGAATATGCACTAGGAATAAGAAATCACTTATAAAGTTCTAGTGTTAACAAATTCTCTCTGGTTTGCAAAGATGCGAATTTGATAACAAACTAGAAAAGTGCTCTACAGCAATCAAATGAGAAATCATATTACTAGGGGTCCTTTAAACACCAAGCATTGTTCTTGGAGACACAAACACTTGAAATGTGTAATCCTTTCCCTGTTGCAGTTGTACTTTCTTCATATTAATGATATACCAGGTTCTTGAAAGTCAGACAGTTTTCAAATTTGTTGTAAAACTCTGTGTGTGTACGACACATTGATATTCTAGAAGGGAGAGGAGAAAAAAGGTCTCCTAAAATGAACAAAGCATTATAATTTTGGAAAAGACCATTGGAATTTTGTCATTGTTTTGTTGGTCAGTTGTTGGGTTTTTTTTTTTCCTTTACTTTGCAAAAAAATTCACTTTATTGGTGCCTGAGACTTTAAGTTGCTTGTTGTTAGCCATGGGTGGGAACCCATCAGTTAGAAGACATGGAGACATGTCTTGCCACCTCATATGAAGGAAAGACAATTCATCTTGAATTCACTTCATGAACTCACACAATGGCTTCTTGGGCTTGTCAGACCTGCACCTGTATATGGGCGGGTCATACAATACATCGTAGAAATTCCAGAGGAAACAAGGAACATAGAAACCAAGTACTGTTTGGAAATAAAGCTGTGTGTTAAATGTGATTAGTTTGCATGTCTGTGACTATATATCTCAATGCTCATTAGGTTTCCAATGTAGGTTATTGGTAGAGTGCTTGCCTAGCATGTTTAGAACTTCACCATTAATAAATAAAGCAAAAAAAAATGCAGTTAACAACCTCTCCTCCCCATTATTTTTTATTCACAAAAGATTGACTCGGTCATCTCTTCATTTGCAATCTTCTGGTGTTTGATGTTTCAAAACCAAAAATGTAGTTGTAATATGTTAATTTTAATTTTTTTAGAAAAATATTCCTTATTATATAACAATAAACAATTTAAGATGTACCTCTTCTCTGACTCAAGTGAAAAGACATTATCACTTGTCATCGTTTGCATTCTGTATCTTAGCAATTGTGAAAATGTTGCTGTGTTGCATATTTACATTAACTTTGCTCTTTGTTCTTTATGTTTGTATGCAGTGGGATAAATTGCTTAAAGGAGAAGTAGCCTTTTCAATAAATATTATTTTAAAATAGAAATTTTATTCTTTTTACCGTAAAAAGTGAATGAATTTAGCTTCTATATAAAAGATTTGCACATACTGTGGTTAACTGAGAATGACAGCATCTCTGCAGTCCTGCTTCTTCAGAAAGACAAAATGATTTTATTTATGCGTTGTAGATTGCTGTAGCTTTGCCCTTTGGCACCACCTGGTGGACAAAATACCATTTTGTCTCTATAGTTTACCCCCTTCACATGCATGTCCAATTGTGACATACCTTGTTAAATTGTTTTACACGTTAAATATCTTTGTAGACAAAATAACTTCAACTATATAACTTGTTTATTAATTGCTATTAACTTGAGTGAGCTTTTAAAATTTTCAACATGAAATACCTATGCATATTTATGGGGTACAGTATGATATTTGAATATATTTATGCAATATACCATTTGTCCTGAACAAATCAGTATAAGTTACCTAAAATTTATCTAGGTTTAGAGTCTTCAACATTATACCTTTTAGCAGTAGAGTGTTATGAATTATAGTCACCCATTATGCTGTAATAATTAGGCACCAAAACATTCAATCTCTATCCTCTTCTCCCAAACATTTCTAGTCTCTCCTTTCAGATCAGATCTACTATTTTAGAAATAATGTATAGTATTTGTCTTTCTGTCCCAAAATGCTCAATTTCTTCATACTTCATGATTATATACAAATATGATGAATATTTTACATTCCAATGAAAAAAATCTTTGTTTTGACATTTTAATTACCTATTATTTATAGATTTCCCACTCATCAATAAGACCAGGGAGCTTTTCATCCTGTAATAACAAATTGTGATTTAAATAAGATTTCTCTGTCCCCCTAAAGTACTAACCAGTTTGTAAATAACAATTTTAAAAGAAATTTTATATTATTATTTTATATTACTATTATATTAATATTGCATATTAATATATTAGTATTATATTTTTTTGGAAAAGTATTAAATTAATATTTAAACCTCTACAGCTTTTTTTGTCCATCATGGGGCTTGAACTTGGTGCTGTGCTCAGCTCTTCAACTCAAGGCTAGCACTCTACCACTTGAGCCACAGCACCACTTCTGGTTTTCTGGTGATAAGAGTCTCATGGAGTTTCTTGCCCAGGCTGTCTTTGAACTGTCATCCTCAGATCTCAGCCTCCTGAGTAGCTAGGATTACAGGTGTGAGCCACTGGCTCCTGGCTCAACCTCTACAGCTTTAAAGTGCTCTTTACCTTCCCATTTTTCTTCTTACAAACAAAATTGAATTTGGTTATAAATGTATTAGTTCTTACTTTGGTAGTTTTTCTTTAGCTTGCCAAATAATAGCTTGGGCAGTATTTTTAAATGTATGTAAAAACATATGTAAAGATACATAAAGAGTAATTCAAATATATGTAAGTATAGCTTGATCATTTAAAAGGTGTTCTTTGTGAGTATATTTCTGTTAAATACAGTAAAGATGACCCACAGATACGTTCCGCAACACACCTATACTATGATATCAACAAAACATTTAAAATATCTTTTTGTTTTTCCTTTCACCTGAAGGTCTTGGATGGTATACTGTAAATTCAGCATACGGAGATACCATAATCATGCCTTGCCGACTCGATGTACCTCAGAATCTCATGTTTGGCAAATGGAAATATGTAAGTGTGGAATTTTAAATTTATGCAATGGCAGTGTTCATCAATGTATAGGAAAGTAAGAAGGTTGGAATTAACTGTATTAGATGAGCCAATACAACTTCTAGGTTTGTATAACAAACACTATTTCAAAATAAATGCAATAAATACACCATTCTTAGGTCCTACTAGTGTGAAAAATTCATTCTTATGAATTAGAGGTAGAGATATATGGATTTCCACAAAGGACCATCTGTGGGGCTCTGCTCCCCAGTGCTCCTGCTCTTTTCATGTAGCCATGGTAGCCATGGACTTGGTAGAAGATATCTCTAGCTCCTTGAATATTAACTGGAATTTGAGCAAGGAAAACACTTGGTGCTCAAGTAACTCATTAGATGCTTCTCCTTAACAACAGTTCTCATGGCTTTTTATGGTGTGTGATGCATTATGATTTGTACAAAAGTATAGTTTGATTCATTTTTTTAGGCCTTTTTCTTCTCACATCTCCCAGAAAAAAAAAATTCTTCAGAATACACAAATTGACCTGACAGTCTTTTAGCCTGTGGTTTCTGAAGCCAGACTAATAGGTGATAACCCACGGGGTTCTGGGCAAGCGAATGAATCCCTAATTTTCAATATCAAATCAGATAAGAGTATCTTCCTCACAGAGATGGAATGGCTAAAGCAAAACATACCAAAGCACTTAAGGGCACCTGAGTTGTGGTAATTGCTTGAAGAAGTCATCGAATGTAATTGTGAACTACAAAACTGTAACCCGTGTGTGTGTGTGTGTGTGTGTGTGTGTGTGTGTGGCATGTGAATGGAAGGGGGTGGGGGGACACCATGCCACTCTTCTGACTTCTCCCCTCCTTCTCCTAGTATCTGATTCTTTCTAGATAGTTCTAAGTATTTCTAGATCTTTATTAACATGGTAAGATGAAGTTAAGACCTAGGAGAGAAGTCTATGTAGCATCCTCCCAAATTCTTAGAGCTTGGGGTATGTACCGCACAATTAATTCATCTGTGGATCAAACTTGCAGTCAAAATGAATGGAATCAAGTGAAAAAAGTCTTTGGGGATCACAGAAAATTTTCAGTATGACACTGAATAGTTGCCATGTAAATGGTAGCACTGAAAAGCAATCAGTAATGGCCAGTTTCCAATTGTCTGTTAAGCAAAAAGACCCAAGAATAATCAGATGAGATACATTTGAGTTATTTTGTCAGCGTTGTTTTGCAGAAATTGTATAAATCTTCTAATGTAATGCAAGCACCTGAAAGACAAATGGAAGCAATAGGGGGAAAATGAAAGGAAGCAAACATGAGGAGAAGATGGGTTAGTTTCTCCTCATCACCATGAACTTCCAGTGAATGGAGACCACAGTTGTCCACTCCTCCCAGTGTCACCCTCTCAGCTCTTTATTAGCATCAACCACAGTGCTAGGTATGGAAAAAGTATCTACCCACTGTCTAAAGTGGAACAGTATAGTCAGAAGGAGGCCAGGAAACTGAACTCACATCTCAGCAGCAGAGACCTTGAGAAGCTAATTTAGGATTCATTGTCTAATCTGTAAATGAAACTACAATTCGAACTTCCAAGGTGCTTACAAGCATTAAATCAATTCCTGCTGCATAGAAAGCCAAAACATCTGCCACATAATTGTTCACAAATTAATAACATAAGGGAAGGGCTGTGGAAACTTAAAGTGTTGGTCTATTTATCCTACCATGAAGAAATAACTGAAGACAAGGATTCTCACTGTAAACCTGGGATAATGCTAAAAGATGTAAGAATGCTATCACTGAAGTATTCATATACTTGTAAAACTATTAGACACCACGATAAGCCTAGTGATCGATACAAATATTTTTTTAGAAGTTAGTCTCTACAGAATCTTAAAAATTTTTCCAAGTATGTCAGCATGCTTTTCTTATTTTCTCAGCAGCCTGGTAAGGTAAGTAAAAAAAGGAATTGATCCCAATTTTAGACTAAATGGTCTTTTGGCTAAGAAAATTTGAAGAAATGTGCCTCGTCTCTATCCTTTGGCATCATTGTATTTGCCAGATTTTAATCTCATTTTGAGAAATTACTATTTTAAAGCCTCTTGAGTTGTGTTTTATGACTCAGGTAGTAAAAAATGTGGACTTTAGTGGTTAACCTGATTTTCTTGCTTAATGCACATGATTGTTTTACAAGGATAAATGCTCTTCTACAGGAAGAGAGGGTAAGTGGTGGTCGTAGAAAGGTCAGCCGCATCCGCTCTGTGGAAAGAAGGGGACCTTTAATGTATGTGGATTAAAATAAAGAATAGGCCTGAATATAGCTACCCAGAATATCTAGATCTGTATTTGCAGCTCAAGAATATTACTTGCTGCAATATTTATCAGAACACCATTTTCCACATGTCTATATTGGTTTATGTTTTAAATTTTATATTGAAGAAGACCAGCCCTTGTCAGTTTCAAAACAGCACCTAATTTTGTCCTTTAGATGGTGGGAAACAAAAATCTCAGTGGGTTTGAGCTCAGCACTTTTTCTTTCCCCACATTTAAATCAACCTGTAAAACAACTTACGGCTTCCTTCTTAGGAAGAGTGAATTTTCTGGAAGCAAAGACTTCTGGAGGCTGTTAGGCCCTATTATTATTCTTGAAGAAAAATATAGTAAATATTGGTATAGGAAGGTGACCAAGGAAGGTTTGTTTTTCTGAATTTCGTCTTATGTGTCTGAATATGCTTGTCCTTTTAAATAAAACACATTATTTCAATTTTCAGGAGAAGCCCGATGGCTCGCCAGTATTTATCGCCTTCAGGTCTTCTACAAAGAAAAGTGTGCAGTATGATGATGTACCGGAATACAAAGACAGATTGAACCTCTCAGAAAACTACACCCTGTCTATCAGCAATGCAAAAATCAGTGACGAGAAGAGATTCGTGTGCATGCTGGTGACGGAGGACAATGTGTTTGAAGCCCCAACAGTAGTGAAAGTGTTCAGTAAGTAGCGCTACATGTGACTGTTAAGGGGTAGCAATGGTTAGTCCTACAGCAGGTTCTTCAGAAAAAAGAATGAGCTTCCTGTGGTGCCTCTACATCATGCATCTTGGGAGATTTCTAGAGATCTTCCTTCTGCTCATGCATGCCGTCCACAAGGAAAGTAGAGTCTGAAATTGAAAGAGGAGATTTGCAACAAGAAACAAGGAACTAAAATAATAGTCTTTGTTTTTTGTTGTGTAAAGTTTTCTGAGATCTGAATACTACAGAAATAACTGGCAAAAAAAAAGAAAGAAAAAAAGAACTGGCATATGAGCCGTGATTTTCACCGAGCCATACAAATAAATATTTTGGGGTATAGAGAGACATAGAATCTTTGCATGTCAGAAAGAAATACCAATAGATTATTAGGCTGAACCATTCTAAATTGCCACTTTAATATATGCAGGCAACAAATACAATGTCAGTGCCAGGCTATCTTGTGACCTAGAGATCTAAGTATATAATTTTTATGTTTATGATATGTGTATGTGTCCTGACCTTTAATGCTCATTGATGAATTTAAAGTGTTCACTTGGCTAAGAAAATTTCCTAAAATATAAAATCTCAGCAAACTATGAATGTGTGTGAGGTTAAGGTAAAGGTTTAAGTTTAGAAGAAAAAAATAAAAAGAAAAGAAACTTAGCATAATTATTATAGTCACTATGGCAAAGTTACCTTTGCCTAATAATAATATATAGATAATGGTACTTGAGAAGGTATAATTAAAGCATTTCATCTCTTAAGATTCAAATAAAAGAGTTCTACCTTATGTTTTAGAAATTACAGGAGGAAAAGTAGGTTTCAAAAGTTTCAGAAAGCTAGTCCTTTTTAATTAGGGAAGAATATCTTTTATTTTTCAACTTTTTTATTCCTTCTGCTTTCTGATAAGACTTTTTGACAGCACCTAGTAATTATTAAAATAAATAGTGAAGAAAAAAAACCCAGAGGGCTTCAACTACAGCAAGTAAGCTGGGTTCCACCCCCCTTCAATTTTCTGTAATAACTTATGCAACTAAGTAGGTCTCTCCCTTAAGTATTTATATGGACTTCAAAGCTCCTATGGGTTCAGAATGTGGACTCAAAGGGTGCTTATACTATCAAAGAAAACACATTCTCCAGAAGAGCCTTGAAAAAGCATATTGCATGTTTCAGTTCAGTTTAGGAGGCACATTCCAGAAATCATCTGACCTTACAATCATTTTAGACTTGAACAAGTACCAAGTATTTGCCAGCCATGTCTACCCCCATGAAGCACATAAAGTCAAAGGCCAGCATTTTGAATTTTCCCAGAGCCCAAGCAGATTCTTTATTTCTTCAAATTTTGTTCTGATAGCATTAGAACAAGTGAACTTACCACTGCTCATAGGATATATGTATATATCTTACGATACCATAAATACAACCAGATGTCAAGGATATATAAAGTGACAGCACTCTCCTAATAATGTATAGAAATATTCCATTTCCAAGTTCCTTTGATACTACAGTAAAATTATTGAATGTCAAGGTAGTATAAAAGGAAGTTGAGAAAATTTAAGTTGCTGCATTTAGGAGATTCATTCATGACATTTTCTCAATCTTTTTTTTCTTTTAAAAGAATGCCATAGTGCTATACAGAAATCTAAAACTAAAAATTCAGTTGGTCTAATTCAAGTAAATCTGTAAGCTGCTTTGGAATACAGAGGATTCTGTGCTGCAGAAAACATTTCCCTCCTTCTTCTTCCCCAACCATACACACACATGGCCAGCACCACTGTCCCCTTCTCTTTTGAATGTTGTTGAGAACAAAGCAATGCTCAGAAACAGAATTTGCATTCCAGGCTGGGGGCCAGGGAGAATTTACATAGACAAGTTGCACACTCTTGAAAATGGCAACTATGAGACACTCCGAATCCAATCAAATGAACAGCATAGCTCATGATAAAGGCAGTGTTTACAAGATCATATATGGACTTTCTGTGACTTCTTTTTTCAAATAATGAGTTTACTTTGGGTCATTTTTTGTGAAGCCAACAGCAGCTGTGACTGGGAGACATCCATTCTGGCATGCATATATGGCAGTCACGGAAGAGTTACTGGGCTCATCAATCAGTCCTCTGTTGAGTCACCTAGCAACACCCACCACGTACCATAGAATCCCGTGTGGCTCCTGTGATCCAATCCTACAGCAGCATGCGGCAGAATTCCTTGCTCACGGGCAAAGGGAAATTATATTTATTCAAACTACACATCCTGATGGATGACTTTACCTGTAGTACAGATTGATTTGTTTAGTTTTAAGCTATTGCTTAGACACAAGAAAGCATACACATGGGCCAGTCCAGTTCTAAACAATGGGTGCATTAACACCACAAATCAGCGATTTTCAAAAGTTGAGTAGTAGCAAAATCAAACTGTTTGCATTTTGTGAACATTTGAGGTTAATGAAACTATTCAGAAGGAAGAATAGGCCTTTAAATGTTCCAGTGATTGTGCAAAAGACTCAGAGGTCAAATGGGATCCCAGAGAGCCAAATGGCTGTTAGTGTTGAGATGGAAAAGGAATCACTGAGCTGATCACAGGAAGACCTTGCTTTGTCAAAACTGCTCCTAATTTCAGACTTCAGCCAAGACTCTGAGATGACCTCATCAGTAAAATGAATGCTTCAGATGTTCAGGAGTTTTGCTCTTTTAACTCTTTGTAAGGAGCTTAAAAAAGAGAGAGGGGGTTGGGGAAGGTGAAAACGTGATTCTGTACAGTTCGATGGAATTCTGCTACATTTTTCAATGTCATTCATAACTTGTTTATGAAAAAGAGATCCGGTTACTCTGGATGTAGATATGGGAAGATCACTTGAGTCCTAACTTCAGGACTAATCTGGGCAACATAGTATCTCAGTTTACAAAAACGGTGGGATAGGGGCTGGGAAGGTGGCTCAGTGGTAGAGCGCTTGCCTTGCATGCATGAGGCCCTGGGTTCGATTCCTCAGCACCACATAAGCAAGAAGAAAAAAGCCGGAAGTGGCGCTGTGGCTCAAGTGGTAGAGCGCTAGCCTTGAGCTGAAGAGCTGAGGGACAGTGCCCAGACCCAGACTTCAGGCCCCATGATGGGACCAAAAAAATAATAATAATAAAATAAATAAATAAAATAAAAAAGGGTGGGGGGAGCAGTGAAGGGGATGTTATAAAGCACTTGAACTTCACAATTCTAATATGTGAGTTTCCTCTACTGGTGTTTTGTGGTATCACAGGAAAGCCTGTATCTTGACACAATCTGACAAGCTCTCTAGGGGCATGCCATGTTTGTTGGCTTCTGAGTTCTTTGGAAGCTTCTATTTGAAAACTTTGAATTTGGGTACTTCTTATGCTTTATCAGAAGTGAGTATCTCTCTTCCATCTTCCCCAGCAAAGTTATTCAATCTGAAAATAGTGTTTTAAGAGGAGTGGAGGAAAAAGCTGAGAATTCTTCATTTAATGAATGAGGCCTACATTGCATATTTCAATTTTATTCTTTATATATAAAATATAATTTCCACCATCTATTAGTGATATACACAACATGATTTCATGGACATGTAAGCTTTAAGTTTTTGTCAAATCTGAGCTTGGGTTGCTGCTGAGAAAAACACCTGAAAGCACATCTGCCTGTTTGTGTCCTCCTGTGTCAAAATGAGCTATCGGCAGGTCATTTTTGACAGTAATAGTAGAGCCATGAGGGTGATATATAAGAGTTCTTGCTTTTATTACTTTATCTTCACCTGCCTGTGAGATTGCTGGAGGTCAGGATATACAAATTTTAGCAGGTTGATGATTTCTAGTTGTGTTCAATGATAATGCTTGAAACATTCACTAACCATAAGCTAGATCTTAAAGTAAATGAAAGTAACTATCTTGGTATATTTCTTCATGACAAACCCCCATCTGTACATCACCATTTCCTTCATCTCCAGCTTTAAAAAAAATCTGTTTCACTTCTCTAGCTCACATAAAACAAAAAGAAAAAATATAGCAGAAAAAACTTCTTTGTATGAACTGTTTCAAACTGTGATAAATATCAACTGTAGCTTTCCTTTTAATCATTAACCAACCACAGCTCTCAAAGGATAATAGTGAAAACTGTTCAAGGTAGTAGAGTACCAGCCTTAATAATAATAATAATAACCAGATGAGTGACCCTGTGTTGAAGCTTCAATACTGACACCAAAATAAGGAAAGGAAGGAAGGAAGCAAGCAAGCAAGCAAGCAAGGAAAAAAAAAAGAAAGGGAGGGGAAGGGAAAGGAAGGTGAAGGAAGGGAAGGGGAGGGAAGGGGAGGGGAGGGGAAAGAGTCATTTGGGCCTTATCATTCATTATATGACACCTTATCATTTATTACATGGCAATACTCTACACTACTAAAGGTAACAGCTACTCTCTCCTACAACACATAGACATGTGCACATATGTGTCCGTATATATATACATGCAAACATACATATATATGACCTATAAAATACTAGCACATTTAGCATAAATGTTGGGATACTTATTTTTAAATCTCTCTATAAGATTTCAATGTTTTACTGTGGTGATGATGTAACTCCCATCCATTTCAACTGAGATAGCCAGGTCATTGAGTAAAATATATGAAAGCCACCATTTGATTTTAGAGTGATATTAGAAAAAGGTGATGCTCAGGATGAAAATTTGGCTTATTTTTAAATCACCGCCCTCGATTAACTTGTTTTAACACTGTAAGTAAATTTGTGGTATTTCTTTTTCTTTCAGTTTTCTACTTGGTTATGAATCCTTGAATCATACTAGGACATTGTGCACATAAAGTTTCTTTTTAAAGAAATACTTTGGAATCAATATGCAATTTTGTTAAAATAGTACGTTGTCCTCTTTTATGGTCCTCCCAACAATTACACATCGATTGTTGCCACCTAACCTAACAGAAAATTGCATACAAAATATGCAGCTAATAGAGAGGGTTAGACCAAGTTTTAAAGGGAAAATAACTCAAAGAAATATAATAGGTATTAACATTGTTTTGATAGTATTCACTATGACTTTCTTCCAAATAGGAAAATGAATATACATGTGAAGAGGACTAAATTTTAAGCTCCCTTTCATCAAGTTTTCTTAGGTTTGCCACAGTTTTGTTCATTTTTGATGTAAAGAAAGTGTCCTATGGCTTTTGCTGAGGATCAACCAAGGACTGTAAGAAGCCATGTGTTTAGGATTATGTCTGTGTCAATGAGCCATCACAGAATTTCCAAAGCAAAGTTGATAGGTACAGTCCAAATAGGAGGAGGAAGTGAAAAGGGGAAAATTGTTTTTACATGTTAATATAGAAAACAAAGTTGGCCATGCTGCCCAAACTAATAGTTATATTGAGAGCCTGAATTTATGGTAAGAAGTTTCCAGATTTCTCCCTGTATGCCACACGTAACGCAACTGAAGGAGAAACTATAACTTATTTTGTTGTTGTTCATTTTGACTCTGATTTGACTAGGTAAGTTAATTCAGTATTTTAAACTCTCAGAAAATGGCACTCAATCACTGGTCACTCAATCAATGCCCAGAAAATTTTGGTTTATTTATTTAAGCCCTAAGAATTTTTCTTTGTATGTAAATATACTGGATGTGTTTGTTTACCAAATTAGAGATCTGTGTGAGATATTTGTATCTTAGAGGATGGATTTCAGACATAATTCATTGTTTTTAACCAATCAATTTCTCAGTTTTTACTTTTTTAGGCATTCCTTTATACTAGTGAGATCATTAAAGTATACTGACAACATTTAGGGCTTTAATTTCCATTTGTTAGGTTTTTCAGAACAGGCATCTCTTTGGGGGTGAATTTCAGTCAACTTTTCATTATTTTGTGGTCATTTTTGTTAAAATTAGGTAGCTCAGCCAGGTGCCAGTGACTCATGCCTGTAATCCTAGCTACTCAGAAGGCTGAGATCTGAGGATCACGGTTCAAAGCCAGCCTGGGCAAGAAAGTCCATGAGACACTTATCTCCAATTAACCACCAGAAAACCAGAAGTGGTGCTGTGGCTCAAGTGGTAGAGCGCTAGCCTTGAGCTTGAGCTGAGGGACAGCGCCCAGGCCCAGAGTTCAAGACCTACGAGCAACAAAAATAAATAAATAAATAAATCAGGTAGCTCAATGCCTCTTGTTTCTATGAATCTTGTCCATTTGAGTCTTTCTCTTCTTGTACCTTTATCTTTCTGACTGCTTGTTTCCATTGGTTCATTTGGAAACTAGATAGTCTTCATTGTGAAACTTGTATTAGTAGAATTATATTTTGAACTGATAGTAAATTTGCCTTGTTATAATTAAAGTATATAACTTCAATATAGGTAGATCTAAAATATTCATTATCCTAATTTCTAATACAAAATATAGTTTCAAAGGTATAGTTAACACTAAATTCAGATGTGTAATTTTCACTACACTCTAATGATACCTATTTGTCTACTCTAAAGGCTTTTTCCCCCATGTTTTCTATGTGTTGTGATTAGAGAACAGGTCTAATAACTAAATTCCAAATCAATAATAGTTATACAAAGGTCAATCCTACTTAATACATTAGCCTCTGTTATATTATTAAATCTATATTCATTTCATAAAACATCCAGATGTTATAAGGATTTGAAGAAATGTTTAGAATAATAAAGCAAATGTTTGGAAATTGTAAACCTACCAGAATTTGAAAATCCAGATTATATAGGAAAATCTGTTTTTTATTGTTTATCATTCTTCTGTTTTGACATTTGCTAAACCAAATCACAATTCACAGGTGTCCTCTTTTCTTGTCTTTGTATACTTACAAACCTTTTCTACTTAACTTTAGAGCAGCCATCTCAACCTGAAATTGTAAACAAAGCACCATTTCTTGAAACAGAGCAGCTAAAAAAGGTGAGTGTTTGTTTTTATACTAATTACTTTTACTTAGCATGGAGTTAAAATAACTCTTGTGGCCTCAGAGTTCAGGACAAATAAGATAGACTTTGCACTTGAGGAGCTGAGCATTGAAGATGTTATTCAGAGAGCGTGGAGCACAATGGGACCTTCATGCTGTCCCTTTGACCACGATGAATGAAAGAAGGTATGGTCATTTATGAAAGAAAACTTACTCTTTGAGTGAACTGAATGATAGAATTAATAAAATATGAGTAGATTGTCTACAGGCAATCCTTTCCAACAAAATGAAATAAAATGAAGAGGAAGAAAATGACCTATCTGGGAAACAAACATTTCAGAAATGTGTGTGCTATGATAGAAGTCAACCTCTGGCGAGGTTAGATCATAGCAAGCTTCCAAGTTTGGGCTTTATTCTATTGACAAATGAAACCACTAAACACATTTGATGTAAAGGGATGTGAAGATGGAATTTGAATAATCCCAGTAGCAAAGGCCAGAAGGAAAGCTGTACCGAGAAGGGGAGAGGGCTGGAGTTCCACATTCCAGCACATCAGCTGAGTATTGATCTTTTGCAGTAAGCAACAGTATCTAGTGAGCTGGGAATGTGGTTTAGTGGTAGAGTGCTTGTCTCCCATGCATGAAGCCCTGGGTTCCATTCCTCAGTAGCACATACACAGAAAAAGCCAGAAGTGGCGCTGTAGTTCAAGTGGTAGAGTGCTAGCCTTGAGCAAAAAGAAGCTCAAGGACAGTGCCCAAGCCCAGAGTTCAAGCCCAAGGACTGGCAAAAACAAATCTGAAATTTCCTTTGTGTGCATTTTCCTGGGGGGCGGGGAGAACCAAATTCCTTGAGTAGAATTAAATTTACTGAATAATATCTGAAAACCATTGAATAATGAAGCCAAAAGACATTGAAACAGCTGGTGGGGATTAAAGTACATAGAAAGCACTTATGGTGAGAAATAAACTTAGTGTGACACACGACAGGTATTATACTTTCACTAAATGTTTCATGTAATGGAAGACTTATGGACTATGGCCGATGGTCAGTGTCATCATGGCATTTGTTAAATATGAATAATGCCAGTTAAAGAAATATGATTCAATAATGGCATCAGGATCTGTTGCGCATTTAAAAGTGCTCAAGATGATATTGCCAAATATAAAGCATTGCTTTTAGATAAAATAGTATTCTATAAAATAGCATGTCGTCAAGTCAGAAATTAAGTGGCTTGAGGCCTTTGCATTTCCCAAGTATTCTGGGGTTTCCAAGTTGATACCCCTGACTGAAACAAAAACAAAACAAACAAACAAACAAAAAACTAGTATTTGCAATACTAGTATTGTTTCTTTGTTTTACAGTTGGGTGACTGCATTTCAAAAGACAGTTACCCAGAAGGCAACATTACATGGTATAGGAGTGGAAAAGTGCTTCAACCCCTGGATGGAGGTAAGTATGAGGTGGACAATAAATCCAATGGGCCCGCTTTGATTTTTCTCCTTGGAAGCCATTCTGTAGGCTACCCACAATCTAAATATGTTTTTCTCCTTTTACATATGGCACTTTTATATAAGGCACTTTGTTCCTTTATGCATACATTCAATCAATAAGTAATATTTTAAAATGCCACTTAGACCTTGTGCAGGAGAATCAAGAACAGAGTATTTCTTCCTATGGCATGTTGTAGAAGTTAATTGACGTGAGTGGGAGATAGGATTCCGGGATTCTATTTTTGTCCATGTATCTGATTCACGGCTTTGAAAAGACATCCTACCATGCTGTATGTCAGTTTTTCCTCCTGCTAAAGACAGAAGAACAAAACCACTCAAAGGTATTATGGTATTAATTAAGGACTGTGACTTTCTAGTGAAAGACCAACTACCATCAGTATTTTATTTTTCAGCGGTGGTCATCATTTTTAAAAAGGAAATGGATCCTGTCACTCAGTTATATACCATGACTTCATCCCTGGAGTATAAAACAAGCAAGGCTGATATACAAATGCCATTCACCTGTTCCGTGACCTATTATGAACCTTCTGGCCAGAAAATAATTCAGTCTGAACAAGCAATCTTTGACATTTATTGTAAGTAGCTCAATGTATGATTGTACAGTTTTAATATATTATAAATAATATGCAAATACTGTTCACCTTTGAAATTCTAATTCATTGGCTTTTTGAATTCTGCTTCCAACTTTTCACATAAACACTTGGCATCCAAACTGCTCAATTCCCTTTGACAAACCTGTAGTGTATTTAGATTATCTTCCATTTTTATGAGTAGCTGTCTTCTATTCTGCTAGGTGGCAAGTTCCTTAAAGATATGAGCAAAGTCTTTTGGTGGTCCTCAACACTAGCATATGGCAATAAAACTTGTAGAAACTCAAAATACCTGCTGAACCTTTTCTCAATGAAAGATAGAAAAATGCAGACTTATTTTTAATTTATTATTACTGATAGAAAGGGTTTGGTGTCAGAACTTGATATGTACTAGGCAAATGCTTTATCGCTTGAGCTATGCCCTCAAACTTTTTTCTTTAGTTGTTTATCAGACAAAGACTCATATTGTTTGCACAGGGACAGCATCCAACATCAATCCTTCTCCATCTTCACTCCCATAAACATAGCCATGCCTACCAGGCCAGCTGATTCCTCAAGATCAGATTTTACTAGTGTTCTTTTTTTCTTTTCCTTGACTGGTCCTAGTCCAAAGTCCAACACAAATGCATATACCCGCACTTGGATATACCCTAACTTAGCCATAGATGATGAAATAGTCTTTTTCCCCAACTGGGTATTTTCTTACAAGACAGGTGCCAAGATCACTTACAATAATGAGCAATCATAGTGGTAGAGTACTAGCCTTGGCCAAAAAAAGCTCAGGGACAGTGCCCAGGCCCTGAGTTCAAGCCCCAGGACTGACAAAAGAAAAAGACTGCATTATTATTACTGTATGAAAAAAACAAAACATTCCTGTAATACTTTCATGTATGCTAGAAAACCTAACATTTCTAAATCTACCCTGTAGAAAAGGTGAAAACACCAGCTAAGCCTGTGGAGAGTTAGACCTCAGCTCCATTTCTGTTTTGGTTTCTCTAAGGCACTGAATCTTACATTGGACAAAAACAAAAATTTAAACATAACCCACTCATGCACGGACTTAGGGCATTATACTTGGTAAACTTAACTTAAAATCAATGCATTAGAATGCTTAATCATAATCAAATTATTATTTCTGTAAATACAGGAAGAATTCTTTCTTTTTAGAAGCGTACTTTGTTTTGAAAATAATTATTTTCATTATATATATTTTGGAGTGTTCAGTGGAAATTGAATACAGATATATGTACAGTGAGCAATGATCATATCAAGCAGTTAACATTTCCATACCTTAAATATCTCTTAAATTATTTATTAATATGCAATAATTGTACATATTTATGGAGAATAATATTTTAGCATTTTAGCACACACATAAATATGACATTAACAGATCTTTGCATTTAGAGCCATTCATTCCTCTTCTTTACTTATTCATAAAGCATTTAGTATAAATGTGGCAACTCAAGGTAGAAGAGATTTTTCTAGATGAGTTAGGAGACTTGGGAAATTTGATTCTCCAAGAGTGTACGCAGGTGGCAGTATGTCTGTAAGTGAACAGAGAAATCCTGAGATGCATTGAAGGGCATGATTTGCCATGGCTGGAAGTACAGTGTATATTCCAAATAGTGTTTGGGAAGACCACAGGTTAGTGCTGGGGTTTATGATGAAGACACAAAAGGTTTTAAGTCTTAGTCTTTACACTCGTGGAGTTTATTTCCAGGAAGAGGAACAAGACACTTGAATCAAAAGGAAATTGCTAATGAAAGATTGCATTTGTCAAATGCCACAGGAACTCAGTAATGTATCCTGAAAGCTGTTGTGTCTCCAGGCAGTGATTCTCTACCTCTTGTGTATCCGAGGAACCTGAAGCGTTTGTTAGAACACAGATTCCTGGAGCCACTCTCCCTTTTCTGACTTGTATGGGGGGGATGATGCTTGTGACTGTTTAAGTTGTAAGAACAACCCTGATGATATCAATAGTGTTAATTTGGAAAGCCTACTTGAGAGCCACTGCTCTGGGAAGACTTTAGAGAAATTGCTAAATGAAAAAAGAAGGCATTCGTGAAGAGAGACATTTAATGAGTTCCATTTGCGAAGCTTGCCAAACATGCGCTAAACCATTTCCACTTCACTATATTGAATCGGCGATGAAACTAGAGAGTCTGGCTCCTTATCTTTGTGTTTACCTGATTTTTGCCTTCGGGCACTGCCTAACTTTATGCCACCATTCCTCACCCCATGTCCTTCTTCAAGGGTTTCCAAAATAGTATACTGCCCACCCTTCTCTGCTGGACAAACTGCCTTACCAGACATTGGCAGAAATACCTTTTTAAAGAACAAATGCAATCGTGTTCCTGTTGTGATTGAAACTCTTCAATGACTCTCCAGAATTGTCAGATTAATCTTCATACACCCAATTTAAACATGCCTGGAGTCCCTGATGGGGGAAGTCCCGCCCTATATCTTTCTATCACTGCACTTTGTCTGCACTGTGATTTGTCTTGTTCCTCCAGCAGTGAACTCTTTACATGTCTATTTTTCTGCTGCTGTTGTCTTGCTTTTTTCATTTTGAAAGTACCTATTTATTCTTTAAAGCCCAGCCAGGGTGAATTTCTCCAGATAGCTTTCCAGTCTCATGCATCCAGTGCTACCAGTGCCCCAGTTGTAATGTGGATATGTCTTAATTGTTAATGTCTTAAGTGTTAAGGTCACTAATGCAATGAAAATTCATTGAAGCAAAGAGCATGTAATTTACAATTCCAACTTGTATAAAATAGACACTAAATAAATGAATCCATTTGGAGTTGATTCTGGTGCAAGGTGCAGCATTATTTACCATAGCTAAGATATGGAAGCAACCCAGATGCCCCTCAGTAGATGAATGGATCAAGAAAATGTGGTGTATATATACACAATGGAATTCTATGCCTCCATCAGAAAGAATGACATTGCCCCATTTGTTAGGAAATAGAAAGACTTGGAAAAAAATATATTAGTGAAGTAAGCCAGGCCCAAAGAAACATAGGTCCCGTGGTTTCCCTTATTTGTAATAAGTAGTATATGTATAAGTCAAGCAGAAACGGCCAGATAATTTGATGTTAGGTGAAATGAACCCTAAGATAAGGACTCAAATAGTTTTTCTTTCTTGCTATTGTTTCTAACATATATATAAGATATTTCTTTGTTGCTTTGTATGTCCCTCCCCCATGGTATAACCCCTGTTTTCACTGTATTTGATATTGGTATAATTCGGGGAGGGGAAAGGAAAAAGCAAATTGTTTAAATAGGGATACAGGTGGACCCATTGCAACAATGAGATGTACAAGGTGTTATGTCGAAAAACGAACTTTACAACTTTTGGAGGGGTGAGGGTAGATGGGAGGGCAGGTATGGTAAGGGGAAACAAAGGAGGAGGTAACAATGCTTGATAAGAAATGTACTCATTACCTTGCTCATGTGATTGTAACCCCTCTATACAGTATTTTCACAATAAAAAAAACTTATTAATAAAAAAGGAAGAAAGAAACATGAAAGCTTGAATCCATGAATCCATGGTTAGAAGGATAAAAATGAATAGGGGAGATGAAGAAAATTTGAGTAGACCCTTTGGGTTCTTGCAAAGTTGTTTATAGAGCATAGTGAAAGCGAACAATCTCACCTGATCTAAAGTCAATCAAAAGCCAACTTGTGGAGACAAAAGTAAGGATTTCTTTAGGTCAAATTTTAAGTATTAATAAGTTTTGAAGCATTCTGCGTATTACTATACTATTCAAAGCATTAGCTCAAAAAGCTGATCCAGAAACTGTTATGAAACAGTGATGAAAGTATAGCAAGAAGAAAGGCTCAAGGTGAGGGAACAAATGAAATTTGATGTCAACATTTCAAGGTGGGTTTACTTGAGTATATGCCACAAAAATGTTAGAGAATACAAAAGGACAATGATACGCAAAAAATATCATTGAGACTTAATGATCCAGTGGGTAAAAGAAGGCAAAGGAATGTAAGAATATTGGGAAGAATCATAACTTATCAAGGGTTAGAGTAAAATTCAAAGGCAGAGGCAAAGGAAAGATCATTAATTTTGCTCTTAGGCATGCTTATTAATCCAGAAAGTTAAAATGCAAATGTGTTGCAAAAACCTGCAAGCACAGTTGGAGGGAGTTGCTTTAATGGAGAATAGACCTATAGAAAGGGAATTCCAGGATGGGATATTTCCAAATAGACCAGCAAGTCAGCCAGGTTATGATCTCTGGCTGGTACAGTGTTTGCTTTGACTCGCCATGTACCAATGTGATGTGCTGCAAGCCAGTTCTGAGTGCCAGTTAGACAAAGGTCAAAGAGTGAGAGAGATCTAGAAATGGAATTCAGTGGGATGCCAAAAGCAATCTTTTTTTCCATTTTTCAATTTCACTGGAATCTGGTGGTTAGAGAACCAACCTGGGCTAACCCAACAAATAACAAATAAAACAAGTGCATTAAACTGTTTAACCTCACAACATTTCAGTCAGATATTCAGAAAATAACTGAGCATAGAAAAATGTCACAGAAGCAATCTCTGGCAATCTGTCTATGTGTTCCTCTGCAGTTTAATTGTAGAACAGTAAGCAAATGAATGCAAAAGAAGAAAAGCTTACAGATCTACAGCTTACAGATTTCACAGTACAAACAATTCAGAAAATAGTTCTGCATAGATAACTTTAGTGCTACCATTTGAAAACATAACCACATTTCTCAATAAATATTAATTTTTTATAAAGGCTTTCCTAAAAGAAATTTTACACTAACTGATTTCAAACTTCATTGTTCATCCTATAATCCAGTTGTGTAACTAACAGATAAATTAGAAGTGACTTATTTGTAAGTATGACTGTTATCCTCTTTTTTTTCCACTTTGATAGATATTGTCCCCTTGTAACTCCTCCTGTATCATCCATCAATTTATTTATTTATTTATCTTATTTATTTATTTCTTTTGGTCAGTTGTGGGGCTTGAACTCTGGACTTGGGTGCTATCCCTCAGCTCTTCAGCTCAAGGTGAGCGCTCTATGGCTTGAGCCACAGCGCCACTTCCAGTTTTCTAGTGGTTTATTGGAGATAAGGGTCTCACAAACTTTCCTTGCCTGAGCTGGCTTTGAACCATGATCCTCAGATCTCAGCCTCTTGAGTAGTCAGGATTACAGGCGTGAGCCACCTGCACCAGACATTCATCCAGCAATTTATTTATCAGTCTGCTGTTAAGACTTTACTAGATTATAAATTACACTTTTAAGCCTTATTTTTTCACAAAAAAGACCAAAATGGAATAGAGATTGCTTCTTGACTCCAAAGACCAGGATAGAATTATATTCATGATCCCTTTGATTCTATCTGTAAATGATTTATTTCAGTTCATTTTTTTTTCTGGAAAGTAGATCTACTTTTTTGCATTCCCTAAGTCTTGTTACTGTTATTTATTTTATGTTGCCACCTTTTATTTAATATAAGTTATTATTACACAACATGAGTGCACTGGTACCTAATAGCCTTAGTTTTGTTAGCTGATTTAGTCTTTCCAAACTGTAAGATTCATATAACATCTTTCCATTTCCTTATTATGAGCTCATACGGTGAGATTGTTCCTACTGGTCTTTTACACATGGAATAATTACAGTCATTCCTGCCTCTGTTAAAGACATTTTGCTAAGAAGAAATTGATTTTTATGTAACAGAGACTCTTTGTAGTTTGCTCTAACTAAGATTAGTACTTGGTAGAGCAAGTGGCTATTAACTTCAATCGCACTATAAAAAGATACATTTAAGTAATTACTATTACTAGCTTCCTTAGAAAATTGTGTATAATTTAGTCATTTACATTGAATGCACAGAGTAATTTGGTACTTGACAAAAATGGTTAACTTAGACCTGTGACTCTTGCAGATCCGACAGAGCAAGTGACAATACAAGTGCTACCGCCAAAAAATGCCATCAAAGAAGGGGACAACATTACCCTTAAGTGCTTGGGGAATGGCAATCCTCCTCCTGAGGAGTTTATGTTTTACCTTCCAGTAAGTGCTCCACTACTCTCATTTTGTCCTGTTATTTGGCTTCTAGCTGGCCTTAAGAATTACATGTTCTCGGATGCCTTCAGAAAGAAAGCGTGCTATTCTTAGAGACAATAAAATATCACCTGTAGAATGTCCTTTGAAGCCTTTTGTGAAACTTACATTTTCATGTCAAGTTTTTGCCTTGTTTTTCTTAAAGTTTAGAGGTTTCTCAGACAAAGAGAAAAGAAAATATTTCAACATAGGAAACCACAGTTTCAAAAAATCAAGATTTCATTGTCCAAGTAAACTATCAAAACCTGTTCTTGAGAAGATAGCTATAAAATGAAAACTGATGACATCAAATGATTTTAAATTTATCCATGCAATATTATCTAAACACACATCTGCTCTGATGGGGGTAGTTCTAGTATCTAGATTGTAGATAGAGTAACATTATAGGCTCATTCATATTGTAACATAGTATTGTGGTGTTGTTATTAATTATGTTAGGGACCAAATCCAGGACCTTACACATATGAGACTAGTGCTCTACCACTGAGCTATGCCCTCAGCTCATATATATGTGTGTGCACACATACACATGTGCACGTGCTTGTGTGTATACATA
Organism: Dipodomys ordii; assembly: GCF_000151885.1. Classification (NCBI taxonomy): domain Eukaryota; kingdom Metazoa; phylum Chordata; class Mammalia; order Rodentia; family Heteromyidae; genus Dipodomys; species Dipodomys ordii. The sequence continues at coordinate 1,015,331 of NW_012267327.1, forward strand.
CATACATACATATATATGAGCATGCGTATGATTTCACATGTGTGTATACTAAAACATCATCATTTCCTAAACGTTTAAAATATCATAACTGAATTGTTAGGAAATGGAAAGACTTGGAAAAATTATATTGTGAAGTAAGCCAGGCCCCAAAAGCATAGGTTCCATGGTTTCCCTTATTTGCAATAACTAGTATATGTCTGGGACAGGCAGAAAAGGTCAAAAGCTATGTACATATGACCAGATAAGATGATGTTAAGCAAAATGAACCCCAAGATATGGACACAAGTGGTTTTTTCTTTCTTGCTATTGTTTCTAACTTATTTATAATGGGATTTTTTTGTTGTTGTTGCTTTGTATGTTTTCCCCTCACGGTATAACCCCGGTTTTCACTCTGTTTGATATCGGTATAATTTAGTGAGGGGAAAGGAGAAAACAAAATGTTTAAATGGGGATACAGGTTGACCCATGGTAACAATGAGATGTACAAGACACTGTGTTGAAAACCAACTTTACAATTTAGGCCAGGGGTGGAGGGTGTAGTTGTGGAGGTGGGAAGGAAGGGATGGTAGGGGAAAAGCAAAGGAGGAGGTAACAATGCTTGATAGGAAATGTAGTCATTACCTTGCTCATGTAACTGTAACCCCTCTGTACAGTATTTTTACAATAAAAACTTATTAAAAATAAAAAATAAAGTTGATCATGAAAAAAAAGAATCAAAAGCAAAGACAATGCAACATCCCTGCAGATATTGTAGTGACATGACATCTGACTAGGAAATGATTCTATCTGAAACATCTTTGCTCTCCCACGGTCTGAAATTCCTATTTCATGGAAGAAAGTCATGTGCCACTCAATACGGTTTACATAGAAACATGCTTATGAACGTACCCACATATTATTGGTATTTGAAGCATCATTCACTACATCTCTCCAAAGTATAATATAAGTAATTTACATAGCATCAATTATTTACCCTGCCACACATTTTTTTCTCATATGAGGAAACTAGGTCTAAAATACACTGAGACATGATAAACTATACAGGACTCTGGGCATTCACACAAAGTATAACAGAAGGAGGATATTCTTGGGGGAGGGACACAAGACTAAATGCCTGTGTGCGTGTGATCATAGAAAATAATACTTATCAAAATGAACTTAAAAATAGAAACAAGAGTTTTTTCTCTTTGTTGTTGTTTTCTTTTCTTTTTGTCTTGTCTGTTTATTCATCTGTATTGGGAAGGGTAAAGATGGAAACAGAAATGGAGGGACAAAATGGTGAACAAATGCAGTAGTGTTACTCACTAGACAAGATGTTTAAAATGAACTATACAATTTGTGGATGGGGAAAGGTGGGAAAAATTGGGAGAGAGTGAGGGAAAAGGTGACATTGTCCAAAAAGAAATACATTCTTTACCTGACTTATGTAACTGTAGCCTCTCTGTACATCACTTTTATAATAATTAATTTGATAAATTTTATTGTCAAGATATCTTGATGTACAGAGGGGTTTCATAAGTAAGCTTATGATAATATTTGTCTGACTTGTTACCCCTTCCCTCATTTTTCTCCCTCTTTCCCTACCCCTGAACCTCGCCCAAGTTGTACAGATCATTTCCCACATACTGTCTGTGAGCATTGCTGTTGCATTGGTTCCCCTTTAGTCTCATCATTTTCTTGTTCCCCTTCCCTTCTCTAGTTCAGATAAACGTATATAGAATACCCAGGATACCAAAATTGAACACAGCGAATAGGGATAAACCATAGGGGGAAAATCAGTAAAGGAAAAAGAAGGGCTGGGAAGGTGGCTCAGTGGTAGGGTGCTTGCCTTTCATGCATAAGGTCCTGGGTTCACTTCCTCAGCACCACATAAGCAGGAAAAGCTGGAAGTGGCACTGTGGCTCAGGTGACAGAGTGCTAGCCTTGAGCTGAAGACCTAAGGGACAGTGTCCAGGCCAAGAGTTCAGGCCCCATGACTGGCAAAAAAAAAAAAAAGAAGGAAGTGGCGCTTTGGCTCAAGTGGTAAAGTGCTGGCCTTGAGCTAAAGAGCACAGGGACAGTGCCCAACCTCAGAGTTCAAGCCCCACAACTGACTGAAAAAAGAAAAAAAGAAAATCAATCGCATAGTACATTGAGAACAACAACAGCAACAACAAAGAAAAACCTTTTGTGTCCATGTCTTGGAGTTCATTTCGATGAGCATCATCTTATATGGTCATAGGTACATAGCTATTGAGCTATTCTGCTCATCTGCTAAGATTATCCTAGATGTATACTAATTACAAATAAGGGAGACCATGGGACCTATGTTTCTTTGGGTCTGGCTTGGTTCACTTAATATAATATTTTCCAAGTCCTTCTATTTCCTTACAAATGAGATAGAGTCATTCTTTCTGATGGAAGTATAGAATTCCATTATATATATATAATTATATATATAATTATATATATATATCACATTTTTATCTATTCATCAAGAAAATTGTTCTACCCATTAAATTGGCATATATTGCTTTTCTCATTTGCAAATGGGAATTTTGGAACTAATTTGGATTCTAATTTGATTATCAAGGATGCCAGAGACAAATTTGTAGTTATCAGCTTTTGTGATTATGTGTCCTGACCATCATTTTTGTTAGCATATTCCTATTCCCCCTGTTTTTCCATTTTTGATGTGATATATTTTGGTTTTTCTCTCCCTCTTTTTCTTATTTATCATGTTCTTTGTTTCTCATTATTCTCTATCCTTCCTTTCTTTTTTGTATTTAGATATATCACATATTTTCTCTTAAGGTGCTCAGATTAGGTAAAATATTGTCTGTTTTAACAAAATCTACTTTAATAATGAAACACAAGTCATGCTGTTAATAAGAACAAATGATATTCATGCAACATAAACAGTATCTTCAAAATTTCTTAGGCTCTAAATATTACTTACCTTTCCAGGATGTGAGAAGCACCCTAATCCTTCTCTGTGCTGTCCAATTAAAACACATTCTCCCTGTTCCCCGTTATCTATTTCCACCAAGAAATATATATTCTTGTTGTTGCTACCAAGTGATTTATCTGATATTGTGTCTCTATCGAAAGGGACAGCCTGAAGGAATAAGAAGCTCAAATACTTACATATTGACAGATGTGAGGCGCAATGCAACAGGAGACTACAAATGCTCCCTGATCGACAAGAAGAGCATGATGGCTTCAACAACCATCACCGTTCACTGTAAGTCACTGTTTTCATTACCAGCCTTATTTTAAAATCCTCTAGTAATATGATGCTGATAACTTTTGCAATAAATTACAACTATAGCTTCCTTAAATAACTTGGTTTCAATTGGTTCAGTAAGGAGCTTCAGAATAAGCTCCACTTGCATCCAAATTTGCACTACAACTTTGGAATAGATATGATCATCTCAACTGCTGTCCATTGTAAACCTCTATCTTCTTTCTTTTTTTGTATACATTTTTATTGTAAAAATACTGTACAGAGGGGTTACAGTTACATGAGTAAGGTAATGAATACCTTTCCTATTGAACATTGTTACCTCCTCCTTTGTTTTTCCCCTACCCTCCCTTCCCTCCCCACCTCTCCAACTCTTCCCCACCCCAAGTTGTAAAGTTTGTTTTCATCGTAGTGTCTTGTACATCTCATTGCTACAGTGGGTCAATCTGTATTCATCTTCTTTCTGACACCAGTGTATTTTATTAATAAATAAGTCCCATATGCATCTTCATGAAAAAACTCATTATTTCAATATAAACTTTTATATATTTACATATAAAATGCATATTTCTCCTTTTTCAATATTGGAGATCACACCTAGGGCCAAGCACAGATTTGGCAAACTTTCTACCACTGATCTATAACCAGAGTCCCTATTAGATATTTTTATAGTCCACAAGGTTTATAGTTGGCAAGAAAAGATATAGATTAATATCTTTTCTAAAACAATTATGGAATAATATAAACAGCCAAACCCAGGCAACACAAAATTACTACAGACTCGGTTAACAAAAGAAGGAATAGAGATAACTAAAAGCCATTTATAGACTGCATTATTCTACATAAAAGAAGAATAAATGTCTGGGAAAAAATACTCTTCAAATCACCTTACATATATTTCTGTATTTCTGATATTTCTCTCCAGATACTTTAAAAGTTCTTTTTGGCTCCCATGCATTTGATGGGGGATAAATGAAATTGAAAAAGCAAACTAAGTTCCATATTTTGTAATCTGTAATTGCTTACATTATTAATATGTCTGATTCATAATGAAAATAAAATTAACCATTCACACTCCCCCCCTCATGAAAATTAAATTTACAGAGTGCTTTGAACAATAGTCAGTCTTGCTTGTACAGGCCAAATTTCCCCAAAATTCCCAAGTACCTAGCAGCATCACTGGTAAGAATTTTTCTAGACATGCCCCACTACAGTGTTACTGAATATGATGTATTTCCTTATTTCAAAACTAAAGAACCTTTAGAAAATGTCTTGAGTACATGGTTCTACATCTTTTAACTCTAACCATAATGTTTACAAAACATGGAGGATAGGAGCTAAAACTTTGAGGGAGATGCAAGTATAAACGTTGGGGAATAAGACAACCAGATGGTTGTTTTTGATTGTTTGATGTTGGAAGTGTTCCTTGGGGAATCCTGTAGTCATGGAGAACTGTTAAGAAATGCTCACAGCTGAGTCCTTTCTGTGTGTTTTCATAGCTGTGTGGCATGGGTTTGAGTGTGTCTGCCATTAGGGGCTAGTTAGAGAGAAAGCAGTGACCTCTCAGTATAACAACAGTGCTGTTTTTCTCTGAAGACCAGTCAGTCTTGGGACCATTTATCAAGCTGTGGTTCATGAAAAAAGAAAAAAAATAGTAGAGCAAGGGAATACAGCCAGACATAGAGTTGCCAATGGAAGAGCTCTCTGATATCTTTCTTCGTGATGTCTTTGGGCCAATTACTAACAACTCAGTTGCTTTGAGATAGTGCTGTGCACTTATGTTTAAGAGACGCCAAGTACACAGGATCCTAAAAGATGAAGTGTGTGTTCATTTGTTTGTTTGTTGTTTTTGTTTCTTTAATGTGGATTGCTTGTAGGTCTGTTGAGAAGGGAGATAGCAAATTGGCGTTTTAGAAGACTTGTGACAGCCATATCATACCTCAATGATTAGCTATAATGGAGAGTAAAATTAAACAAAAATGTATTACAATCGTTTGATTGGATTTTAGTATGTTAAATTAGATTGAAATGTCTTTCAGTTTTGAAAGGTAAATTGCTGCCCTGAGTTTTGAGGCCTTTTTGAAGCTTTAAAAGAAGGTATTACTATCGAATGATAAGGGATGAGGTATGGGAAAAGAGAAAATAATAGAGGAGGTTTGATTAAAGGATACGACATGCATGTGTGAAATAATACAGTGAAATCCCCTTAAACTATTGTTATATGCTTTAAAAAAAAGTGAATGTCAAGAATGTAAAACAGGTCCTGTCTAGAAAAGATTCCCCTTAGGAATGAGGAAGATGAATAGTAAGGGTAAATGGTATAAAACTATTTATGTTTATGTCTGAAAACAGACCAAGGAAACCTGTTGAAATTGTCTTCAGAATGGGGGTGAATCTGATCAAAACACTTGTAAGCATATATAGAGATGTCCTAAGGAAACTTTCTGAGCAAAAATATAGACTAGCAAAAATGATTCTTAAGAAAAGGTATTGCCAGGAAATCAAAGTTTTATTCTCCATTATATGCAAACATAAAAGTTCTATTGTTGCCCATTTATCCTTCAGCTTTGTTTTCTAAAACCAGCATTTATTTCCCTTGCATAGAGTACTGAAGGCAATATGGGTAGTGAAGCAGGAAATAAGCAAGCCATAGATCCAAAATTTGCAGAATAGAACTCCTTCCATGTTTCTCCCTATAGATTCTTACCTTGCCATCACATGAAAGAGCTACAATCCTCAGCCAATTCCTGCATGCATAGATTCTTTATCAGAACTTTCAAAGTCAATCATTGTCCTTTACAATCTTTGGTCTTAGTTAACACTGGCAAGTTAACTCTCCAGCTCATCACCTTGAGTACAAATTTCATCTAAATATAATTGACCCAAATACTTGGAGGAAACTCCACCTTCAACCTTATGGTGCAGACTTTATGAGGAATGAGAAAGTGAGAAAGCCTACTTCTTCCTTTCAGTCATTCATCTATTCAGCAGTAGTATTTGAGTACCTCCCACTTGTAAGGTGCTTGAGGCTGTGTCTGAAAAAAAAATTGGTGGTCATTACCCCCCAAAAATCTTACAGCTCTGAAAGAAAAGAGATGCATTAACACAGTGCTTCAAACAATCAACATGTTAACAATGAAAGCCTGCAAAACCAGAGAAACAAACATTGCAACAGCAAATCTGATATCTTACTGGAATGTCCCAGCTCCCAGGATGGCAAGCTTGGTCCTTGTCGGTCTGGCCTCCACTAATGGTGAAGAAGTATCTGCTGTGAGTTATCACTCATCTGAGTACCAGATTAATCACTGCTGTGAAACCTGCCAAGCTCTTTCATATCTTTGTTTTTGTTTTAGTGACAAAGGTTTACCTCACATTTCCACTTCTCAACTGTCAGGGAACCGCAAAAACATAGTGTCTCTTATACAAAGCATTACTTATTGCTTGAAAATCCAATCTACTCTGCATTACACACCTCCCATAAATCTTTGTTTTCACTTCTGTTTAATCTTTCAACAAATATTTATTTATTGAGCTCTTTCTATGTGGTAGGTTTGATGCTAGGTGCTGATTTTCTGGACCATGTGTTACGGTCAGGGATGTTCACATTACCTCAACTTTACTAAATTGTAAGCTCGTCACTCACTTCTGCATCTCCTGTCAGTGCTTAGAACGTAGTAGCTGTACAATAAATTTTTGTTCAATTGAATTGAATTTTCTTCTTACAGATCATGCTATGACAGTAAGATTGTTATAAGAATCATTTTTCATCTGAAAAATGGTCCTTTCTTAGATGTGTTTAAACTATGTTTTCAAAAAATGATAGTGTACATGAACAATATATCTTATTTAAAATTTCAACTCCATGAGAAATGGAATAGCATTGCCAAAAAAAAACCCTATTTGTCAATTTTCTTTGAAGAAACACACAGACTGTCTACCTCATTGTTTTTCAATTTATCACCCGCTGTCTAAATATACCTGATTTTCCAGTGTTATGACTTACATACTATTTTTTATAATATTTACCTTGTCATCATCTTTCTTTATTTCCTCCCAAATGTGAACAAAACATCTTAAAGATGATAGTGTATAGAGGGCATACATACAAACTCAAAACATCAATTTTGCTAACCTGCAAATAAATGCCCAATCAATTAGAATGACCATTCATTTGTGCCAGCTATTCTCAAAGCCTACTTGCAAAGCTAAGTCTCACTATTTTAGTCGTATAAATCACTTCTGAATTTTAAAGTGCAACTGGAATGATTTTTTTTTCATTCGTCTATTCCTGTCTAAAATATTTTGACTATCTTACTGAACTTTAGCATGTTAAACCTATTTTCTCCTCACAGATTTGGATTTATCCTTAAACCCAAGTGGAGAAGTGACCATGCAGATTGGAGACTCACTGCCCGTGTCCTGCACAATATCTGCTAGTAGGAACGCAACGGTGGTGTGGATGAAAGTAAGTCATGTTTGGGGCTGTCTTGCTTAGGACCTTTGGCATATCTTCTTTTATCCAGAAATGTATAGTAGTGGCTAATGTGTTCACAGTACCTCTCACTTTCTCTTACTCTCGCTCTCTCCTTCTCTTCCTCCACCCTCTGTCTACCAACTTAAACCCCAATAAAATTTTAGAGATTATCAGCAACATTGGCATGGCATTATAACAGATATTTCAAACTGTAGTTTGGGTAACTATGTGTGTATTAAATAATAATGCATCGTTTATATGCATACACTAGAGCATAGTAATTTTTACTGTTTTAACTGATATGATTGTCACATGAGGTTTACAACAATCTTTAAAATATTGGGTTTGCTTGTCATTTTCCCCATTACTTATAAAGAAATGGGATCAGATAAGATCAGGTTTATTCAGGGTATGGCAATAGTCAAACATAGATGATGAATAATTTTGAAATATAGACAACTATATGGGAAAGCAGCTTACAGAACCACAATGAAAATAGCTTGTCAATGAGAAGTTGGAGGGTGGGTATTAATCAGGAGGAACTGAACTAACAAGAGAGTAAATGCAGACATATTTTGCTGAGTAGATGGTTTATAATATGGAAGGAAAAAAAACTTATTGAAATTGTCTTAGGAAAAAGGGAGAATGCTATAGGGACTGGGATTGATTGGAATAGATTACATACACGAGTGCAAAAGTTACATTTAAATCCTCCCTTGTATAACTACTATATGCTAATCAACAAAAGAAATAGGGCCAGTGGCTCACAGCTGTAATCCTACATATGCAGGAAGCTGATATTTGAGAATTGGAGTTCAAAGCCAGGCCATACAAGAAAGTCCTTGAGACTTTTTTTAATTGTGAAAATACTGTACAGAGGGGTTACAATTACATGGGCAAGGTAATGAGTACATTTCTTATCAAGCATTGCTGCTTTTATCTCCAATTCATTACAGAACTAGAAGTGCTGCTGTGGCTCAAACAGAAGAGTGCTAGCTTTGGGCAAAGGAGCTCAGCAATAGCACCCAGGTCCACAGTTCAAGCTGCAGGATGTGCAAAAATAGGAAGGAAGGAAGGAAGGAAGGAAGGAAGGAAGGAAGGAAGGAAGGAAGGAA
>NW_012267327.1:1024192-1169773 GCF_000151885.1 Dipodomys ordii
GAAGGAAGGAAGGAAGGAAGGAAGGAAGGAAGGAAGGAAGGAAGGAAGGAAGGAAGGGAGGGAGGGAGGGAGGGAGAGAGGGAGGGAGGGAGGGAGGGAAGGGAGGGAACGGAGGAAGGGAGGGAGGGAGAGAAGAAGGGAGGAAGGGTGTTGGGAGGAAGGGAAGAAGAAAGGAAGGAAAGAAGGAAGGAAGGAAGGAAGGAAGGAAGGAAGGAAGGAAGGAAGGCAGGCAGGCAGGCAGGCAGGCCGGGCTGGCTTTGAACTGTGATCCTCAGATCTCATAGGATTGTAGACATGAAAATATGATCCTTAAATGGTACTTGAGATAAATTTCTTATAAAACAAATGGTTGTTGCTATGATCCTGCCACTTAAGTCCTTCTCTGATGTTTACAAAGAGTCAGTGCCTGCATTCCTGATGAAGAATAGCATGGCCAGGGGCTACAAAACCCAAATGATCTGCTGAACACACACACACACACACACACACACATACACACACACACACACACACACACACACACACACACACACTGCTTAAAGCAAGGGTTCAAAAGTGAGGGGAGATTTGTTGCTAAAGGAAAATATAAACTTGTATTTCTTTTCTGTCTACTTTCTTATCACTTCATGCTACATCTCTGTTACTTGTTCAGTTTTTCTTGGAACTCAATTTCTTTTTCCCTTTTGTTTTCCCTACAAACTCATCAGTGAATTTGGTGTTCATTTGAATAATTAAAATTTCATTCCTTTTTCTGTCTATTTAACCTTACATTTTTATACTGGCAAATATCACAAAACTAGAAAGTTACCAATAATTGTATAAACACACAACATGTGTTTATTTGGGGACTTGAGAAATACATTTCTTAAAACCATAGTATCAATGGAGTATAAACACTCAACTTGTTTTTATTTGGGGACTTGAAAAATACATTTCTTAAAACCATAGTATCAATGGAGTACTATTGTTGATTGAATACTAATGTCAATACTGCTGATCAACATTAACTTGCCAGTAATTGGTTAATTGTGAGTGGGAAAAAATGTTCTAGTAGATACAAAACAATGAATCTTAAGATTGGGTTTAGTTGTCTGTTTTTTAATTTCAATTTCTGATAAATAGGAATATTTTCTGTATGTCAAGTAATATTAAAAATTACATATTGTACTTCCTTTTCTCTTAAAAATTAAGAGTGGAAATATGTCCAGGGACTTTTGTTAAAAGTATCTTTGTCATAATTACTATGGCTTTGCAATGGAGCTCCAGAGTTGATCATTATATCAGATGAAGTTATTTGCAGACATTTATTCACATATTTAATAAATTATCACATATCTATATCTAACAACTGTATACAGACTACAATGAAGAGAAAGTGTCTTTTCAGAGCATTCTCTAAGATAAACACATCGTTTTATATATATGTATATATGTGTACATATATTTATATTTACATATATGTATAATTGAGTTCTTAGAACAATTTACTATAGTAAAAATATGACCTTCACAAATAAAGGAAACCCAGCCTCAAAAATTAATTATTTCATTCAAATGATCAGTTCCCTAACAAAAATATCTGAAATGGAACTCTGCTCTTTCTAGTTTCAAGAACTACAAAAGCTCAAGGAAATCTCGTTTCAAAAGCCTATGAAATTTTTGCAAAGGATATATGCATTTTTATAGGACTAAGAGGAATAATTTGGTCTTAAATATTTTATACTACATATATTTAAAGTTGTAGTTGTTTGCTGTGAGGTAATTTGCTTTTTATTTCACCAGGATAACATCAGGCTTCGATCAAGCCCATCATTTTCTAGTCTTCATTATCAGGATGCTGGAAATTATGTGTGTGAAACTGCTCTGCAAGAAGTGGAAGGACTGAAGAAAAGAGAGTCATTGACCCTCATTGTAGAAGGTAGTAAAGTACTGTGATACGAAGTCAACTTTTGAGAATTTAATACCTAATTATTTATTAGTTTCATTTATTATAATTATTTTCATCACAATGACATTTTAGGAAAACCTCAGATCAAAATGACAAAGAAAACTGATCCTAGTGGACTGTCTAAAACAATAATCTGCCATGTGGAAGGCTTTCCAAAGCCAGCTATACAATGGACAATTACCGGCAGTGGAAACGTCATAAACCAAGCAAGTATTTGTCTTCTTGCTTCATGCTACAATTAGTCCAACATGGAATTTTACTTTGGAACCTAAAGTGTACATTGTTTTCTTTTTTTTTTTTACTAAATGAAATTAAGAGTGTTTCAGAGAAAGCTCTTGCTGATTTGTGAAGTCTTACTAATTTTCCCACATGAAAATCTTAGCTCAAAGGAGTTTTAAACCTTGGAATCATGGAAAATGAACAATGGAGAATCCATTATGTTGTGCTCTGTTTTAAAAGAAACCAATTGACTATTGCTTCATGGTTATTAATTTCTAAAACTTTCTTATTAAAATATTTATATATATATACTTTCCCACACCAGAAAAATTATATATTAGAATATAGGTAGCCTCCATTACTTTAATTATTCACATCAAAGGATATCTCTTGAAACAGGCTTCCGGGGTGGTGATGAATCATGTCACTGCTAAATATGTAATTCTGATTTTTCCTGTGTTGGAGCTGAGACCAGAAAAAGGCAGGCAACTTAGAATCTAGGCTGTGCCCTTCTAATATTTGTGCCATTGGTAGGACATTTTAGTAACTGCAAATAGTTAAGTACAAATATTACCAGTAATTTTCTCTTAATCATAAGTCTGACAAAAATAGTAACAATCCGGTCTGTCACTGTGGGTTTATAACTTAATGCCACTAAACTGCCAAGCTGCTTGATAACGTAGCACACTTTAAATTCCATTTTTCTCGGTGACAGTTTTAATTTCCCCTCATCTTATTAGAAGCAGTTAAAGATTCTCCAGGAGCACAGAATTTTCTATCATCCCTTCCTCCAATTTTGACTTAGCTGAAATTTGAGGAACATGTATAAAGCAAAAATGAGGCAAATTAATTTTAAATGGAAACCTTTACTTTTCTTCTGTCCATGTAAACTGGGCCCTGGCTCAATTCATATTATTTCCATAGCAGAGTTGCTTTGGACTTTTCACTAATGGTTGATGCATACATATTTGCTTGTGTTCAGGAATGGAAAGCTTTAAAAGAAATCACACTTAAAGCAAGTGATTCTGATTTGTTTAGATATAATGAGACACACAGTAAAAGACAACCAGCACTTTAAACCTGATAAAGTAAGTTTTCTTTTGTTTGGCATACAAATCTACATCTTCCATATTCCTGACAATGTACAGACCTGCTTTTTCACTTCAAATATTAAAAATTAAAGACTAAAAAAGTGGGAATGATTCTTTGCTACTTTATTCTTTTAAGTCTCTATTGCAACTCAGTAGTGAGTGCAGCAGAAAACAACTGTGGCTACTAGTAATGTAGGCAGAGAAAATAGCAAAACAAGCTCAGAATAAACACCTGATAAATGAATAGCAATCAAGATATAAAAGGCCAGCTTAGAAGCAAGCAAACATATTCTGCAGGGATTGATGTAGCAAACACAAAGACATAGAAAGTAACATGTAAAATCCTAGTGGGGAGTGGAAAAGTAGCAGTTATATTTACTATGGGGAACAAAATAATAATTGCCATTCCTCAATGTCAAAGAGAAAGATTGATTCTAGCCCACTAGATTTATCATTTTTCTTGTCCTAGGTCCAGGCTGACACATCCATAATCTTGGATTCATTCCTACTTCAAACACATGATGAATCTATGATTTCATAATGAAAAGCTATCTCTGCCTGTCCTCTACCCTAAGGGACTAGCGGAGATTCTACTCCTGTCCTCAAGGCACTTAGCTGCAGTTAAGCAGAAAGCAAATAGAGAGAAAAATAGGACATGATGTGAGAAAAAGACAGAGAAAGCAAAGGGTTCAAGTGCCTGCTTGTTAGATTTAAGGGTCAAATTATAGTAATGAGACAAAAGTGGATTATTTCTTATATTCAAAGGCAGTGATTGATCTCACTTGAAAAATACAACAGACTTAGTGGTAACTGAAAATGAATTCAATTTCTTTATATATATATATATATAGTTCCATTTATATACATATATATAGTTCCATATATATATGTATATATATATATGTATATACACTGAAGTTGATGGAATTTGCTAATTACCAGTAATTCATTTTGAAACAAATATCATTGTGCTAACATGTTAACTAAAACAGACATCAATTGAAAGAGTTTGATTGATTTAATTAGTAGGATCATAATAGGAAAATAAATCAGCTTACATTTTTAATTACCTTTTTAAAAATTATCTTTATTTTACCTGTTGTAGATATAGGTCTGAATAATCATATCTCCATTCTTACACTTACCTGTGAGCAGCAGAATATATGATGGAGCATCTTACCTAGCCCCTTTCCTCACTAATATTGTTTTCCATGCACTTGCAATATACTTCCTCGTCTAAACCCACCTTCCTTCTTCTTTTTCCAGACAGAGGAATCTCCTTATATCAATGGCAGGTATTATAGTAAAATTATCATTTCCCCTGAAGAGAATGTTACATTAACTTGCACAGCAGAAAACCAGCTGGAGAGAACAGTAAACTCCCTCAATATCTCTGCTAGTGAGTATTTAATTTCTGGCATTAAAAAAGTAAGAAAATTTGAAGTTATTCTTCATTAGTTTAAAATCGTCAGTTCCATCTTCCTGTACTGCATTATGGTAAGTTTTATTTATGTATGTATTTATTTTACATTTGATATCATCATCATAAGGTTTTTTTTTAACTTTTTCTCCTGATTTCCTTTTTTATACTATCCTTGTCTTGACGGTTTAAATCATTTCATATATCTCAGGGCAGAGACCTGTACTTTTATTAGAACCCCTCCCATGAGCAACAGAGGATAAGAAATAGGTTGCTTTTATTTAATCCACATTTTGTTTTCAGAGTAGAGATAATTCAATGATTATCTTAACACATTTTTGTGTTAATTTGATAACTATGTAATCTTTTCTTTTTGCATTCTTATTCTTGGTGGCTCATATATCTTACTTTTATTTTAACAAAAATGTCAGGAGATTGAAGTCTTTCAGCAAAATTAGTTTAATTAATTAATATAAATTTAACAAACTGATATCAGAATTCCTAAACTTGCTCCTTGTTTTATGTCTTTTTCAATTATAACAAAAATAAAATATAAGAAATTATCTCAGGAAATAGGACAGAAGCTGTGAGTGCTGAAATCTGTGTAATATATACATACCTCTAGCTGTTTCTTATGAAAATAATTGTGATTTAAAGTGAACATTATCCATTAATTCTATTTTACTTCCTATTTCTATGTCAACCTTAAATTACCACTGACCTAGAACAAGGCTGCTTTAGACAATGCCAAACTTTTATTCTTCTGTCAGTTGGAATCCTGTGTGTGACCTTAGAAGGCTGTAGATATAATGCCCAGGAATGAGTAGGTGCTTAGAGGAAAAAATTTTCTAAAGATAGTTGTCCCAAATAAACTATGACAAGAATCTAAAAGCCTGTTGAATTGACATTAGAAAAGATCTAAACAAATGTAATACTAAAATAGGAGTATGGGCTTCTCAGAATGCAATTCAGAAAGCATTGATTTATCCTACTAAGAAAGAGAATCCATCTTTTCTCACAGGACCTAAGTATTTTTTAGTCTGACTGAATGGGGCACTTCTATTTTCTAGGTAATGGAGTGGCTTGATCAACACTTGACACAGTCATTTTCAATCTCAGTGAACATTTCCTGAGATTCTAATTAAATGAATATATGTATACATATATAGTAATATATGTACATATACATATATGACAAACTGGGAATTTACATCTTATCAAACATCATTGTGGATAGCTCTGATGTAGCCACATGAAGTCAGAATCACGTTTATATAGCGTAATACAGATTATCATCCACAAGACCAGTGACTCTTAGCATGACACATTATTAGAGAACTTTAGCCTACATCACATATGTTCCTGAATGATCTTTAACCCAAATCCACACTTTGAGAATATCTGTAGATAGATGTCCTTGACACTGAAGGGTGAAAATGGGTTTCCCCATTGTGGAAGCTGGAAAAAATGAGAAAAGTTGAGAAATACAACATCATAGTCTTTATTGGTGCCAAATGGTGTCACCAAAAAAAAGTACTATAAAAAGGTGATAGACAGTGAAAAAACTAATACGGATTTCAAGTTAGTACTATTGCTTATCATTTGTGAAATTTTCCGTGGCAGAGGATTACTTTTGCATTTTTATCTACTTTCCCTCCCTTAAAGCAAGATTGATTTCTTTGCAGGGAGTTCATGCTCTATTAAGTGTATTTTTTTTACCTTCAGCTGTAGAAGAGATATTTTATTTGACTATTATTACATCATGCTATAATGGTAAAGGTGACTTTCATATATCAACAAATTTTGTTTTTAATTTCATATTAACATTTTTCATTTCAGTAAGTATTCCAGAACACGATGAGGCAGACGAGATAAGTGGTAGGTACTATGCTGCAGACCTTTCTTCCTTGACTCTCACTTCAAGATCTATGAAGTGTCCTTGTATCAGTACTTTTCTTAGCTTCCCACAATAGTGACTTGCATTAAAATACCAAATGAGACCAGATCACTAGAATACTAAAATTTCACCCCTTAAAATCACAAGGTTGCATGTTAATCATGGTAGTGAGGCTTAGTCACCATTCATAAGTAATAACTATACTGGCTTCTGTTTGAAAAAGAAAAAACACTTTTAGCATTGTCTGTAATTGCATGGACTTTTCTTTTTTTGTTGTAGATGAAAACAGAGAAAAGGTGAATGACCAGGCCAAACTCATTGTGGGAATTGTTGTGGGTCTCCTCCTTGCTGCTCTGGTGGCTGGCGTCGTCTACTGGCTGTACATGAAAAAATCAAAGTAAGTGATAGAACTATAATCTTCCCTGCTCATCGACCTTCACTGTGCAGAATACAATGGGATGATTTGTGCTCACTCCTGCTGTGCAAGCCACTTAGACAATAAGACAACCATGTACTTCAAGTCAGCCTGGTCATCCTTGGCTTTCATTCAGCGATTACAGTACACATCGAGGATATGATAGAGCATAGTTTTATAGGTGTCTTCTGATTTTTCTTAGTAATGGCTCTGAACTCAAATTATTTGATTCTTTTTTTCAAGGGTTGGGTAGATATATTTTAAAAGCATGTATGCTACCTGAGGTTGGTGAACATTGTTTTTTAATGGCTAATATATATGTGAGAGACTGTTGTATGTGATTCTGTTGTGTGTGATTTTTTGCATTGGCAAATATGGCTGCTGGTGAGGTAGAAAACGTTGTTGTCCTTGTCCTCCATTCTAGTCAGATGACTAGTGTTCTCCATTCTTCTGCTTTCTAGTCTAATATTCAATTCTTATCATTTGTCTAAGAAGGCAGTTCCAAAACAAAGATATCATTATTTTTCATAAGTAAAAATTGGATTAATAAAAATTGCATTAGACTAAAAATATTTAGAATCATAAAATATTTCCAGTATTCTGAAACTTACACATCATCCATCAGTGGTTTGTAATGAAAACCCAGTCAACCAAGGAAGATTATTAAGATGCACACATCTAGTACTCCTTATCATTTAGGACAGATGAAGTTAGGCAAGAATAGGGTTCCAGCATTTGAATCTTCTGAAACTCCACTGGTGATCCTTAGTATATTTCAGCTTTCAGATATGGGTTTTAAATCTCATACATTAATATCTGAAATTGGGGTATCTATACTTAGTAACAGCACTTGATATAACTGTATGTTATATTTTGGTCTGATACAACCTATCTAACTTTTCTGAAGGAAAAATTTAACTTAAAAGAGAAACAAAGGAAAATCAGTCTGAAATCAGAACGCATGACTTTACCTTGTAAAGATACCAGTTTCAATGGTGAAGTAGCTGAGTAAAACTGCCATACAAGGTAGACTGTAGTTAAATTCCCCTGACCACATGCTGATGAGCTTGGACTAAGTGTTTGTTTCAGTCTCACAGCCTATCTATGAGATAGCTACCATTATTCACATATAAAGACTCTGAGTCAGAGAATTTTTAAAAGACAGTTGTACAGATTGCAATTGGTAGAATTATTTTGATTTAAGCAATATTTTTTTTACTCTGGTGCATAATCACTAGCTTCATTTTATCTCATGATGCTTTATTTTTCCTTCTCTTCTCTTAAAATAAAAGCTTGTTTTCTGTTATGTGCTGTGGTGGGAGGGTATGATGTTCATGAAAGGGACAGCATCTCTTGATTTATCCACTTCACTCATTCTTGAGCCGTCCTCGCCACACCTCACATATTAGCCAGGGATCTCCAGAAAATCAGGCCAGGTGTGTGTGCAGGTGTGTGTGTGTGTGCCTGTGCATTCATGTGTGATGTGTGTGTGTATGTGTGTGTGTGTGTGTGTGTGTGTGTGTGTGTGTGTGTGCATTCTTACATGTGCATGTTTGGGAGAGAGAAAAAAAGAGTCAAAGAGAGAATAAAAATTTATTGTAAACCAGGCACTGGTGGCTCACGCCTGAAATCCTAGCTACTCAGGAGGCTGAGATCTAAGGATCATGGTTCAAAGCCAGCCCAGGCAGGAAACTCCGTGAGACTCTTATCTCCAATAAACTACTCAGAAAACTGGAAGTGGCACTGTAGCTCAGGTGGTAGAGTGCTAGCTTTGAGCTGAAGAGCTTGCCTCATTTGACTATGGAAGTTGCAAAGCTTCAAGATGTGCCATCAGCAAAATAACTACCCTGGAGACCAGATGTGTAGTTAGTTTCAGGTTGTGTCTAAAAAGCCTGATATATAGAAGAGCTGAAATAGAGGTTCCAGTCTTAAATTAAACAGGAGGGAGATTCTGGTGGAGCCAATCTTTCAATCTGGTCTATGGAGAAGAATAAGAAACAAAAACAAGTAAATGATTTCAGGATCAAGCAGTAAGTTCCCACTTTCTTAGCCTTCCAATTATATTCACACTTTAATGGACAAGTGAAGCACACACACATAAGAGAAGACAATGTGCGTTGCTCAGTGTTTTCATTCATATGTTCATCTCATCTAGAACATATAACCAGAGTAATGTTTAACCAAATTTCTGGGTACCACATAGTCCAGTTAACACATAGATTAAATGATGACATTTACTAACAAATGCATGATTTTCCTCAATGAACATTTTAGCTACAAACATACAACATGAGTTTGTATCCATAGTAACTGGGGAAATTTTAGAGGAGTATCTGTTCTATGTAAGTGAAACAAAATACTAAAACACTAAAAATTCTCAGAGAAAGTAGGTACTATAATATAGGAATCTTATTGCTTCCTGATGATCAAAATCTTATCTTCCTTTTATTATCCAGGACCAAAAAAGAAGCAAATCAAACAACTTCAATTCTAGAAGATTTATTTTAATTTTACTAGGATTTCTGCTGTATTCCAAGGAATTTTTTCTTAGAAAAATGAAAATAAAATGTCCATATCCAAAGCTAAAACTGAACTTTTATCTTCTACATTACAATTAAATGAATGTTAGTTCATGAGACACTCCCTGAATCTTAATCATCCTATTGCAAAAACCAGTATCTCAATAGATATAATTATCTTTCTATATATAGAAAATATTTGTGTGTATATTAATTCATTAGTTATTACCATATGGTGATCTAAAAGTACAATCATGGATGAATAAATGCTGAACATGTTTCATAGTGTCATTAAACTGAGGTTTCAACTTTACAGTGTCTCATAAATAATTGATACTTAATAATATTCTATCAAATTTAATGTACAAATAATTTAGTGTACTTTTGTACACTAAATTGGATAGAATTGATATTATTTGCAATCCAAGCAATAAATTATAATTCTCATCTCAAGCATCACAGGATATTATTTTACTAGTGTGTGGAATGTTTCAGATTTGCTGAGTGCTTTGCATGTCCAATTACTTATTCCTTGACAGTGTACTCTGAAATAAACTGGCATTAATGCAATTGATTTAGTGTTCTTAACCTCTTAATCCACTAACCAGACTAAATGGAGATTCATAATAAGAGCTTTCAAGGTTAACCAGATATGGTGGTTCATACCTGCAATCCTAGCTACTCAGGCCTGCAAGTTGGAATTGTAGTTCACAAACAGTTCACATGGGAGGCAACAGTTCACACCTGTCATCCTAGCTATGATAGGAAGCATAAATAGGAAGAACACAGTCCATGCCAGCTCAAGCCAAAAATGTGACCCTTAGCCATAAAGGGCTGGAGGAATGGGGCTCAGGCAGTAGCACGTATGCCTATCTAGTCCTAAGTTCAAACTCTAGCAGTGCCAAGAAACAAAATGTGGACATTTTCAAATTGAGAATTTCTAAGATTATTTTTCTTGTGATACAGCTAGAAAATTTAAGGAAATTCTTTGCCTTGGTAATTGAAAAAAAATTGTAAAAGAAAAACAACTAAGAGCTGAAAATAAAGGTGTGGAGGAAGAATTATATAGGCATGGACTTCATTATAAGTCTACCAAAATCATAGATGAATGCATTGAATAGCTGCCTGGCTTCCACAGGTATTATCACTGGGAGTAAATATTAACCAGACATTTGTGTGACAAATTTGTCATCTCAAAACCCTCATTGTGTGAAACTTTGGAAACTTAGCAAATCATTCACCCTTGCAATCTGGGAACACAGAGCTATTTTCATGAAAGCTATTGCGCAATATACAGATAATCACAAAATCACAAATGTATTATGATAAGTTGGCCTTGCATAATGCTATTATTCCAGTGCTCTGTCCGAAGAAAGCAGAGACAGTCCTAACTTGGCCAACAAAGAATTCATTTAACATTGAAATATCAAGAGATAAGCAAACTATCCAGAATCTTTTTTATTAGTGTTTCTTGATAGATGGAATCACATTGTACAAGAAATGATTTTAACTGGATTCTTTACTTCTAATCTGTAATAACTCTGAAACCAAATGTGTGTCCTCACAAAAGAGAAAAGATTTTTCCACTGAGTGATTTGAAAATGTAGTGCTAGAGGACCAGCTCTGCACATTTTCTACCAATGTCCTCATTTACAATGGCATGAGCATGTATTCCCTCTCGCCCTCCTCTTCTCTGTGTTTCTCTTATGTCTGTCATACTTCTTTTACTGAAATCTTCAACCATTTGCTGAATCATTAACCCCATTTCTTAGAACCTGAGGATCTGTGGGATTAACCTGGCCTAGAGATTATAAACAGTCTTTCTTTTTTCTGAATCCCATTTAATTCTATCCTATTTTGGTTCATTATCAAGTCTTCTTGGGAATGAAAATATCGGCTCTGACTTTACCTATTGGCATTTGCTATAATGTTGTGGGGAAAGGGGTATGCTCATAGGTGCCAAATGGCATAGCCTCTCCTCTGGTTTTAGAATTTAACCTAATCCAAATTTTGGCTTCTTTGTCTTTATCTATCCAGAGCCAGGCAGGCAGAAGAAGGAAGAAAAGAAATTGAACCATTCTTTTACCAAACCATTAGTATCAGACTTAAGGGGAAATGGAGTGAAGCAATAATTAGGCCACCCAAAAGGCAGAAGCATCCTTGAGCCCTCCTCTTCTTCTGATGCGTGGGACCTGAGTTTTCAGGGAGAAAAGGCTTATATCAAAATATAATGTTTTCACTTTGAAGACAAAGTCACATGCATGCTTGTTTACATTGTCTTTGCTGAGGTAAAGGCAAAAAATGCTCTTGCCTGGCATGAATGCTGCTGCTGAATTGCAGCATTGGGCAGCTTCAGGCAGCCTGGAATCATGTGCTAATGGACCCGCACAACACTCTCTGCACACTATAATATACTCAGTGTCCTTGAGTCTGCTTTAATCCTCCAGTCTTTTACTGAATGAATCATCCTTGTATTCAGATTCACTATTAGCTAAGATGGCAAAGCCATA
Source organism: Dipodomys ordii (assembly GCF_000151885.1). Classification (NCBI taxonomy): domain Eukaryota; kingdom Metazoa; phylum Chordata; class Mammalia; order Rodentia; family Heteromyidae; genus Dipodomys; species Dipodomys ordii. The sequence continues at coordinate 1,036,212 of NW_012267327.1, forward strand.
TTCTGAATTTTTTTTTTTTACTGAGGATAGTATTTCTTCCGTGTAGAGTCTTAAAAATGTTAAGGATACAAAACTCCAAGTTGTTGTAACAAGAGTGACCAAATGTTTCTTGTACATATTCTGGTTCAAATCAAGAAATTGTAGACAATTATCCTCAGGAATTAGTGCTCTCTTCTCCACCTCTTCACTTCCATTAAACTCAGCCCACAAGGTAACTCACTTTGGTGACAGTCATCATGGCTAGGGAAAAGGGAAAAAAATTCCCTTGGGCCTTATTAATTACCCTCAGAGGAGTCAATAGTCAGTTTGCTGGAATTTCTAACTCTGCCCTGCCAGTGTATGCATCTTGATTGTGTATAGTCTTGGTACCTTCTTTTGTGGAATAAAGCAGGCAAGTTATCAACTAGATCACTGAAAACATCCCTGTAGCTCACCAGAATTAAGGATTTCCATATGTCATATATGTTGTTGCTTTTGAAAGAATTAAGTAAAACCTTGGCCTCATTCAAAGGTAATTACCTCTTATTATCATTTTGTTTTCCAAATATAAAATTATGTTATCCAACATTGTCTCTTCTTTCTAAATAAAATCTCCTGTCTATAAAATATTGGCTGTGCTGAGCATCCTCATGGTCCTTCACTTTCTCTAATCCCTTCATCTCCAAAAATGTAGTCTTAAAATAAAGGCATTGCTAGATTTGTCCCTTACCTTCCTTTATGCAAGCTGAAAATAAGTGTACTGTATCTGGGAAAACCTCCAGAAAAAGTTTTAAAAGATTCTGAAAAGAAATTTTTAATGTCCTAAAATATTCTGAAAAGTGATTTCAAGGCAACATTAACTCTATAAAGACATGGTCCTTTGGACATAGCACCAAATAGCACCGAACGAGTTGAGGCTTAAATCAAAACAACTTTTTGCTGCTCAGTAGCCCTGTGACCTTGGAAGACCTTTCCGTGATTGTAATTTGTTGAGTCCATGTAACTGCCCAGTTCTTTCATGGATATTACTTTTATCCTCACAACAACCGTGTGAGTAGATACTGTCATTTCTTCTATTTATAGATGAACCACAATGGGCTTAAGAAGAGAGACCTTTTCAAGGTCTGCTAGCTTAGATTTGACACATAACAAGGAAAGTCTAGCCCCACTAATCTGAAGCTCAACCTCTTCCCTGCCTCAAATGTTGGGCTAAGGTGTCACCTCTAGGCATCATCCTATCTTAGCATATTAAGATTCTATAAGTTAATATTCCCCTCCTATTTAAATTTGCCCTAAAGGAATCTCTGGAGATAATTTAAGATAAACAATCTTTATCAATTGTATTTTAACCATGTCTAAAGAATGTGTATTTTATCAATGTCCTTCAGATCAATTGAAAAATGCTGTGCAAAGGAAATTGTTTAAAGGAATGTTTGTCTTTCCCTGTTATTGATGGAATTACAACACATATAATTCTTCCAAGGCCCTGACATTTTCCAACATTTTAAAAAATGTTCAAAAGCATTACATAACATTGTATTGTCTCAAAACAAACACAAAAATACCCAGATATTTCCCTGTTGGGGAAAAATGACATTCCACAACTAAAATAGACAAATTCCTACCAAAGTGTATGCAAATCTTATCCGCACTCATGAACCTCTCATCTATACCCTCCTGCTCTTCACACTCCCTGTCAACAACAAATGAGCAAGTGTTTCTATTTGGCACATCTCAGTGTAGATAACAGCTTAGTATATTTGCATGGCTGTGTAATATGGTGCTCAGAGACTGGAGCCATATGGCTACATATATTTTGGATTAATATGACTTCTTTATTCATCAAAAGTTTTATTAGTATAAAAAATCTTTCATTAGTGCTTGTAATATTCCATACCATGAACTTATGAGTGTGTGATACTAATGTACACACACTAGTCTCATTGTATAATATTAGCGCATCTTACCCATGTTGTTATTTTCAATTATTTAAAATCATTATATTAAAATGAATCTCTTATATAGAGTAGAATTGAGAAAAGCATGATTACAAGGCTACTCTCAAATTTTAACAGTAAAGGTTTATATTAACATCATTATAAATAATCCATGTTGTATTCATGCCACAATGGTACAGTTGCATAATTGAAACAACCAGCTAAAGTATTCACAGTCCAAACCTTTAAGAAAAGTTCATCCATGTTAAGCCAAATGAACCCCAAGATAGGGACACAAGTGTTTTTTTTCTTTCTTGCTATTGTTTTTAATGTATCTAAAATGTACTATGTGATTTTTTTGTTTCTTTTGAATGGTCTTTCCCCATGGTATAACCACTGTTTTCACTTTATTTGATGTCAGTGCCCTGCATCTTGTATATACATTTTTCTAATTTGGGGAGGGGAAGGGAAATAACAAAATGCTGAAACAAGGATACATTGTAACAATGAGATGTACATGACACTGTGTTGAAAACGAACTTAACAATTTGGGCGGGGAGGGAGAGAGTATAGTGGTGGAAGTGGGAGGGAAGGGATGGTCGGGAAACACAAAGGAGGAGGCAACAATGCTGGATAGGAAATGTACTCATTACCTTGCTCATGAAACTGTAACCCTTCTGTACAGTATCTTTACAATAAAAGTATAAATAAAAATATATAAATAAAATATAAATAATATAAATAAAAATATATATTAAAAATAACTTCATCCACCTCAGGTATAGAGCATTTACTTGAGTTTTTCTTGCTCAGTATAGTTGAACAATATCTGTCTTTATACATAAATATATAACATATACTATGTATATATAAAAATTATAATCTAAAAACTCTCCAAAATCTGAAATGTTTTAGACAGACATAGTCTCACTCGTAGGAAATTCCACATCATGAAATTTTTCTTAATGCAAAAAATATTTTAATGTTATATAAAATTATCTTCAGGCTATATGTTTAAGGTATATAGGAAACATGTGAATATTGTGTTTAGATTCAGCCCCTCACCCTGAATAGCTCATTCTATCTACAAATATTATGAAGGCAGAAAAAGATACCATATTCAAAATACTTCCATTTGAATGTATTTAAGTATAGTTTTGTGTGAGAGAATAGAACACAAAATCAAGTATCTACTGCTTTATGCTCCCCGGCAGGCACCCAGAGACTCCAGCCACACCTCGAACCCTCTATTTTAATTTTTAATAGTCTTTTATATTAGCCACATATATACAATCAGTATTGTCTTAATTTGTTTCTTATATCTGAGTTTCTATTTGATATAATTTCTTATCATCCAATAAGCTTCTTAACACATACTTTAAGAAGCTACATTGGTAATAATTTTCTCGTTTTGTTTCCTTTAATTTGCTATGTATTTTTTTCTTTAATTACAGTATTTCTTCACTGGCTGTGAAAGTCTGGATTGAAGTTTTAATTTCAGAATTTTAGAGATACTAATTCTATCTAGCCTGCATTTTTTTCTGATAAAATAACATCTATCTTATGTCCTTGTTCTACTAAGCATGTTAGGTGGCTACTTATATTTGCTTTTGTTTTTCTGTTTAAGGATGTTTGACAATTTATTTTTTTATGTTTTTTTATTGTAAAAATAGCGTACAGAGGAGTTACAGTTACATGAGTAAGGTAATGAATGAGTACATTTCCTATCGAGCATTGTTACCTCCTTTGTTTGACAATTTAAGAAAATTATCTTTAATTAGTTGTACAATGGGGTTTCAATTCAACTTGCCAATTTTTCAGTGCTATCTATTGTAAATTAATCCCACATCTTCTGAACCTTTTTTGGATGGCAAGTCAATAGAGTTCCTCAAGTCTGAAAATTTTTTCTTGTGTGTTTTTTTACATCTATATTTTGTTCCGTTTTATTTTCTTTTCCTGTGGCACTTCAGGTACACATATGTTAGACTGATGTATATTGTCAGTTTTGTACTGCAAATCTGTAAAGGTTTATTCTTTTTTTGCCATCTTCTGCTTGTTTTTCAGAATGCATAGTTTATATTTTTGTCTGTAAAGTCACTGTAGCTTTTCTCTGTCATTCTTGGACTGTGCAGGTGATTAGTGAATTGTTTGTTTTCAATAATGCAGCCTTCAGCTTTGATTTTGTTTACATTTTTTGCTTTTTTCTATTTTTGCACATTTCCTCTTTTTTCTTTTATTGTAAAGGTGATGTACAAAGAGGTTACAGTTACATATGTAAGGAAATGAGTACATATTGTTATCTCCTCCCTTGTTTTCTCCCACTTTCCTGGCTCCCTCACTCACCTTCCTGCCCTCAAATTGTAAAGATCATTTTCAACATAGTATCTTGTGAGTATCACTTGCATTGGTTCCCCCTTTGATCCACCCTGTCTGTGATTCCCCTTCCCTTCTCCAAATCAGATAAAATTTATATACAAGACAAGTGGTGCTGAAATAAAAAACAGTGGACACAGGGAATAAACCAGAGGAGAGAAACAAAAAGAAATAACTGCAAACAGTACAAAACAAAGCAAAAAAAAACCCTCTTGTTTCTATATCTTGGACTTCATTTCAATTTAATTTTATATGGTCATATAATAATAGCTATTGAGTTATTGTGAGCCTCTGCTAGGACTATCTTAGTCATGTATGGCCACAAAAGAACTGCAATTTAAAACTACATTGAGATTTTATCTTGCCCCAACTAGAATGGCTATTATCAAGAAAACAAATATAACAGATGTTGCAAGGATGTGCCCAAAAGGGACCACTACTTACCGTTGATGGGAATGTAAACTGGTTCAACCCTTCTGGATAATGATATGGAGGTTCCTCAAAAGACTAAATATAGAGTTTTCCTATAACCTAGCAATTCCAAACCTGGACATTTATCTAATTGACCAAAAACAAGGCCACAGTAAAGCTACCAGCACAACTATGTTCATTGCAGCATTATTTACCATTGCTAAGATACAGAATCAACCTAGATGGCTCTCAGTAGATGAATGGATCACAATGCAATTCTATGTTTCCATAAGAAAGAATGACATCACCTCATTGATAAGGAAATGGAAAGACTTGGAAAAGCTTATATTAAAGTAAGCCAGATTCAAAGAAACATAGGCTCATGGTTTCTCTCATTTATTTATTTATTTTTGGCTGCAGAGATTGCCATCTGCTTTCCCATTGTTACTATATTTTCTTCTCAGTCATTAGTTGGGCATTAAGATAATTGATTTAAAGTTTTAACTTTCTAAGTCCAAAGGCTATGTCATATAAATATCTTCTTGTTTTCTGTGATGTGATATGTTGAATAATATTTTGTAGAGTCTAGATGCTGCATCATCCTTCTAGAAGAAGATGCCTTTTTCTTATTTTTCCTAATTAGGTCACTAACTGTCACTTTGATCTCCTGAAAGTTAATTTTACATTGTGTATCTGCCTTAGGATGAATGTTAAGTATTGACATATGGTTTTGATTCAACTTTTATGAGCTTTTAATATGATGACTGATGTGTCTTAATAAAGTTCAACTTAAAATTCTGTCTCTTCTGTGTGGGTTGTAGCTAAAATGCTGTCATGTTTTTGGTTTTTAAGTCTTTTCTAGAGAATATAATTTGAGATCCATCATGGCAGGATCGTTCTAATTTTATGTGTCCATGTGGCCATTACCTTGAGCCTCTGCAACTTGTTTGTAATATCTTCTGTCAAGCAGCATACATAAACATGGCCAGAGGGCATTGGCCTCAGCTGGGGCATGTTAGAGAGAATGCAAATGGAAAAAGTCTTAATTAAACGCCTCCAGAATATTTTTGTAGATAATGTTGGCCCAGAATGAATATGCTCATTATATCAATTGATAATAACTATTTCCCTGAATGTAGAGAGAAAATAACCCAAGTGAAACCATAATATAGCAAAGCACATAAAATTTCCAAAATAATTTGTTTTTTCCTCCTAACATATATTGAATGCACCCCTTCTAACACATTGTTGTTAATGGAAATATATTTTTATTCATCAATACTCAGAGATGGGGACTTGCTCACTGAGTCTTTAGCCTTTTGTCCTTATTTTCCAGAGTTATAGTAGTTTGATCTTTAACATTTTCAACTTATTTATCTATATGATGATACTTGTTTCATTTCCATATAGGACTGCGTCAAAACATGTAAACAAAGACCTTGGAAATATGGAGGAAAACAAAAAGTTGGAAGAAAACAATCATAAAACAGAAGCTTAAGAGAAATGATTCCTGTTGTCCAGGTGAGTGGGCTGGACAGAATTTATAGATGATAATGTACAAGAGTGAAGAATCACTTTGAAGATGACAGGGCAAGGTTTTACTTTTGACTGCTTCATAATTACAGCTTCCAAAATAGGAAGAAAGTTTTTAAAAAGGGAATGTAGATGACTCAGACAGTGATCTCAAAAAACTAGAATCTCACCAGTCCTCTCAGATTCCCGCAAATAATCATTATTCTCTAAGTAATAAAAATCATTCTTTTCCAGATTTTAACATATAATTTGCAATTTGTTTTCTAATGCCAAAAGTTTTGCTCAGGATGAAGAAGCCTTATTTTATTATGTTGGTAGTTGGGTTCAATAAGTTGCGGCTCTAAGATTATATTCAGAACAATTTAGAATACATTTAAAATATTAATATTTTAATTGAAGAATATAATATAACTGTGAGTATATTTATACAGCTGTCTTTCAAATCATTTTTAATGTAAAGGCTGACAAAGTAATGTATGTGAACACACTTTATAGACCACATACGTATATATGTGTGTGTATATATTTGTGTGCAAGTGTCTGTATGTACATATATTTATGTGTGCATAATGTATATGTCAACAATGATCTATTGACTATGTTTATATATTAGATATAGTTGTGTGGCTTTTGAGACAGTCTCAGAAAGGAGTCTGATTCCATGGTATTGCCACTTGCATTCAAGTTTTTGCATTTTGTGTTCCCTTGAAGCCAACCAAACAAGGATGCATTTGGACTGTTGTTTTCTGTGTCCTTGAGAATAATTTTAACTTTGACTTACTAGTAAGATGTTTAAAAAAAAGACTTACTGTAAACCTTATGGGTGTAATTGGTGAACTGCAAATCACAATCTGAGTGGGTCACAGAAGTTGAGGCTCATTATGAGGACAGAGGCTATAGGAAAGAATTAGGAAAAGGGTTCATGAGAGAGAAAGAGAGATTGGAATGCCAGCAAGTTTTAAAACCTGGAAACCAAGATTTCAAATGGATTGGGAAAAAGAATAAGAGCTTGAATTCTTCTCCTGTCCTCCTGTACACTGAAGGCCAAGCATGTAGCATTCTCACATTTACTTTCCCCACTACCTTTGAGTTCTTTCCTTAGTGTGTAAACATAGATTTTACCTTCTGTTTTCTTCAAAACTGAGTTGAGTTCCATCTTAGAAGAAACGTGAACCCAAAGACAAATACTGCAAACAAACTGATTTGCAAGGATGGATGCATTTTACACTTGAAGAGGAATGGAATGAAATGTTTTCTTATGGATTAAGCATTACAAAAGAAAGCCTTTTGGCAACTCCGGAAAAAAAGTAATATGTATGGAAGGAATATAGCAATGATTGGGGATATAGGCTCAGGGACAATGGAGTTTTATGAATGATTCTTCTCAGGAAGTAATTCTGTCACTTAATACAAAACATCTGTGGTTGGTGGAAAACGATTGCTATGGTAACTTATCTAAATTGTTTTTTTCATCATTTCAGAGAAAAAAACCCATATAAACCAATTGAAGCATGAACATGGATTGTATTTAAGACATAAAGACATTGACAGCAATTCATGGTTCAAGTATTAAGCAGTTCATTCTACCAAGCTGTCACGGGATTTTAGAGAATTATCTCAAGTTAAACAATGAAAAGAAATTACAAAATTTGGCAGCCATGATAATAGGTCATATATTGTGTTTGGTTTGAATTTTTTTCTGTAAATGTCTGCACTGAGGATTTCATTTTGGTTTGCCTTTATGTAAATTTTTTACGTAGCTATTTTTATACACTGTAAGCTTTGTTCTGGGAATTGCTGTTAATCTGATGTATAATGTAATGTTTTTATTTCAATTGTTTATACGGATAATCTAAGCAGGTACATTTCTGATTCTGATTGCTATCAATAATTTCCCCAAACTTATTCACAGGTACCTAAAACCCAAAGGTGGCAGCTTATGAGCATTGGGGACACACACATTGCCCTATTCAAAACTGGGTTTAATCACTGACAGGAGAAAGCAGAGAGTCAGGCTGCAAAAGACCTGAGAGCTAATTCTGCGCATGTGTCACCAGCTGACTCAGAATTGAATTCCAGACACACATGGACACATGTGCATCATCATGGTACTCCCTAACTGAAAAGTTTGCCTGTTCTGAAAAAGACATAACAGAATTTGGGTAACACTTATCATTAGAAACACCTGCTAGTTAATTGCTTTGTGTCAAAGAAAACCAACCCATGTGTGAGAACACAGCCTGGAAAAATCATGGATAACATTCCCATTTTCATAGATCACAATGTAAATCACTGTAATTAAAAAAAAATTGGTGTTAAATCCTTTGGGTTATCCACTGCCTTAAAATTATGCTATTTCCTTTAAAAAGAGATATCGGTCAGAATTGGAGATTTTTAACAGTGGTCATTCTCAAAGCTGTGTTATTTTCCACAGAATATAGAATATATATTTTTTTCGTGTGTGTTTTTGTTAACGACGCTACAGATATTGAATGCACCTTGAGATAATTTAGTGTTTTTAACTGGTACATAATTTATCAAGCAGTACATGAAAGTGTAATAATAAAAATGTCTATGTATCTTTAGTTACATTCAAATTTGTAACTTTATAAACATGTTTTATGCTTGAGGAACTTTTTAAGGTGGTAGTATAAATGGAAACTTTTGAAGTAGACTGGATGTGGGCCCATAGCTACTTATGACTAGACTTTTAAACTTTGCTCTTTCAGGCAGAAGCCTAGCTTCTGGGAGTACGCTGTACAGCCATTTTTGTCCCAGGAGTTGCATTTCTTTAAGTAAAAAAATAAAAGAAAAAAATGAACATTAGGTTTCCAGATCAAACATATATGTTCTTTGAGAGAAAGATAGACGCTTGTGTTTGTTTTCTTGATTAACAGAATAAAACACAATGTAGGCAAGAAAGACAAATTAAAGAGGAAAATCATATTGAGGTTGAGATGACTATTTTGCCACTTCTGCATTATTTAGTAACACGTGATCGTGTGTATTTGTAACCATTTATTGTCTGAGCAATAGTGACTCAGTTTAATAAAAATCTTCTTGTAGTGCTCTGGTATGGATTAAACACATAAAATATGCTATTAGACTCAATGCTGTATAAACTATAAAAATATTATGGGAAAAAAAGAAAATGTGTCATTTTTGCCTCTAAACTTTAACTAAAGTTTTATTTGGCAGGAAAAAAAATTGAATCGTGGTCAATATTTAAACCAAAGTTAAAAGGGGAAAAACCAAAGTTCTTTTTTTGTTTTGTTTTGCTTGGCTAAGCCATTCTGTTATCTCTGTAAATACTGTGATTTCTTTCTTCCTTTTTTCTCTTTCTTTTCGCTTTAGAATTTTGTTAAAGAAATTCTAAAATTTTTAAACATCCATAATAAATCATGAACACTAAAATGAGATTATTTCCATATTCATATTTTTCTTGTTTTTTCTTTTGGTGTGGGAAATCAAAGGTTTTAAGTCGTACTCCTAAGATCTGTTTGCAAAAAGAAGCGACATGGCAGCAGAGAAAAAGGATCATACTACAGTTATGGATTGGCTTCCACTTGCAATGGTAATGACATGCAGAAAGCAAAAACAAAAGGGTAGGTGGAACTCTCAGACCTAGACAACAGAAGATGAGAAACCCAAAGCTCTGAACTGAGAGCAAAGAGTTTGCCAGGAAGAGGGAACAATGTGAATATCATTAACTCAATGCCTGGATAAAGAAGAGGCTTGCCAGTGTAACAGCAGCCAGATGCACCAGGACACTGGGTGGGCAAATCTTTTAGTCTGAGGTTTCGTCTCTCCAAGTTTACTCCTTGGCAGCAGGAAGCAGGTTTGAGCAGTTCAAGGTTCACTCCCTATATGTGATTATAAGAATTGTACGTGGAAATGGATTAACATACCCGTCTATGCCTAAAAGATAATAAAAATGAAATATGTCTTCACATAGATCTCTGGCTCACTGATGTCTGCTTCTTTTCTACTATACAATGACAAAGAGTAATAACCTCAATGTGATTGTCTACCCCTTTCAAAGAGGGATGTAGGAAAATATGAGGTCTTCCTAAGTCAGAAGGCCAAAATGGTCCCCTGACTCCACCAGGAGTGCTAGTGTACTGCATCTGTCTTTGGTGATAGGCTCACACTTCTGTGGGCACCTCGTATGACTGTTCCTGGAGTTTCGTTCAACTGATACTTTTGTATATCTCCAGCTCTGCTAATAACACCGCTAATATTTGGATTTGCATTTACCTTGGCATGAGTCTTCAAAGAGGCAGGCTCTATGTAATACAAAATCAAGTTAGCTAGGAACATCAGAAGTGCAAATTAAATTTCTGAACCCACTCAGTGTGCTAGGGACATTATGTAATCATTATCAGTTGTAAATAGTACTAAATATCCTCTCACTTTACAGCAGAAAAATCTGATATTTGGAGATCTTCCATAGGTCACTTGACTTTTCTTTTTTATAGTGCCGATCTTGGGGCTTGAACTCAGAGCCTGGGAACTGTCCCTGAAGTTTTGTACTCAAGACTAAAGATTGACCACTTGAACCACAGCTCCACTTCCAGATTTTTTGGTGGGTAATTGGCAATAAGAGTCCCATAGACTTTTCTTCTCAGCCTGGCTTTGGACAGTGATCTCAGATCTCAGTTTCCTGAGTAACTAGGATTACAGGCATGAGTCTCCAGGTCCTGCACTTGACTTTAACGTAGATAAGTTGAGTATCAAAGTAAATTTGTTCCTTTCCCTAATCTGTTATAGTTCTCAAAGTTTATCTAAAAATGCCTGGATACTGAAGAGAAAATGAATCTCTTTTTCCTAATAGACATGCTCTTTTTCCTAATAGACACATAAATTCATCATACCATGAAGAAAGATTTATTCCAAGATGGTTAAATCAAGTATAGGTCGATGTTGCATAATATTCTAACTGTAGGTGAATAGAATGTATTAGATGTTTTATTAGAATACACATATATTTGACATCATATTTAAAACACGTTTAAAATCAGGTGCTGATAGCTCATGCCTATAATTATAACTACTCAGAAGGCTGAGATCTGAGGTCACAGTTCAAAGCCTGCCAGGGCAGAAAAGTCTGTGAGACTCTTATATCTAATTTACCACCCAAAAGAGCCAGAAGTGAATCTATGGCTCAAGTTGTAGAGGACTAGCCTGGTACACAAAAACTCATGAACTATAAACATAGTTGAATGTTGAGTTCAAGCTCCAGGCCTGCTACAGAGAAGAGAAACACAGACACATTTTAATATGATAGAGACAGTCTATTGAGTGTCTAAGATAAGATAGACACAACAATGACATATTACTTAAATTCATTCCTTGATTTTTCTCTTCAGTATCCTAGCAGAGAAGATACTATCCTTGTTTCACTGACAAATACGTTCCACATAAACTCTGATTCAGTTAAAGGTACAGTAAAGGGAGAATCAGCTGGAATTTCTGGTCTAGATTCCAAAGATGTTACTGCTCACTTTAGGGTTTATCAACCATTCCTGTTTAAAAGACATACAGCTCTCACAGACCTTAGGAAGACTTCCAAAGAGAAGCATTACAGAACCTATTTGTTTCTCTAGTAATTAAAGATATTCATATTCAAAGCAATGTGACAATCAATGAGAAATAAATGACAATTACTTTGAAAACAATATTATTTAAGGATCTTCATTGCTTTTTATCCTATGCAATGAATCAAATGCAAATTAATGCTCTCATTTAAAAAAATAAGAGAAGACTGGCTCTGTAAAAGAATCAGACTTTCACATAGAAAATACTTCAGTTAAATATAGAATAAGAATTTTTCATCTAAGCTTTTAATAAAAAAATTAAAAATACGTTTCACTAGGGAAAGCTGAAGCAAGAATTTTGGCACATTCTGTCTTCACCTATTCACCATCCTCATTTCTATGTCTTTTTTAAAACAAATTTTTGTTTTCCCATTTTATCCTAATAAATGTTTCCATATATAAAATATTCATTAGAAAGCCAGTACATGGGCCTGTGACACCCAAAAGCAAATTCCATTCTCAACTCTCTTGTCTTCTGTCTTGTTGTTAGCATCCTATGGAAAAGGTTTTACTTTGCAATAGCCAAACCAGAGATCATGAGACTACATCTTCAATTATATATGCAAAAGGCTAGGATACTCATACACATGCAAACACACACAAACAGTGGGACACAGGAGGACCTTCCATCCATCCATTTTCCTGGTGAGTAAGATATAGAGTTGCATACCGCTAAATAGTTTGAAGGTCTACAAGGTAGAAGAGATTATAATAGCTATGATTTTTTATAGGAGACATTCATAAGCCTAGCAAACTTGTACTTATGCCAGGGTACATGAGACCCAGTAGTTGCAATGAAATCTGTGGAAATAAATGTTAACAGTTAGAAGCTCTACCAAGAAACAATGAGGGTTTCAACGTCATAGAGACTCAAACAAGTCTTAAATCCTTTTAGAAATGTTGACTTTTGGGAAAGCAGCAGCAGTGGTTTCTAGAAGGCCTAGATTTTTTTTCTTTAATCTTTTTTTAAATTAATTTATTTATTTTTTATTTGTGAACATACTGTACAGAGGGGTTACAATTACATGGGCAGGATAATGCGTACATTTCTTACCAAGCATTGCAGCCTCCTCCTTTGGTTTACCCTTCACATCCCTTCCCAGCCTCCCCCCTCCCCCCCAATCCCAACCCTTCTCCTCCCCCCTTCCCCCCCCCCCGACCGACGTTGTAAAGCTCGTTTTGGACATGACAACTTATACTTCTCGTTGTTGCATCAGGTCCACCTTTATCCTTAAACAACTGTTTTTTCCCCCTCTCCTCCACAAATTATACTGACATCAAATATAGTGAAAGCAGGGGTTATACTGTGGGGGAGGGACATACAAAGCAACAAAGAGATAGTCTTATAAATGCATTAGAAATACATGCATGAAAGAAAAAACATTAAAATACATGTCTAAGGGTTCATTTTCCTGACATCGCATTATCTGACCTTTTCCGCTTGACTCATACATATACTAGATATTACAAATAAGGGAAACCATGGGACCTATGTTTCTTTGGGCTTGGCTTACTTCACTTAATATAATTTTTTCCAAGTTTTTCCATTTCCTAACAAATGTGGCAATGTCATTCTTTCTGATGGAGGCATAGAATTCCATTGTGTATATATACCACATTTTCTTGATCCATTCATCTACTGAGGGGCATCTGGGTTGGTTCCATATCTTAGCTATGGTAAATAATGCTGCAATGAACATAGTTGTGCTGGTAGCTTTAGTGTGGTCTTGTTTGTAAACATTTGGGTAAATGCCCAAAAGTGGGATTGCTGGGTCATAGGGGAGCTCTATGTGAAGTCTTTTGAGGAACCTCCATACTGCTTTCCAAAGTGGTTGAACAAGTTTACATTCCCACCAACAATGAAGTAAGGTCCCTTTTGGCCAAAACCCCCCCAACAACCGGTGGTTTTAAAAGTCTTGATTTTTGCCGTTCTAACTGGAGTGAGGTGGTATCTCAATGTTGTTTTGATTTGCATTTCTTTTATGGCTAGGGATGTTGAACATTTCTTCATGTGTCTATTGGCCATCCTTCTTTCTTCTTCAGAGAAGTTTCTCTTTAAGCCTTCAACCACTTGTTTATTGGGCAGTTGTTTCTTTGAGGATTTGTTGTTGGAGGGTTTAATTTTTTGAGTTCCAAGTATATTTTAGATATGAGACCCTTGTCTGTTGTATGGCTAGTAAAGATCTTCCCCAATCCGTGGGCTTAGAAAGCCTAGCTTTTGATAAAAAATGTTTTAAGGAGCTATCACTATTCAGTTTAGACTATTTGGGAGCTAAGTAATAAAAATGAAATTTCAAATGCCCTCATAAATATTTTTCCCTGATTCTACTATTCCAGGTAGGTCAGGTTAGGATAAATAGAATTTCAATTAGTTTAAATTGATTCACAAAACACCTAGGAATTTCACTTCCACTGAAAGTAGCAGTTGAAATTCAGATCCTGTATCATTCTTTGGATTTCACCAATATCGGAACCGCATTGTTAGTTAAATAGAATCTGGTTACTGCTTGAATTGATTCACACTACTCTCATGGAAATCAATTATTAAGGCAATGGAATAGTTCTGTTAGGGTAAGACAGTCATTCCTTGGATGCTAAATTATTACTGAAAACTAAGTTTATTCTGATATTTTGGACTTCAACGAGTGCTGATACTAATACTTTATTTCTTGTTTGATTACAATGATCTGCCACCAACTTTAAAATAACTTTTGTGAGAAATGACACTACACATTTATATATTTGATTATAGTAAAGCATTTATAGCTTTTCTTAATTTTATTATAACATTTTTAATTATTTTTCATTTGTATCATGAATGGTTTCACTGTGATATTCCCATACATGAGCACAGTGTTCTTTCAACAAATTATCCCTCACCTACATTTTAATCCAATGGGAAAATTATATGGTCGAAAGCAAAGTCAAACAGATTTTGCCACAGTAGTTTGTGTTTCATTTCAGAAATTAAAGACCAGAGGTTTAGAAAGTTAGATCAAGTTTTTGAGGTTTGTGAGGGTAAATACAGGGAGCTATTCAACCATAATTTGGATCTCCTAATCCGCTTGAGTTTCCAGATGTAAATATGAGTCTCTAACCTGAATGTAAGACCTTTGTGCACATTGTCATCACTAGTCCATACAACTTTGGTTTTGTTTTGGGCTAACATTTCCTTCTTAAACGACTACAGTATAATTCCCTCCCCTCTATCCATCTCTATGCAGGGGTCAGAAGATGACCCTCAATACTTTTTAAAAATATATCCTACCTAAATCTTTTAAGACCTAATTTTTTAAATCATTGCAGTTGTCAAAATTATGACAGTTCTTCCTTCAGAAAGGTCATAGCATGTTTTTCCAAACTTTGTCCTAAGACTGGGCCGTGTGACTTGGTTTAGCCTATAGAATCGTGTGGATCTGACAGCTTGCTTGTTTTGAGTCCTGGCTTCAGGCAGCTGGTTTCTTTTTTGTACTTTGGTTGTCATTTATGAGGACAGACTCAGCAAGCCAGCTGAATTCCGGAGGTCGTGAGATTCCAAATATAATTCTGACCCAGATTGGAGGCTTCAGCTTAGCCCCGCCTACAGGAAATTCCTAACCAACTCAGCCACATAAGGAAAATCCAGGCAAGATTTCCCGAACCCAGTTATCATCAGTCTCACAGCTACCCTAAAGACATGCATGCTAAATTTAGACTTGCTTGTTGTTGGAGCCCCTGAGTTCTTACATTGTTATTATTCAACAACACTCAATTGATACACACATTTGTGGCATCTGAGTTCCTACTTTGCTTATTCAGTCAGAAAAATATCAGCAATACTCTTTTCACAAAAATTCATTTTTTTATTAAAGTCTTAATGTTTAGTACTTTAGTGATTCTGAGAAGTGCTAACCTCTACCCTAAACTTTCTTATCCAATATTCACTACCCAAGAACTTTATGCTTTGATAATAAAATTTAAAAATCAATCCCAGTAATTCCAGGTAATCATTAAGATACCTTTTTTAATGATATAAATCACATATAAGTCTCCTAAAAAGGTGTGCATGTTATTTGTTTTGCCTCGTTCTGGCTTGCACTTCTTTTCCAGTGTTCGAAAAGTTGGTTGTTGAGGATGGGTTTACATAATTGAGCTATCTATATGCCCACATAATCACATGCCAATATCTTTCCTCAAATTAGAAATTATATTCAGCCTAGATATTCTGCTGACACCACATTCTCAGTAAATGTCAAAGTCTCTTAAAAAATATTCTCAGCTCAAAAGGCTTAATTAGGTTTTCAGTAATTCATGTCATTGGTCATTAAGATAATCATTACAAATCAGCAAGTACTCGGGTACCTAGCACAGAAATGAGACATGAATCTAAAAGAATACAAGCCAATAGTCCTGCAAGGTATTTAAAAAGTTTTTTCATTGCTTTCATTAACCTTTTCCTTCTGTTTGCACATTTCTAGTACCAGAGCTCTACACCTATAAAAATTGCTTTGCAGAAAGTCTCAGGAAAGGATAGGAGGAGTATGAATAGGAATATTTAACCAACAAATAGTTGTGAGGCAAGTATAACATGGCCTCTGTATGAAATGGGACTATGCATACAAGAACCTGCATGGAACATTCAAACTCTTTCATGCTCTAGATTCCTTCAAACTCTGTTCATGTCCTAGATTAAGCAATGGAGGTAATAAAGTCAGGGGAAGGATAGAGACTGTTTTTTGGTGTCCCCAAATGACCCCAGGAATTCTTCAGGGACAGATTAATTTATGGATTTAATGAAAAGATGTAGTCTTTAAAAATGGGCTCACTTTGCCATGTGCCAGTGGCTCGTGTCTATAATCCTAGCTACTTAGGAGGCTGAAATCTGAGGATCATGGTTCAAAGCCAGCCCAGGCAGGAAAGTCCATGAAACTCTTAATTCCAATTAGCTACCAGAAAAGCAGTAGTGGAACTGTGGCTCAAGCGCTAGCCTTGAGCTGAAGAGCTGAGCGACAGCACCCAGGCCCAGAGTTCAATCCCCACAATCAACCAACCAACAAAGAGAGAGAGACCACACAACAACTTCTTCCCCTTAGACACTCAGTATATCTGCCTTCATTCGTCTACTGCAATCACCAGTAACATGGACAGAAGCTACTTAGTATAGCTAAGATTGGTGGAAGGACATTTGAGGTGAAATTATATCTTCCAATTTCAATCAAGTTAGTTATTTGCTCTCTTCATATCCTGGTCATACAGCTACATTACCTGATGAGCTGGGTCATGGAGGGAGAGGTACTAACTAATTAAATGAGACAGCTTATCTATCTTCCAAGGCCAAATCCTTGAAGGCATCAGCAAATAGGAATCTCGCTACTAACTGTTCTTTTTCCCTCAGCAACAATTCTAGGTGATTGAAGCTGTGGACTCAAGCAAAGGCTGAGGCACAAAAAGCTATCATGTTACCCTCTGTGTCCAAAATTTCACAACACAATGGAAAACAAAAACAAACAAGCCCTACCATGATGACTGAACTACTGATGATCATCTTAGACTAGGCACTCTTCTTGAATTGAGGTTATGTTTTCTGATCTCATGTGAGTTTAGGATTGTTAATACCTAAACCAAAAAATAATTGTGCTGCCCAAGTTTCTATCCATGGGCAAGGATCTTCAAAATAAAACTCTTTTCTGCCAGGGTATCTTTCTGTGAAGGACATTACATAAACGATAATGATCAAAATAATGACTAATTTTGCCATATTGTTACTTTTATACCAACTCTTAACAAAGGGAATAATGATCATTTCAATATCGAATTCATAAGTGACAGTAATAGTAGGCTGTCATCCTCACCCCCCCCACACACAAGCTAGATGATAGTGGGACAAAAATGTGTTTGTGGTAGTTTCTTCCTTATTTTTCCTCCCACTTTTCAACTCAGGGAATTCTTAAACACACACCAAAGAGTCAATGACATGAATGATCCAATCACCATTTCACTAATGAGCTGAGCTTTCTATTGTGCATGTTACAAATGCAAGTTTGTAAACAAATCCATCTTCTGTCATTTCTTAATAGGTAGCTTAGTGAACAGCCTTATAGAATCCTGGGAGTTACTGCCAGTGATATTAGATTTAAAGGATTTAGAAGAATTATCAATGTAAATCAATGGATGGTCTGATTAAAAAATACATTAAAATGCAATTCAAACTTTATTGGATCTTTTTAAATTAAGATAACACATGGTTAGAGTATCATTTCTCCAAACATCTTCTGCATCCCAGACAGCCTTATAATTAATATGCCAGGACAGTCATTCCAAATGCAACATTTAATACCATCGGCACATTCCTCTGTTAGAAGCTAGCAACTTTAATCCCTTTATTTTTAATTTGATTAATGAAAACTACTCTATGTGGCTGTGGAGATGCCTAGGCAAATCAAAGTTAGCACATTAATATTTAAATCATGGAGAAATTATTTGTTTTTTAGTGTTTGATACCAAGTAGAAGAAAAACATTCTCTGCACAAAATAATAAATTTTTGTTTATGGTATTGAAGTTTGATTTCAGGGTTTCACACTGAATAGATAGACAGGGACTTTCATTTGAGTCACACCTTTTCTTGGTTTATTTTTCATAAAAAAGGTTCATGTGGGGTTTTTTCCTCCAAACTTATGCCTTCTAACCTAGGCCTTCTGCATAGTTGAGACTATAAGAATGAACCACTATGACTGACTTAGCTGCTGAGACAGGATCTTTCTACATTTTTCCTGAGGCAAGCCTCAAAATATGATCTTCCTGATTCTACTTCCTGGGTAGCTGTATATTTTTTTCCAGGCCAAAAGGAAAGTCTAAGTTGAAAATGTGCAATTTATGATGATGTATGCTTTTTAATGACTTAATGGAGGAAAACAAAACTCATGATAAACCTGAATGTTAAAGAAAATAATTTCAGTAGCAACTTAGTTAAATGAAAAGTTCATGTGGCAAGCGGGAAAGCCTTCTGCATCTTAGAGAAATGTAAGCAATTAATTTTATAAACTTCAGTTATGCTTCATTTTTCCATGCTATTGCTCCTTTTTTCATTTGACTGGCCACCACATTAGATGGACGTTTTTCTTCTTTACATTAAAGAATAAATGTTATTCTACAGAAGATAGCTTCTTCTTTTCTCTTGTTTTAAAGAATGTTATACAGACACATACAATTTATTCATTAACTTTATAAGTTTCAGGAAAGTATGTACTAAAAACCTTAATTAAATAGTAAGGAAAGATCAAGAAAATGTGGTATATATATACAATGGAATTCTATGCCTCCATCAGAAAGAATGACATTGCCCCATTTGTTAGGAAATGGAAAGACTTGGAAAAAGTTATATTAAGTGAAATAAGCCAGGCCCAAAGAAACATAGGCCCCATGGTTTCCCTTATTTGCAATAACAAGTATATGTCTGAGACAAGCAGAAAAGGTCAGATAAGTTGATGTTAGGTGAAATGAACCCCAAGATAAGGATTCAAAATTTTTTCTTTCATGCAATTGTTTCTAACATATTTATAAAATGATTTCTTTGTTGCTTTGTATGTCCCTCCCCCACGGTTTAACCCCTGTTTGGATGTTGGTATAATTTGTGTAGGGGAAGGGAAAAAACAAATTGTTTAAATAGGGATACAGGTGGACCCATTACACCAATGAGATGTACAAGTCGTTATTTCAAAAAATGAACTTTATAACTTTGGCAGGAGGGATGTTGGGGGGATGGGAAGGGATGGGAAGGGGAAACAAAAGAGGAGGCAGCAATGCTTGATAAGAAATGTACTCATTACCATGCCCATGCAATTGTAACTCCTCTATACAGTATTTTTATAATTAAAAGAAAGGAAAGATGAACTTTTATCTCAATTTGGTTGACTTATTTTTGATATGTCTCTACTATAAAATTACGAAATTATTGAAGAGAGTGTCATTTCTATTTCCCTCTGTAATGTGGCTCAGTCCTTGTGGTTTGTACTTCACTTACTCAACATGTATTTTGTTTCGTCAACTCAAAGTGTCAGCCATTATAAGACTCAAAATGATTTTATATAGAAGAAAGAAGAATACAGACAATAGACTATAGCATATTGCTTTGAAATTTTTATTTTCTTCCAGTTTAAAATGCTCCTCTAGTATGATACAGACATTCCTTTTTATAAGAGACAAAGTCTAGCTACGTGACCTTATTATTCCCAAACTCTGGATTTAAACAATCCTTTTGTCTTAAACGCCTAAGCTGTTGGAATTACAGGTGCAAATTACCTTGCTAGTTAATAATTTTTAATCATACGTCACTTTCGTCTTTCATAAATCAATAATATGGCAGACATTCTTGTCAATGGATTCCTAGTTGTTTTTTTAACTTTCAGAGTATTTTCCCCATTACTTTTCAAATCATAGTCATCATAGTCTAAGTCTATTTGATCTATTTGACCCTTTTCCTGTGTCTCCTTACTGGTCAAAATATAAATGAAGTCCATTTGTGCTCAATTCTTAAGTTAATTTGACAAAAAAATACAGCTATTTGCCTTTAAATTCCATTCAGAAGTTTCAGTAGTCCTTTGATTCCAGCTCTTCTCTCTTTCCACATACATTTGTGTTCTGACTGATGAAAAGAATGTCTCTGATATTACTGAAATTTTATCTTACAAGTTTCAATACTGGATATATGTATATATAGTTCTAATATAGGAAATATATATAACTGTATATAACTAATTTCAGTACTAGAAATAATAAATATATATACATATTTTTCCCTTTGGTTTGTCCCCTGTTGTCACTATTTTTTATTTTGGTACCCTATCTCATATATATATATCATATATATATATATATATATGTGTGTGTGTGTATATATATACATATAGATGTATATATATACACATATATATATCTGATTTGGGGGAAGGAAGGAGAATAAAAAATGGTGAGACAAAGGACAAAGGGTGAACCAATGCATTAGTGATACTCATAAGACATATGTTGGAAATGAACTTTACAACTTGGGGGTTCGGAGAAGGGAGGGAAGGAAAATGGGAGGAAACAAGGAAGGGGGTAACGATGTTTGAAAGGAAATGTCCTAATTACCTTACTTATATAACTATAACCACTCTGACATCACCCTTACAATAAATTAAGATTAAATTAAAAATAAATAAACCATTGCAAACAATGACTCTAATAAAGGGTTGTATGAGAAAAATGTGAGGACCAGACCAGTGCCATGTCTCTAGTCATCAGTTATAAATAATTGCTTACTAATCTTTGAGCCACATGTTTTAGATCCTCTAAAACATGGTCTCCATGTTGCCCCCTACCTGCCACACTTTCTCCCATCCCCTTCATATCAGACTTGAAAGTCCTGCTCAACATTTGGTATTCAACCCATTTGTCATCCTAGATTCTCTGTCATTCTTCACACACTTGTAGTTAGACGGGAACATCTAAGTAGATATAGATAAGAACAACATCTTCTATTGGTGGCAATAAATTGCATGTCTCAGGAGGCAATATGGCTGATGGTTCCACTGTAGTGATACTTGGGTTTGGCGCATTATGTGAGCGGTTTTGCTCAGCCACATATTCTCACAACTAGTGCGGTCCTGCTGCAATCAATCATGGACTAGAACTTCTACAATAGAAACCAACAGAAACCTTTTGTCTTTTGTTAAATTGATAGCCTTAGGTTTTATGTTACAGGAAAGCTGGTTAACACACATATATGTAGAGATAGAGGGAAATGAAGGAAAAGGGAGATTTAATGCATTTGGGGAGTCTTGAAAGTATAAAATCTATTAAAAATCAGTCAGGATAGAAATTCTGGGAATAATCTAAGGTTTGAAGCTTCATCGAATTTCAGGAAAGGTTTCTAGGCTGTGGTTTAGGAACAGTATTGTTTCTTACTCAGTAAACTCTAGCTTTCATTCAGAGATGTTCATCTTGTTGGATGTCACATTCCACATTAGGTAAGATAATTTGCTGTTTCTCTCATGATAAAAATGTTAGTCATATTTCAAAACTAATTTCAATAATATTTTACTACAGGAGCACAGTCTCTCAATTTGACATGTAATAAAAACTTTAGGATTCAAATGTTTTTTTTTCTTTCATGCAATTGTTTCAAACACATTTATGAGATGATTTCTATGTTGCTTTGTATGTCCTGCCCCCATGGTATAACCCCTGCTTTCACTGTTTTTTATGTTGGTATAATTTGTGGAGGGGAAGGGCAAAAACAAATCATTTAACTAGGGATACAGGGGGACCCACTGCAACAATGAGATGTACCAGTCATTATGTCGAAAAACGAACTTTTCAACTTTGGTGGGGGGGATAGGATAGGGTGAGGGAAGGTGGGGGGAGTATGGAGGGATGGGAAGGAGAAACAAAGAGGAGGTAACAATGCTTGATAAGAAATGTACTTGTTATCTTGCCCATGTAATTGTAACTCCTCTGTATGGTATTCTCACAATAAAAAAAGCTTTCAAGATAATAGATATATTTTATCTAAATTTTTTCTCACTTGTGGAAGCTAGGCTAAATCAAAGTTCAAAAGAAGCACCAATAAATGGGTAGTAGAAAGTAGTAGATTGGGTTGAAGGGTAGAGGACAGATGAATGAAGAGGAGGAGAATGAAGTCAAAAATTCAATGCTTATCCCATGTAATTAAGAAAAATGAGAAAAGGCATGGTTTGGGAGGGATGGATGAGAGTGTTAAAAGGGATTAATCAAGATACACTATATTCATAAAGTGCTTTGTTGAATTGCAACTCTCTACAACTAAAGATAATAAAAATTTAAAACTAAAAAAAACTATCTTCCAAATCATCTACTTCAAATTTTATCTACAGTAGCTGTGAAATATTTGCTGACTTGACCAATATTTACCAATATCCATTTATCCAGAGCTCAGTGAAAATTTTCTTTTTGCTTATGTGGTGCTGAGGAATCAAACCCAGGGCCTCATGCATGCAAGGCAAGCACTCTACCACTGAGCCACCTTCCCAGCCTCAGTGAAAATTTTCAAGTATTAAAATTTCTTAAAAAATTCAATTGGGATATTAATTATTTGTCTGATATTTAACTGATTTATCTATTGCTTTTTGTAAGGTTTATTAATAAATAACATATTAAATGCTTTTCATAATCATGGGATGAAAATAAATAAGTATTTTTCCATACTCACAGAATCATTGGATTTCATTAACAGTTGTCACAATGGAACAAGAAGCATCCTTTTAATTCTCAAAATAAACTATCCTATGGCTGAGTGCCAGTGGTTCACTTGTATTCCTAGCTACTCAGGAGGCTGACATCTGAGGGTCACAGTTTGAAGCCAGTCAGGGTAGAACAGTCCATGAGACTCTAAACTCAAGCTAACAGATTCTTAAGTCTAGCAAAAAGCTGGAAGTGGATCTATGGCTCAAGAGGTAGAGTGCCAGCCTGGGTGAAAAACTTCAGTACAGAATATAGACCCAGAGTTCAAGTTCTAGCAGTAGTGCATGTGCATGCATGCACACATACACACACACACACACACACACACACACACACACACTGAGGGGACACTTAGAATTTCCACAAAATATTCCCCATGTACAAATTTTGTCTTCCCGGTAACACGCTAAAGCACTTATTTGGGGTATATTTTTTCTCATGTTTATAAAATACAAGTGGCCATCACTATATTTCCAGATGGTCAGCTTTTAACCTATGGTTATTGGTAGTAGTTAAGACAGGACTATGGATGTCTTTTCCTGAAACTTTTGCAAAGAGAGAAAGTTCATTTGGGTTCTTTTCTAACACAAGTAAAATAATTGGAGTCTGGTCCCCAGTGTTTAGAAGCTGATCAGCACTGCAATAATAAGCAACACACCTATGGAAGAAAGCAAGCCACTAAATGGAGTGAATACTGATTGAGTGGAGTGAGACCTTGCTTCTACAAGTCACCCAGTTTCCCAGGTTTCCACATGATCTTTGGCTAAATCTCCTTCTACGTAAGATAGTTTGTCTTCAGTTTCTGTCACTTGCTACCCAGAGAATCCTAACACACCTGTGCTCTGAATTTTGTATATTATGTTAGGGGAAATATGGCCTCCTGTAAAAGTTTATCTGCAAACCTTTCCTTACCCATCCATATGAGCTTTTCCCCTCATATTATGAACACTGGCTTCCATACTATTTATGAACAAAAACCATAACTATAAATCTTTTCATTTGAAAGGTTTTGTTGCTTAATCATGTTCAATCTTTATATTACAATTAAAGCAGATATTATCCTTGTTATGTTTGTATAGACACTGGGGCTGTGCTTGCCTTGAGCTGAAGAGCTGAGGGATAGCGCCCAAGCCCAGAGTTCAAACCCCACGACCGACCAAAAAAAATTATAAACCTGTACTGGTATGATCCTATATGTCTCTAATCTGGATTTCATTCTTCTAAGCAGTGTCAAATATATTGGTTTATCTTTTATTATTATTTTAAGTTACAACTTTGAAACTAACCTTTAAGTTAATAAATATAATTCAACAAATATCAAAAAATACTGGCAATACAAAAGTGCAATAATAAAAACATTCAAATGTAATTTAACAGTAAAGGGTTCGATTGCTTTTTTGTGTATTACTTCTCCACAATTTTTAAATAAATAAGCTTTCTAAAGCCCTCTGAAGTCAGAAAATACTTAGAAGTAAAGAGCTGTGGAATTTTTGTAAATAATTAGAAATGTGTGTCACACATCCTCCTTCAATGTCTGATGTAAAATGATATATAATCCATCTGGAATAATTTTCTAGCTGCAGTTTAGTTTCTACAAGAATCTCCTTATCCCAGGGAGAAGGAAACATGCAGAAGAAAACCAGCAGAACAAAGCCCATGACTGTGTAGCAGGTTTTTTTTTCTTTTTCTTCTTCGTAAATGCAGCATGTGAATGGCCTTTACAAGGTTGCATTTCAGAAATAATTGAGACAGCAGGGGAAATCATGCTTCACATTATCTCTGAGTGGAACAACCACGCTATTTTGAGCTCTTCTAGGCCAGACACAAATGGATCCATAAAAAGTTGAAAGAGAGCACATTTAGCCTCTCCAGGTTGGATGTGTGTCCCATCTAGCCCAGCTCCCACTCTAGTGAACAGGTAATAACAACAAGTGGCAAATGACAAATCAAGAAATTGTAAAGGAAGGCCTGATTGCATAAGGGTATTGAGAGGTCTTGAGCCGGCTTCATTGTAAGTGCTGCCCAAGATTGTGTCCTCTCCGTGGAGCAACTGTGCAGTATGTACACTGACTGGCCTTACAAAGGGTTGTCTGTGCTCCTCTCTGGCTCAATGCTGTGGCTCTCCCTGTTCTCAGTGAGTTCTCAGGTAATTCAGCAGTTCTGTGATTTACAAGGTCTTCTCAATGCCCTGGATTTGGTTCACTTTTAATTCTTTGCTCCAGGAATGAATATTCCTGCTAACGGATGGAATACCCGATAACCTAAAATTAGCTCTGCTTAAGAAAGATGGCTTGTGATGTGACATCCTCCAAATAACCTCCATTCCCATTCTCCCCCAAGCAGCTGGAAGTTGGTCACCAGGTCAGTGGCCCAACTTCTCCTATCTTTGTCATCTCTCACTGTACCTAATCAAGTGATGAGGACCAGGACATGTTCTGGCATGTCAGACCACTGTGGGGCTCCTCAAATGTCTTTCTACCCTAACATAATTTCATTCATTCTACCCTAGGAAGCTTCCATTCATTCCACCCTAAAGAAGGTTCCATTCATTCCATGCCACAACTTCAAACCCTGAGAATTTGGAATCACACTGCTGGACAAGTTTTCACAGTCACTTGCTTCTCTGAAGTTATAGCAAGCATAATGAAAATGGACTCTAGAAATAACATAATAACAGCAATAAAGCATCAGAAAGAAAAGGAAAAAAATGGGCAGAAGTTTCCAAAAAAGAGGTTTTACTTAGTCTAGATCCAGAATCTAGACTAAGTAAATATGTGAGTTAAAGAGACTTTCCTAGTACTTAAAGAGTACTGAGCATCAGACATACACTAGTTATCTCTCCCTCACACATTTTGTTATTCATTAGCCTCTCTATTATGCAAATGAGAGAAATCAGGTTTAACTGATGGAAGGTCCTTACAATAAGAATTGCATCTTACTGCAAAATTTTGCTCTTGAGAAGTCATTCTCCCTCTTTGAAAGACTAGCAAAGGATTTGTTATTATTAACTTAAAATCTCATGGCTGGCATAAAAGAAATACAAATCAAAACAACATTGAGATACCACCTCACCCCAGTTAGAATGGTTGTAATCCAGAACTCTAATAACAACAGAAGATGCTGGAAGGGATGTGGACAGAAGGGAACATCACTACATTGTTGGTGAGAGTGTAAACTTGTTCAACCACTTTGGAAAGTAGTATGGAGGTTCCTCAGAAGACTCCACATAGAGCTCCCCTATGACCCAGCAATCCCACTTTTGGGCATTTACCCAAATGATCACAAACAAGACCATACTAAAGCTGCCAGCACAACTATTTTTATTGCAACATTATTTACCATATCTAAAATATGGAACCAACCCAGATGCCCCTCAGTTGATGAATGGATCAAGAAAATGTGGTATATATACACAATGGAATTCTATGCCTCCATCAGAAAGAATGGCATTTCCCCATTTGTTAGGAAATGGAAAGGCTTGGAAAAAATTATACTAAGTGAAGTAAGCCAGGCCCAAAGAAACATAGGTCCCATGGTTTCCCTTATTTGCAATAACTAGTATATGTCTGAGTCAAGCAGAAAAGGTCATATAAGTTGATGTTAGGGGAAGATAAGTATTCAAAAGTTTTTTTTTCTTTCATGCAATTGTTTCTAAAATATTTATAAGATGATTTCTAAGTTGCTTTGAGTGTTTCTCCCCCACGGTATAATCCCTGCTTTCACTGTATTTGATGTTGGTATATTTTGTGGAAGGGAAGGGCAAAAACAAATCGTTTAACTAGGAATAGATGTGGACCCATTGCAACAATGAGATGTACATTTAGTTATGTTAAAAAACCAATTTTACAACTTTGGTGGGGGGTGAGGTTCAGGGAGGGGGTGGTGGGGGGATTATGGGAATGGATGGGAAGGGGAAACAAAGGAGGAGGCAACAATGCTTGATAAGAAATGTACTCGTTATCTTGCCCATGTAATTGTAACACCTCTGTATGGTATTCTCACAATAAAATCAATCAATCAATAAAAAAAAAAAATCTCATGGCTGGGGCTGGGAAGGTGGTTCAGTGGTAGAGTGCTTTGCTTGCATGAATGAGGCCCTGGGTTTGATTCCTCAGCACCACATAAGCAGAAAATAAAAAGCCAGAAATGGCTCTGTGACTCTAGTAGTAGAGTGCTAGCCTTGAGCTGAAGAGCTGAGGGACAGCGCCCAGGCCCAGAGTTCAAACCCCACAACCGACAATAAAACAAACCAACAAAAAAAAATCTTATGGCTAACCCCTAAGACAAATAATAGAAATAAATAAATACATAATAATAGAAATAGATAAATAATATAAACGAAGTCAAAGTAGAGTTTCAATTCAGAGTGGCTTGCAATTAAAAACAAAAAAACAAAAATTGCAATGAATTTAAGAATATAATGGGCTTCAAAGAGACCCACACCTAGAAGTCATTCTTTAGAGGATAGCCATAAAGACTGGACTTTTCAGGGCTGACTGAAACTAGAAAATTGCTGGATATGGTGGACTTAAAGATGATGGTACTTGTATGCCTTCAGGTCCACATTTGTTCAGGCTGCCAGCATCAGGTCAGACACTTAATTTGGGTTTCCTTGCTTCTCCAGAGAAATGGTCAGTTGGCTATGGGCTGTAAAGCATCACTATCTGCCAACAGCACATTCCAGGGAACACTTGTGTAACACTCAACAGTAGCTGCTGTTTGCAAAGAGATAATGAGTTTCCATCAATCAATCACTCTGAAGAGGAAGTGATGGCTGGGGCTCCAGCCCCACTTATTCCTCTATAGAATCCTCTTGTGGAGAGTAGAGACTCCTATAGTGGAGATTTGGGGAGAAATGCTGAGAGTCCTTGACTTATTTATCACCTACCCTTCCTTAAATACTTTAATCCTTAGAAGATGCCTATTAGGAAAATACTACTATGTCTTTTTATTACTATGACAAAGAGATAGAGATTCAGGCAGGTTAAGTAAATCTCCTGGTTATAAGTACATTTCAAAGTCAGGTTGATCTCATCCCAAGATCAGCTCAGCAAACAGGATTCATTATGCAGAATTGGGGTAACAACTTCAACAAGAAATGTACTTACTACCTTACATATGTAACTGTAACCCCTCTGTACATCACCTTGACAATAATTTTTTTAAAAAGAATTGTGAGTAGGTACATTGTGAGTAGATTATGTAATATATAAACAGACACTGGAGACAGGCAGTAATACTAATAGATTGATGAGGCAGTGCAGCAAGCAGTCAGGATTTTGGCCAGATTTCCATCCTAGGCTTCTTGTAAAGACTGCCTTATTTAATAATCAAAGTAATTAGATGCAGTTATTTTTGAAAATTATCACTCTAGACAAGAAGAGTTTTATCTTTTGAGCTGTGGAGCATGTTTATGTGCAGAAGGGTATAGGGAGAGAAGAAACAGTTGATTAGAACTGCAGTTGTTTGTAGTGGAATCTGGGCTCTATCTTTTAAATAAAACAATAGAAGGCATGATTTTTTAAAAAAGTATTTGCAGTTACAATAAATCTTTCAAGCTTTTTCCAATTCAGCTGGTCTTATTTGAGCTCTATTAGGTAGAGCTGACATAGGAGACATTGGCAGTAACTATAAAGTAAGCATTTGATTCTTTACATATCACAGTTACTGCTTTCTCTTTTTTTAACTACTTCTAGACTACTTCTATTAAATCAAGAATCCTACTTATTATTCCTGATCATTTATTTCAGTTTTATATTAGTCCTTTGTACATACTTTACATATATTGAAAGATATTTTCCAAAAGAACAGTGCTCATTAAGGATTGCCTTACCTATATATGTGTTGTTAAGTATATATTACAAAATCCCAAGGCATTGAGAAAGAGATTTGGAGAAAGAAATAGGTTCCAGCAATCCACCAGGCCTCGTCAATGCCCATTGAGGCAGTGTTCAAACTTGGCTTCATTTTCCTTTCAAGGCTATAACTCCTAGAGTTCATTGTGTGTTTTACAACTAATTAAACATTAGATTTGTACTCAGTCATGTTAATAATTATTACTAGGTTAAAACTACATCACAGAATATGTAGTATACTTACACATATCTGTCACTTCTGTCAGCTCTAGAAATTGCCTTCTGCTCCAAGATGGAAACTTCCCTGAAGGGAAAGAGCCAACACCCTTCTAAGATTCATCCATGAAATTGATTTTTGCTGCTTCCATTCTCAACTTTCATTCCAAACACAGATGCTGTGCTTAAAAGATCAATTGATCATTTTATTTCAACTGTGCAGAAATGATGTTGAAAAAGTGAGTCGATTGGGGGCCATTAGAGCTCAATATTTGGCAGAAAGTGATCTGCTTATCAATTAAAATTAGAAACTCAAATTCCCTCTGCTTCTAATTGTCATGGTAATAAAGAAGAATGTATCCCAAATGATATATTATTGACCATCAAATGCATTCCTAGGGAACTATGTCTAATGTAATGTTTATATTATTAGCATTGTTGATTATACTAGAAATCTCCTGGATGGAACAGCTAGTAGTTTATATGTATTTTCCTTTTACTGTAAGCCACAAGTGAAACATATTCTTTATATGCAATAGATATGATCCTCCCCTCTACCACATACTTTACAAGGAGCAATTTACTGTTATCATTTGTGTAATTTACTAACACTCTCTACCCACTGTTTTTATATCTTACAAATAAAAAAGGCATTTGAAACATTAGTAATGAAAGAAAATCAGAAAATCCAAATTACTAATGAAATGATTAATGAAAAAAACAACAACAAAAACAACAAGACTTTCATGATTAAATTATCCCCTTTTGCATCTAATTGTTAGAGGCAAGAGGGCTTAGAATTTTTTTAATTTTATTTAATTTTATTTGTGAACATACTGTACAGAGGGGTTACAATTACATGGGCAGGATAATGCGTACATTTCTTACCAAGCATTGCAGCCTCCTCCTTTGTTTACCCTTCACATCCCTTCCCAGCCTCCCCCCTCCCCCCCAATCCCAATCCTTTTCCTTCCCCCTTCCCCCCCGCCCCCAGCACCGACATTGTAAAGTTCGTTTTGGACATGACAACTTGTACTTCTCATTGTTGCAACAGGTCCACCTGTATCCTTAAACAACTGGTTTTTCCCCATCTCCTCCACAAGTTATACTGACATCAAATATAGAGAAAGCAGGGGTTATACTGTGGGGGAGGGACATACAAAGCAACAAAGAGATAATCTTATAAATGAATTAGAAACACAAGCATGAAAAAAAAAAACATTAAAATACATATCTAAGGGTTCATTTTCCTAACATCACATTATCCGACCTTTTCCGCTTGACTCATACATATACTAGATATTGCAAATAAGGGAAACCATGGGACCTATGTTTCTTTGGGCCTGGCTTACTTCACTAATATAATTTTTTTCTAAGTCTTCCATTTCCTAACAAATGGGGCAATGTCATTCTTTCTGATGGAGGCATAGAATTCCATTGTGTATATATACCACATTTTCTTGATCCATTCATCTACTGAGGGACATCTGGGTTGGTTCCATATCTTAGCTATGGTAAATAATGCTGCAATGAACATAGTTGTGCTGGTAGCTTTAGTGTGGTCTTGTTTGTAAACATTTGGGTAAATGGAGGGCTTAGAATTTTTAAACAGCCTGGTCAACACGTAGAAAATGACCATAATAAACTGATAAATATATGATAGATTATAAAAACTGATGCATTATAAAATGTTAGATAATTTTAAAATGATGGATTATAATACCAACTGAAAGTAGATAAATAGAGAAGACTGTTTTAGACTAAAAGATGCTGAGAACATTCACTGACAGGGTCATAGAATCTGACCAATAAATGAACTTTGATCTGCAAAAGGTGGAGGTCAGAATCTAAAGAAAGAAAACTCAGGGCATAGAAATGCATTTGTACAAGGACAAAGCTAGCAAGATCAATAGAAAGCCCATGGATTGGGAGAAGATCTTCACTAGCCAAGGGTCTCATATCTAAAATATACTTGGAACTCAAAAAATTAAATCCCCCAACAACAAATCCTCAACAACTGCCCAATAAATAAGTGGGTTAAAGACTTAAAGAGAAACTTCTCTGAAGAAGAAAGAAGGATGGCCAATAAACACATGAAAAATGCTCAACCTCCCTAGCCATAAAAGAAATGCAAATCAAAACAGCATTGAGATACCACTTCACTCCATTTAGAATGGCAAAAATCAAGAACTCTAACAACAACAGATTCTGGAGGGGATGTGGACAGAAGGGAACCTTACTTCATTGTTGGTGGGAGTGTAAACTTGTTCAACCACTTTGGAAAGCAGTATGGAGGTTCCTCAAAAGAGTTCACATAGAACTCCCCTATGACCCAGCAATCCCCTTTTGGGCATTTACCCAAATGTTTACAAACAAGACCACACTAAAGCTACCAGCACAAAAAGGATAATGCAGCATTATTTACCATAGCTAAGATATGGAACCAACCCAGATGTCCCTCAGTAGATGAATGGATCAAGAAAATGTGGTATATATACACAATGGAATTCTATGCCTCCATCAGAAAGAATGACATTGCCCCATTTGTTAGGAAATGGAAAGACTTAGAAAAAAATTATATTAAGTGAAGTAAGCCAGGCCCAAAGAAACATAGGTCCCATGGTTTCCCTTATTTGCAATATCTAGTATATGTATGAGTCAAGCGGAAAAGGTCAGATAATGTGATGTTAGGAAAATGAACCCTTAGATATGTATTTTAATGTTTTTTTTCTTTCATGCATTTGTTTCTAATGCATTTATAAGATTATTTCTTTGTTGCTTTGTATGTCCCTCCCCCACAGTATCACCCCTGCTTTCACTATATTTGATGTCGGTATAATTTGTGAAGGAGATGGGGAAAAACAAGTCGTTTAAATAAGGATACAGGTGGACCTGTTGCAACAATGAGAAGTACAAGTTGTCATGTCAAAAAAACGAACTTTACAACTTTGGTGTGTGG
Source organism: Dipodomys ordii (assembly GCF_000151885.1). Taxonomy (NCBI): domain Eukaryota; kingdom Metazoa; phylum Chordata; class Mammalia; order Rodentia; family Heteromyidae; genus Dipodomys; species Dipodomys ordii. The sequence continues at coordinate 1,068,308 of NW_012267327.1, forward strand.
GGAGTGGTGGGGGGGAGTCTTGGGTGGGGGGGCGGGGGGGAGTTGAGAGGCTGGGAAGGGATGGGAAGGGTAAACAAAGGAGGAGGCAATGCTTGATAAGAAATGTACTCATTATCTTGCCCATGTAGTTGTAACCCCTCTGTACAGTATGTTCACAAAATATTAAAATTAAAAAAATAAAAAAAAGAAATGCATTTGTACTTGAGGAATAGCTTGGGACTTTCTGAACTCCTGGTTCAGGTGATAAGGAGAGATGAGTCTGCGTTCAGAGATAAGTTTGGCACAATTTGAATGCTCATAGGTGGTGAAGTTGATTGCAACAATAGTCAGTCTCGTGTGCATATGGCTATTTGTTTAAAATAGCCTATTATTTTTAAAAGACACTTTAGGATAAAACAAAACAAAACAAAAGAAACCATTGATCCAGAGGAATGGGAAAGGCAAAATGATAAAGGTGATGTGGTATGAATATGACTGAAGTGTATTACATAAATATAGAATAATAAAACACATTAAAATTGTAATATGAGGAGGGGAAAAAAGAATGAGTAATAGAAGAGGTTAATGTGATTAAAGTATATCATCTGCATTATGAAAATATCACAACACACTGCTTTTGTGCAAGTAACAAGCAATCATAAAAAGAAATAAAGCAGTTAAACAGAGAAAAAAAGACATTCCGATGTCATTCTCCCAGACCTATCTAGCCTTTCAATGGTGAGACAGGAATTAAATGAATGTGTGAAAAGAATATTGGCATTTCTTTCCTAGGAATGCTGCAATGAAGGATCTGGGCTACAAACAAAAATTTAGCATGTCACTGTGACAATACCCGAGACAACACCTTAAAAGGAGAACTACTTTGGCTCATGGCTGCAGAGGTTTCAACCCCTTGTTGGCTGATTTTACTGCTTTTAGTTTGAGGTGAGGCAGAGCTTCATGACAGAGCAGCTCTGAGAAAGTAAAACTTCTCCCTCATTGCAGCCAGGAAGCAGAATGAGACAGGAGAAAGTAACAAGCCCAAGACATGGTCTGAAGGAAACACATACCCTCAACAATGTTTTATTTCCTCCAACTAGTCCCCTCCAAGAAAGCCATCAAATTGTGATTCTCAATAGATTAATCTACAGATTAGAGTCATAATTAATCTATAGATTCGATTACATCCAATCATTCAGAAGTGATCCAATCCCTTTCCAATGTCAGCTTGGGACCAACATATGAATCTTTTTCAGTCCACTGCATATATAAATCAGGAAAACCATCTTATGGTTTTTTGAGGTAGTAGTCCAAGCTCAAGGTGTGGACAGGGCTATAGTTCCTCAGGAAACTGTTTTGGAAAAATCCTTCTTGCATCTTCTTCATTTTAGATGCTAAGCATTTAGAGTTGGCTTTCTTTAGATTGCAGCTATAATCCTTCCTTATGTGGTCACAAAGCATTCTATGTCAGACTAAGACATAATATATAATATATAATAATACAACATATATAATTTAGCATATAAAATTATGTCTTTAATAACCTCTTTTCAAAATAGGCCATTTTCAGGAATACTGGGTCTTAGAATATCATGGTATCTTTTGGAGGGGCAAAATTTAAGCCAGGATAACTAACCTGTATCGCTCCAAGACTTTGAAATCATATTTCTGCAGTTTCTGCAAAGACTTGCTATTGGGGGTTGAGGAAAAGGAGTTAGGAAAGAAGACAGGAGGCAGATGACTGAGAGAAAGCGTTAAGAGCAGAATGGTTCAAGGATGTAGTTTCCAGGTGGGATAGAGATTGATAGGGAGAGAGGGGGCTTTTGAAGAAGAAAAGAAAGACAGGGAGAGATGGAAAGATAGCGACGTTTAGGAACTTACTTCTATGATGTGGAGCTGGAAAGTCTGAAATGCTTATGCAAGTGTTAACTCTGCATCCACAATCGTGTTTTCTTCTTCCTCAGGGCACCTTCATTTTTCTTCCAATGCTTTTTAAGTAGTTGGAAGAGACTCAAACAGATTACTGAGTGTAGTTTTCTTTTCCTAAAGCCAACTAGTAGATGCTAACTGGCCAATGAAATACCCTTCACATCAACACTGGCATTCATGTTTACTTAAATACAACATCCTAGCCAACTTTCCTTAGCCAACTTGTCTCAGTCCTCTTTCTTGGATCCAGCAAGAGCTATGTCATTAACTCAATGGTGTAAGTGAAACCACTTACATGACAGGATTTCTTGTCTTAATAGTGGATTCAAAGGACAAACTATGCCACCCTTTTACAGCATTTAGGAGTTTCTCTAGCTTAGCACATCTCAGTACAGTGTGGTCCATGTGCCTTCACATACATGAATATAGAATGAATAGATAAGTTCCAAAGGATAGATCAATGTTATCATTCCTATTTTTCTAAATCTCTGTATTTCTCTTTGCAAGATAAATCCTGAAATGCTTATATCACTCAATATAAGATAATCTTCAATCGAAAGTGTTCCAGGTCAGCTGGGCACTAGTGGTTCATGCCTGTAATCCTAGATACTCAGGAGGTTGGGATCAGAGGATCTGGCTTGAAGCCAGGCCAATTAACCACTCAAAAAGTGGAAATGGCGCTGTAGCTCAAGTGGTAGACTACTATCCTTGAGCACAAAGAGTTCAAGCACCACAACCAACAACAAAAAAATAACATTCCAAGTCATTGTATCTAACAAACTAAGCTAAAAATGTCTGCAGAATAAACACAACATGATTATTTTTACCTAATCAAATACTTGAGTTCCTTCTTGTCTGACAGGATTTCATAAGTCTATTCATTTGATGGTTTGCAATGAGCATAAGATGAAAGGAACTGAATGTTCAAGGATAGCATTAGAGAAACTTCAGTTTTCCATAACTTGTACCTGTCTAAAGCTTTCTAAATCTAATGTGCAAACCAAGTTATCATAGGCAATGTAAGTTCCAAGGAACTCAGGAAATAGAGATTTCAGCTGCCCAATCACACTTATACAGTATGATCAGAGGTTGAGTAAGTGTTTCTATTATTTTCAAAAGTAAAGTTCTGTGCAGCATACACCTGTCTTATAAAGTTATTTTGCTATGAATCTTTCCTGGTTTGATTTGTGCCCATGTGTGAGTTTTGTGTAGCTAATATCCTCAAGTTTCTAGTAATACTTAAAGAATTCCTGTTCCACATTTTAAGAACAATCCTTATGCAATCTGTCCCAGCATACACAGGACAGACTACAGAAAGGACTTCTCTGAAGGCCACTAATCAAATTCTTAGGGGCTGGGCTGCTGCAATTAACCTCCCAAAGTCAGAAGGCTACTTTTCTTCATAAATAGGTACACTGCCTGTCAATCTCTTGTTGATCTACCTACACTTTTTATATGACAATTTTTCTTGCAGTAGACTGAGACAGTTTTACAATTTTCGGGGTGGGTAAAATAGCTCTCAGGTGATAAAGTAAAGCACACTATTCAGTGAATTTAATTGCTTTTCAAGTTGAAATTCTTTCCTGCGTGGCTGATTTCCAGGTACCCACAGGTTGCCTCTGAACAAGAGAAGTGGTATGCATAACCTACTCAGGGGAACCTTTACGTATACTCCTCTTTGGACCTTTAGCTCTTTAGTCTAGTAAAGGATATGTTTCCTTAGCCAGAGCCTTGCAAATCTTGGAGGCTACTGAGGCATGTAATAGCTCCTCTAAGAACAGTCTTGAGGGGAGAGTAAAGAAGTTGAAGCACAATAGTTTATAACTGGATCTGATTTTGTGTCCTGTGACTGAACAGGGACTGTGGATATGTCAGCTGGGTATCCCAAAGATCATCGGTGGGCACACTTAGAGAGCTGCGGAACATGGACATGATTATCCTAGAACTCTCATTCCTTTTCAGAACCCACATCAATGGTTCACATTTATCAGCAGCATTTGCTGATTATATTTTTCTATGTGAGATCGTGAAAAGTTGAACTTTTCATGCTTTTATTATTTATTACATTCACAATACCTAGTAATTTTACCCAGAATGACACAGAGTAAATTAAAAAATAAATATATGCTGATTATTAGATGAACAAATATACTGAATACTAGTTCTTTGATTCAATTAATGTCCATGAGCTGACTATAAATGATCCTTTGTTATTATGCAATAATTATCTATCTCTTATTTATGAACAAAATTTAAATAAAAATGTGCTTTCAACTTGCTTTGTTAAATAGATAAGTATGTGTCTCTTAAATCTTCTTCATAAGCCACGCGTCCTTATATCAGATATTAAAATACAGAATGCAAGAACAAATGAATTCTGGATCTTAACATAGTAATGTTTCTACCTTTTATTTATAGTAAACACTTTCATGTTATGACCATATATGAACACAGTAAGACCTCCAAAATGGGATACATGAATCATGCTAAGGTGATTATTTAGACAAATAAGAAATATTTTGGATACTTCCTTAGTTGTAGAATTAGGGATGTTTCCCAATATGACACTGAAACTTGAGAAGATGAAATCTTGTACCTTGATGTACTCTGCTCCTCAACTTGCTGATTTCCTCTCCACAGCTGAGACCATTTGTACATATTCAAAACTGTATTATGTAAATATATTCTCTGAATAAGGTTTGCTCACCTTCAATTGCTATGATGTAGAGAGGGCTGCAAATTTGTGCAAGGGTAATCGAAAAGAAGTCTAGCCAAATGATATCTGACAATTAATTTGAGATATATTTAGCACCAAGAACTAAAAGGAACATAGAAATATCTCATGATGGTACTGTTTCAATTTTCCATGTCTCCAGTTCATCACAATTCAAAGATTTTAGGTAAGTTTCTAAGATAGGGAAAACTAGCTTTACAAATAAAATCCATGTGCTTCAATTTGTTACCTCAATGAAATATTTCTTGTAATGTCACAAAGACAATGGTAATTGACTTAGAAAATTGTAGATTGTGAAAAGTCTATGAGAAACAAGTAAAACATAAAATTAACCAAATTTACAAGGCCATGTTAAAACAGATGGGATTTCCAATGGCTGTGTGTTAAGTGTTTACTAGATCAAGGATGTTAAAATAGATGGAATTTCCAATGGCTGATTGTTAAAGTATTTACTAGATCCAGGGTAGAATGAAATCATTAATAAAGACCTCTTCTATGTTAAAATCTATCAACAGTGAGATGGATACACACAAATAATGGATGCTTCCATCAGTGGAAAGTATAATAGTGTCCACCTGAAGTTAACCATAAAGTTTCCTGACTATCTACAAAACTCCAATTTATGAGCTTCATAGAATTACAAGATGTTCCACATTCATTTTCCATGTGTGTCACCTGCTTGTTTACCTCCCCACCCAGATGCTGTCTTGGAGTGTTGGATTGACTTGCTCAGGGCTACACAGTCATAATATCAATACACATACGTGGAAAATGAACTAGGGATCTTGAGCAGGGTGAGATTGGGATAGATGAAGGGAGAAGGAGAGAAGGAGTGTCATTGATGAAAGGGGTGACATTGGATTAAAAGTTCTTTGTGCAACTATTTAAATACAATAAAATATTTTTAAGTAAAGAAGGTACAATTAGCAATGTGAGAATCACAGACCATGTCTCCTTGCAATATTAGAGGGGAATATTTTCTACCACCTTGCCTTGCATGTTACCTTTCCCTGAGGGAAAGATATTTTCAGTGTCTGTGTTTTCAGAAAACAAATATCAAATTTTGGATTTGCCCCATTTGCACAGGAGAAAATATTGGTATTTTTCTACTGTGAAAATAGAAATTTAGAGTAAAGCAAACATGCCATACTTTACCTCAAATTATGCTGAAAGGTCATGCCACTGGGCAGCAATTTGATGGAGAAAGGAACAGCATGAATGTATCAAGTGCCAAGTTCCCAGGTAAAAAAATTGTAAAAATTTCCACAAAATTTCTTATTTTTGTAAACTTCTGGAAGAGCAGTTAAGAAAGCTTACCACTAGATAAAAGATGCTGTTTAAATACACTTTAAAAAACACATTGGGCTGAGAATTAAATCACCAGGCAGCTCCAAATGATAGGGTAAATGAAACGATAAATTGCATTTATAGGACGCATTTCATCCAGAGGAATCCCAGTACAATTTATAAGTGGATTAGAGAACACACATCCAAGAATCAGCTCACCCACTACTGAAATACTACTGCCTTTAGGGCCCGTTTTGGCAGTTCTTTAGCAAAGGTAGGAATGCTGCCCTTGGACTGCTCTACAGAGTGCCTAAGCCCAAGCCAGTAAACACCAGCTTCTGTCTCAAAGCCACAGAGATGTCCATTACAAAGCAGAATCTTGAAGTGAAAAGTTCTAGAAAATACCATTGAAATCAGCAACTCAGGAAATCATGGTCTTTTTCTCTCATAAGAAATACATTATAGACCTCAGTTACCGGTCTTGTGGGGAAATAGAAATTGCCATTTATTGGTTATATGGCCGTGAGCAAAGTTGTTTAACAGCCCAAAGTTGCAGCTTCCTTAAAGGCTTTTGTTTCATGGCAAATGAAGTGATCTAAGACCTTGGCCTCATTCTCAGGCAATGTTTAACTTTCAGTGATTGCTTTTCTCCTTTTGCGATGGGTTAGCAACATTATTCAGTGTTTTTAAACACTATGACAGTTAACTGTTTTTGGCTTCATGTCCGTGTCTTTCTCCCCCACCATTCTTGTACAGTCACTTCTTCCCTGCCCCTGAGTTCTTCATCTATGGATTCAGCCAACTGAGAGTCAAAAAATTCAGAATTATGTACTATATTTTGCACAAGAAAATAATTTTGTCATTAATTCTTAAATAATACAAAATAATTACATATATAGAGTTTACATGGTACCAGATATTATTAATAATCTAATGATTAAAGAATATTTTAGAATTTTGGTATGCCTTTTGTGGGCTTCTGAATAGGTATTCACACTGAATATGAAGAGTATACAATCAATATCAAAAGAGATCCGAGTTCTCTTCCCTCTTTGACTTGGTGGAGGAATTAGAGAACCTAGAGTAGATACGAGGAAAATCTAAGTGTACTGAGGAGATGAAGAAAACTGGGAAGCAAGTATAGTCTACCGTCTCCCTCAGGGGAGCAGCTACAGCTCAACTCATCTTTGGGTTCCAAAGAACCCAAAGTCAAGTGGAGCCCATGGGTTAGGGAAATGTGGAGGTTATGTCCCCACTTATGTGCACTGATACTTTTGCACGGTCAGTTTATCTTTGCTGTTGAGTCGGATTTATGAGCTTTGTCTTCAGGGGATGACTTCATTCATCTTGCCCAAGTTACTTCTACAGAAGGAGAGACTGTCCAAGCCAGTATTAGCACTATGGAAGCATACAGTCGAAGAAATAGTCACGTTTTCCAGTCAACTCTACCAATAATAAATGGATCCTTTGATCTTCAGATCATGACCCCTATATCAAATAAATTAGCTTTGACTCTAAACATTCACACAGTGAGAACAAAGGAGAGTATACACAGGGCCCCTTGGCTATATGCATATGATCACATACAATGATGCTTATTGAAAGGAACTCCAAGAGGTTTTTTTATTGTACTGTTTGCATTTTTTTTCCTTTCTTATTTTCTTTGGTCTATTCCCTTTTGTCGCTGGCTTTTATTTCTATACCTCTTGTCTTGTATATAAGTTTACCTGATTTTGGAAATGGAGGGAAATACAGAAATAGTGGGACAAAGGGTGAACCAGTTCAGCAGTGAAACCCACTAGACACTGTTGGAAATGTGCTATACAACTTTGGGAGGAAGGAAAGTCAGGAGGGGAAAAAGTGGGAAAGAATGAGGGAGGGGGAAATGTATTCATTAGCTCACTTTTGTAACTGGAAACCCCCCTTACAATAAAATCTAGAAAAGAAAATAGCTTCAAAAATAGGAAGAATAAACAAGGGCATGGTGTATTTGTCCACCTCTATCCCCACCACACATCCTTTATTTTTTATGTTTTCTGACTTCAAAGTCTTGTTTCTGTGGTCTCAGAACAAGGACATGTATCTTCTACATTGTTTTATAGCACATGTATGACATTACCTTTATTGTTTAAGTTTCTAGTCCAGCTAAAATTATTGTTATATGAAATTGTTATTTAAATTTACTTTTTCCAAGTTAGTTTTTACATGAATCGACTATATTTCTACTGTTGATTTGAAATGATTAAAAACTAGCCTAGATATAGGCTAAGAGCATTTAGTCTTTTGAGTATCAAATAAAATGGTTTTGAAACACTAATGAATTCCTTCCACTCTCTTGATATTCTTTTGGAATGTTATATTCTAGTTACTTGGGAATTAAATTGAATTATCTTGGCTTTCATGTGAAAGATTTGGTTTAGTCATCATTTTTTATATAAATACATTCTGGATTAAGAGTTTTTTTAAGAACATCTTTTTTTGTATATAATGTTTCTTATTTTGGGAATGGAGAGACAGGAAAGATTTGGGGGACAGGAAAGATTTCAGTCAATTTTTCTTACTATTGTTTTGAGAATGGCAACTGATGTGCCTTGGCATGGATTTTCTGATTTATGTTTTAGGATTTATTGAGCCTCTTGGTTTAATATTGATAATTACATCAAATTTTACATTGTTCAAGGATAATTTCTTACACTGTTAATTGTATGCTCTCTCTTCTCCTGAATTTTTCTGACATTTCACTATAGGGAACTCACGTTGTTTTAACTCTGTTTCTGATTGATTTGGAGGTAATTATTTGTATAGCTACAGACACTGTTTAATCTACTAGAAGATAATCTGCTGAAATTTTCACTTCAGACATTGTGTTTTTCATCATTACATGTTCTATTTGAACCAGGCAAGTTGGAACATGTCTGAAGTCTCAGCAGAAGCAGGAGGTTCTCAAGTTCCAGGCCAGTTTAGGTAAAGGATGCAATACCATATCTCAAAAACAAAAGGACTGGGAATGAAAGCACAAGTCCATAGATTCACTCCTTCATCCCATCTAGAACAAAAGTTGCATTTGTTTTAGCTCTATGAAGCTTAACATTTCTCATATTTTATACATATTTTCTTTTATACATATACATACAATAGTGACTAATGTAATGCATTTTATGCATTTCATGCATTGGTAACATTTCTGTTTCTGTTTTTCACTAGTGGAAATTACTCCTAAGTGTGAAGTATATTTTACTGACTCTTGGCAATGTTAATAATTTTGACAGTATGTTGGATATTCAGATGATACTTTTTATGGAGCATATTTTTGGATTTTATTGTCTGACTTCAAAGTGTGATAGGCTTTCTTTAACAAGGAATTCGAGTATTGGAAGTCAACTCGATCCCTTTGAATCTGACTTGGAAGCTTTGCTATAAATGTTCCATAGTAATCTACATTCTAAGAATCTTTAACAAACACCATTAGGTAAAGCCTGGATATCCTCTTTTCTGGGTGGTAGAAATTTATTTAATAAATATTCAAAGAGGATATATAGCATAATTTTTACATTAACTCCTTCTGTTCCACAAATTTAATCTTCATTGCTATTCTAGTATCTCCAATTGTTAACTTCTCAAGTTTGGAATCTTCTTGTACTCCAATATCTGAAAATAGTTTTTTCAAATATTTTCTTACATTTTTTCATACTTGCACACTTAGATTTTTGTTTCTTTATTTTTTTCATCAGGAGGTCACCTGCTCAGAAATTTTATATGTCTACATATTTGATTTCATGTGCTCTTTGTGTTCCATTTCTTTTCGAGTATCTGTGCCTTAAAAAAAAATCTTATAATAATGTACAGACATGTGGACTTACTTTTATTTACCTGACTTTGGGGTTTTTTGTGTTTCTCAACTAAAAGATTGTATTTAGTTCGTCATATCAATCTATTCTTATAAATTCAGATTTTGTAATTTAACTTTCTATGGTTTTATTTTTTCTATCTGAATTACTTTCATAAAATGTTATGTAGGATCTTTTAATCTTCCATGTGTCTGTCATTTTGGCTGCCTTCCTTTTGTAATTTTCCTAATATTTAGTCTCTAGATATTATACTTAGTCCATATTCAAATATTTTCTTTTTCTTTTTTCATGTTTGAGTTTGTCTATTGTGTAGTGAAAGTTACACCATATGCATTGACTTCATGCTATTGTTCAGATTTTTTTCTGTCACATTAAATTCTTATATGTACATCTTTATGATTGTTATACACCTGAGTCTTGTTCTTGGTATGTTCCCTATATTGATTTTATAACACATTTTTTGGGGGGGTCTGGTCATGGGGCCTGAACTCTGGGCCTGGGCGCTGTCCCTCAGCTCTTCAGCTCAAGGCTAGCGCTGTACCATTTGAGCCATAGCTCCACTTCCAGCTTTTTTTCTTTTTGCTTATGTGGTACTGGGGAATTGAACCCAGAGCCTCAGGCATGCAAGGCAAGGGCTCTACCACTGAACCACCTTCCCAGCCCCTTATAACACATTTTATATGTAATGAGCTTTCATTTCTATAGGAAGCCTGGATAGTCATAACTGTAGAATTTAATGTTTCTATCAGATTCCTGGGAATATTATTGAGCATCAGCCAATTTGGATGAGTTGATTGATTAATAGCTCTTGAACCCCCAGTGCATTGTAACTACAATATCTAAAAAGAATGGATTTTTTAAACATAGCTCTTCAGAGTTTCAGGGCATGCTTGAGTTATCTAGCATTCTAGATAAAGATTGGTACATTTCTTTTAAAATTCTCATGCCTTTCCACAGGATTTTTCCTAATTTGCTTTTTTTTTGCTGAGTTTTTAGCCCTTTAAGATCTTAGTTTCATGTATGAGTCTGTTTTAACTCATAACTTATTCACATGGCCCATGGTTTATTGGCTCTGTTTTCATGAGCTTTATAACTAACCCATTTATGATTCAGAACAATAATAGCCCATTGAGCAAACATAGCTGCAGGTTTTATTTCATGGAGATATTTTATTTTTTCTTTACTTTCTTGTTGCATTATGAATTAAAAATTAATCTTTATGAGGGCTGGGAAGGTGGCTCAGTGGTAGAGCGTTTGCCTTGCATACCTGAGGCCCTGCGTTCAATTCCTCAGCACCACATAAGCAAAAAAAAAAAAAAAAGCCGGAAGTGGTGCTGGGCTCAAATGGTAGAGCGCTAGCCTTGAGCTGAAGAGCTGAGGGACAGTGCCCAGGCCCTGAGTTCAAGCCCCATGACCGGACCAAAAAATATTAATCTTTATTTCAGCATCTCTAATTCCTATTAAAGTAAATGTTTTGGGTTCAATGTCAGTCATATTGCTTAACTAGAAATTCCCTGTTTTCTAAAGCATCAAATATAGTATTAAGAGATAGAACTTTGGGGAGATGATTAGCAATAGATAATTTTATCAGGTAGATCTTCCTTCATTGGCTATTGGTGATTTAATGAGAGAAGAGGAGCAGATGATACATGCATGTTCCCTTGTGTCTTGTCATGTGATACCTTATGGGAACTCCGCCATCAAGAAGACCAGCACTACTTGTGGTTCATTGACCTTGACTTTCAATACCATAAGCCAAAAATGAAACTGTTTTCATTAAAACTTAGTTCTGTTGTGTTAGTTGCAACAGAAATGGACTAAGGCTCTAAAGGAAACTGACTGGAATTTGGAAGATATGACTGAAAATGATTGACAGACCCCTCCCCAATAACTTTGTCTTACTTTCCTTGTTTTTCCTTGACACTAATCCTGCAGCCATCTCAAACCCCCAAGAGTAGAAACTAAATTATAGTGTCAAGCCCTGCTTCCCCAATTCTGCAAGCTTTATTTATTAATGCTAATCAAATATGTTAGCCTGTCAAATGTGCCTATGGAAAATAAACTGATCCAACAGCGAATTTTGTAAGCCTTATTTTCTCAGTTCTTTAAATATTTTTGTTCTCCAGAGCTTTATTTTATCTGCTTCTTGGACTCCCCTGTACCTTTCCTCTCTGTGCAGTTATCTCTCCATCTTTTGCTTCTACTTCCTCTGATATACTCCCTTTTGGGGGAACTGTCACTACTTCAACATCTAGTGATTGATAATAATGTCTTGTGCTCACACTGTAATTGCTGTGTCAAGACAGCGGGCACAGCAGGCTGCCACCATTCTAACATCCACTAAAGAACACATTTGCTATGTGCTGATTTGCTGGAGGAGGCACCTCAAATGAGAACACAATTCTTCCGCAAAATGCCTTCTTTGCTCACACAAATGTAATCACAACCACACACTAGAAGACTCTCATCCAGTGTCTGAAGTAATCCATCTTTCCATCTAGTGCTAGTTGATGTTACAGTCTTTTCCTAGATTTTCAAGGTAATGCTTGTTTAATTTTTTCCAAGTTCTTTTTCCTTTTTTAATGTTTTTAATTGTAAAAATAGTGTACAGAGGGGTTACAGTTACATGTGTAAGGTAATGAGTACATTTCCTATCGAGCATTGTTAGCTCCTCCTTTGTTTTTCCCCTACTATCCTTTCCCTCCCCACCTCTCCCACTCCTCCCTCCCTCTCTTTCTTGCTATTGTTTTTAACGTATCTAAAATATACTATGTGATTTTTCTGCTTCTCTTGTATGTTCTTCCCCTACGGTATAGCCCCTGTTTTCACTATATTTGATGTCGTATAACACCTGTTTTCACTGTATTTGATGTTGGTGCCCTGCATCTTGTATATGCATTTTTCTAATTTGCAGAAGGGAAGGGAAATAACAAAATGATGAAACAAAGATACAGGTTGATCCATTTAACAATGAGATGTACAAGACACTATGTTGAAAATGAACTTTCCAAGCTCTTTTAAATAAAGGAGGGAGAATACCGTTCTTCTTCCACACAAGTCATAAATAACTCAATTATCTTTCTCGGTTACTGTGAAAGATCTTTGGTGATGATGGAATTAGAAATGCAGGGTATTTATGTTCTCATTAAGCTAATTTCAGACAATACACTTCACAACACATACATGTGTACATACTTAAAATTAATGAACCCATTAACAGAAAAATGTACAATAGTTAATTTCTAACAGTGATTGAAAAGCTTATCAGAAAAACCCATAATGTGGAGTTTTGTTGGATTAGTATGTGAACTCCGTGCATTAGACAGTGAGTCAAATTGCCAAGGCAGATATTTTTGATTGAGGCAATTACTTTTAAAGCCCTCAACAGCAGATGTTGCATTTGCGAAAGTGAAACATAGAATTTTAATTGTATTACAGAGTTTGAGCAGAAGTATGAACATGCTTTAATACCAGTTGAAAGGCAGGTTGTCACACTATATTTTAACCGAAGGGAAACTTAATTGTGCCCTATATTAAGAAGTAGAAATAGGACTCAAAGGTTAGCTAGTCACACAGGAAGTCAAGAATATGTCTTTGCTTTCAATTTACATAACTAAAAATAGCATATTACTTTGAAATCCCCTTTATAGCCAGAAGGTATGTTATAAAATGACCATGGATAACAGCTTTTAGAAATCCAGGCAACAGTTTGCCTGGGTTGCACAGGGTGTCCTTATCTCTTAAGATAAGGACAAAGCCATGAGGTCAGTAAAACGAACAGAGTGGCCTCTTAAGGACCTTTCTAGCTCTATCCATGTATAAGTATCTCTCCCCAGTAATGCATCGGATAAGTTCACATTTGGCACATGGGTTTTTAGGTTTCTCCAAGTAGGTAGGTGTTTTTAGTCTATCCTGTGAATGTCTTAAGATAACAGGAGAGAAAGCAAAGCCCTTAGCACTGTCTAATCTCTAGGTTTTCAGAACTTAACACTGAGGGATTTAGAGTAAAACCACAGCCTTGATGGAAATAAAGGTCACTCATCTTGCTCAGAACTAAACCAGTAAGTGCTTAAAGTTAATCTCCCTAATAACATACCAAAGTCAGCACTGTGTTGAGCTGAAAGTTGGCTATTAAATCTCCCAAAAATTCTGCTTTAAATCGTGTTGACTTCCAAATTCCTACACTTCTTCATTGCAATCAAAAGGATATCTTCTGCCTGAAAAGATTCATCCATAGGTTTTGTGAGTTATTATTGACAGGGATACCAAAATTCAGATTTGTTTTTGGCTGAAGCAATTTCATTTGGAATCTGTAATAGTAGATGTTGTGTTTGCAATAACATTTAAGTGTATGTCTGATGTTATTAGGCTTGGCCCCTCCCCAGTTTACCAATGGAAGGAAAATACAATTTTTATGAGAAGATGACAGTAAAACCCACTCTTTAAAAATTACAAAAAGATAAAATGGGTGTAGTTAAGAAAATGAATGATGGAGTGATTATGATAATAACATATTCATGAATTGGAATATCACAATAAAAACTTCCCCATGTATAATAATATGTACTAGTAAAAATCTAGAAAAAAAGAAATGTAAGATTTGATTGTTTTCACAATTATGATTAAGAGTTATTTTATGTAGACTAATTTTTCCCATGTAGATCTATTTTTTGAAAGAATCTATATAAAAATTTTATGTAAAACTTCTTAAGTAAAACTGAGCCTTAAAGATGACATCAATACTGTGTGTGGTTCAAAAGCAAAAATATCATTTACCAAAATGATTTTACTAAGTGGATCATATTTTTCCTATATCTTTAATGTAACAATGAAGTTAACAGAATTGTAATTACAGACTAATGATTATTAATGATTATTAGATTATTATTAATGTAATTGCAGACTAACATTCTTGACACCAAACGTTACACAAATTAGAGAGCTTAGATTAGCTGTAAATAAATTGTTAGAAATTTCTTCTTAAAATTTGCATGAGGGAGTTATATATTCAGCAGTTAAATAAGGGAAGCTGAAGAAAATGAACAAACCTAGAAATAGTAAGAGAGAGTTCTAGCGCCTAATTATTATAAATTATGGCATGGATTTAAGAATACATTCTTTATTATTGAGATAATTATACTGCTATTTAGGTATGTTATGGTAATTCAGTACAATATACACAATTTATAGTGATCAAATTAAGAAAATAAACATTTGTTTCTTCAAATATTAATCATTGCTAAAGAAATTTTCTATTATACTAATTGTTTTGAAATATACGTTGTTTGCACCTGCAGTTACTCTAGTATATTAAATAATCAGATGTGATCTTGCCACTCTGTGTTTAGTGGGCTTCATTGAAACTTATCCTGCTTTCTCCCCTCTGCAATTCCCATTCCCTCTCTCTAGTGAATACAATTCCATTCCATCTTCTACAGCATAGATTAGTTTTGACAAATGAGTGAGAATCTGAAGCATTTCTCTTTGGGAGCTGGCTTACTTCATCTAATGCAATAACAAACCTCAGTTCCATCCACGTTGTTAGAAATGACTTTCACCTCTTTTAGGGTGGAATATTTCATTGTGTACATGTATATGTATATATATATATATATATACACACATATTCAAGCATAACACATTTTTTATCTCTAGTCATATTTCACCTGAAGGATGCCCACACACATCTTGCCTGATTCTGTCCTGTGGCTATTGTGACTAGTGCTGCAATAAAAACAACACTACACGTAACTTTTTCATGTAATGATTTCATCTCCTTTAGATATAACCTCAGTAGTAGAATTACTGGATCATATGGTAATTCTACTTTTAGTGCTTGGGAATTTACATACCATTTACATAATTATTGTACTAAATTTGTATTCTTACCAACAGTGTGTAAGAGTTCCTTTTGCTCTGCAATCTCACCAAAGTGTTACTTTTTGTCTTTCTGATGATTACAATAAATTACAAAAAAAGTGAGATGACATTTTATTCTGGTTTCTTTTTAGATTTCCCTGATGATTAGTGAGACTGAGCACTTATTCCTTGTGTTTCTGTGCATTTATATGTCTGCTTTTGAGAAGTTTGTTTAGTTAATTTGTCCAAATATCAAAACTGGATTTTTTCATGTGCTACTGTTTTTTTGCTTTTGTTTTTGTTTGCTTATTTGTTGTACCATCCAGTGTGTTTACTTGTAGATTTATTGACAACTGATATCTTTCTCGAGATCTTGGGGAAATCAACAGGTGATGTCAAAAGAGGAAAAGTGGCTTCTCTTAACGCTCTCTGAATTGACATATACATATATACATATGTAATGTGTGTAATATATATGTGTATTATATGTAATGTTTATAAGATCCAAGATGACCAGACAGAGGTGTTCTGCATTTGATTCCATCACATAGAAAACCAAGCAGCAGAGGAGAAACTATTTTGAGGAGAATGAGTTGGGGAAAAATCAAGCTATAAATTAGAGGGAATGAAGATAAAGCTTGAATCTCTTTATTACTCTCTGAATTGGTATTAATCAACAGTAGAAGATTTGATTACTTATGAACTTTCCAGAAGGAATGGAAGTGTGTGATCTCTAAAGGAAAGTAAGAGCCCTTGTTGCCCTCTTCAACTCCAAGTGAATTTAATTTAAGGGGTTAATATCACAAAAGACTGATGAAGACTTTGAAGTGGCAGCGGTCCTTTGAGAAGAGAACAAGAACATTGGTCTATTCAAAGCACTGGGGTGATGATGAGAGGCCTAAGTGTCCTTACATGTCATTAATGTGAAAAGCAAAATATATTCAAGCTGAATTTGCAGTGTCCTTACCATGACAAGTTTATAGCCTCTTAGAAATTAATTGCATGGCTGCCAAAAATGTTTCTGTGCTCCACATTGATGCTTCTCAAATGAAACAGATGTTTGTATTTTTTTATTTAACCTGTGAGATTACTTGTTGGTTCCCTGTCTCTATTTATTAGCTTTTGCCTGAATCAAGCAATTAGATCACTTTTCTTTTGTTGAAAAATGACAGGCCATAATGTATGGTTTTCCTTTCCCAGTTCTAAGTAAACACAGTAAATTAATTTAAAAAAATAAATATTTGCACACATTGCAACTGGCTAGCTGAACAGAACCATGGTACAAAGTTGTTTTCAAAGGCAGATTGCTTATCTGTACTTTCAAGTTGCTTATCACTTTGAAAAATCTCCAATGTATGGATTGGTTATAGCTATATGATTCTGGTTATATCATAAGACAGTGTTAACCAATTAACAAAGCATTCTTAAAAAATAAAAGAAAGATAAAGTAAATTGGATATTGGTGGCTCACATCTGGAATCCTGGCTACTCAGGAAATTGAGATGTAAGGATAATGGTTTGAAGCCATCTTGGCACACAAATCTTGAGAGGCTCAAATTCTCTAATTAACCTACCAAAAGCTGCAACTGAAGTGGTAGAGGATCAACTGGAGTCAAAAAGCTGAGCAAGAGCTCAAGTCTCCAAGTTCAAGGCCCAGTATGGACATAAAATACACACACAAAGTGATCAGTAAGTAAATGAGTTTATGTTTGTAATTCGTAAGTGCTTCAATATGCAATAATGATCATAGCTTAAGGCCATTCATTTTATTTTATTTTTCTTACTCATGATAAGATTACTTAGTTCTTTCTCTGGTTGCTTTTAGGTCTTTCTTTTTTTTTCTTTACTTTTTATCTTTTTCATTTTCTTTTTTTTTCTCTCTTTTTTTTTTTTTTTTGGTTGTTGTTGGTTGTGGGGTTTAACCTCTGAGCCTGGGCACTGTCTCTGAGCTCTTCAGCTCAAGGTAAGCACTCTACCACTTGAACCACAGCTCTACTTCTGGTTTTTAGGTGGTTAATTGGTGATAAGAATCTCACAAACATTCCTGCCCAGGCTGGCTTTGAACATGATCCTCATATCTCAGCCTCATGAGTAGTTAGAATTACAGGTATGAGCTACCAGCACCTGGCTCTAACTTTCATATTTAATGTGTGAAGTGGTGTTATTCAATAGATTATAAATCCATCTCTTGTCAAATAGTGAATGGCTTGACGAAAATAAATTTGATCTCCGTGTGTAAATTTTTTCCTATGTCCAAAGAAAAGATAATAAATATAATACACTTGTTTTACAAGAATTTTTAGATATACAACTTTGAAAACAGAGAATAAAACTTTCTCAAACTCAAAGAGCAATATAAATTTATGATTATGTTAGCAGTGACTAAAATCCCCAATAGAGATTATTAGTCTTACTGTGGGCAATCTATTCTCCCTTGTTTTACAAGATATTCCAGATAAACAGACATTGCCCATTACGTTTAATTAAACATTTATACAAATAAATGCCTTGGTACCACTGCTTTTGATGTGTGTTTTAATAGCCGAAAGCCTAGGCACTTGTAGCTAAGTATAACTTTCTGCAAGAATAGTTTGCATCTCATATTGGGACAGTTCTTTAGCAAAACAGATTTTCTTTGGGAGTCTTAGGTAAGTTGTTGCCAACGTTTTTAGTCCATGCCTACGTATTTGCTCCATAAGCAAGATAACCAACATGGCTTGAGTAGTTTATGAAGGGAAAAGAAACACTAGTAGTAAAGGAATTGGTGAGAAGAGATTGGACCTGCACTTTGGCTACAGGAGAGGGACTGTGCTCAAGTGAATTGGTGGGTTTCAGCCAGAATTTACCCCTTAAGGGATGAATACAACAGAGATAATCAGGAGGATTTCTTGGACTGCCAAGCTCATAGTCTCTTCCCAGAGAAACTCAAACTCCCCTTATCTTCGATAAGGGAACTAAAAAAAAAAAAAAGAATGGAAGAGCTGGGTGCCAGTGGCTCATGCCTGTAATCCTAGCTATTCAGGAGGCTGAGATCTGAGGATCATGGTTCAAAGCCAGCCTGGGCAGGAAAGTCCGTGAGACTTATCTCCCTTATAGAAGATTAGATGGCTATAGGTCTGTGGGTTCATTTCTGGGTTTTCAATTCTATTCCATTGGTCCTGAGGTCTATTCTTTTGCCAGTACCAAGCTGTTTTGATTACTATGGCTTTGTAGTAGAGTTTGAAATTTGGTATTGATATTCCTCCAGCACTGTTCTTTCTGTTAAGGATAGTTTTTGCTATTTGGGGTCTTTTATTGTTCCAGATGAACTTTTGGATTTCCTCTTCTATTTCCTTGAAAAATGAGGTTGGAATATTGACAGGTATTTCATTGAATTTGTAGATAGTCTTGGAAAGTATTGACATTTTAATGATGTTGGTACTTCCAATCCAGGAGCATGGGAGGTTTTTCCACTTTCTAAGTTCTGTTTTGATTTCCTTTTTCAGGTTTTTAAAGTTTTCATCATAGAGGTCCTTCACTTCTTTAGTTAATTCCTAGTTATTTTATTTTTTATGGGGCTATTACAAAAGGAATTGCTTTTCTGATTTCAGCCGTGCTCTTCTCATTGTTGGCATACAGAAAAGCCATTGATTTTTGAGGGTTACTATTATACCCTGCTACTTTGCCAAAATTTCAAATCAGCTCAAGTAATTTGGGAGTGGAGTCCATGGGATTCTTTAAAGATCATGTCATCTGTGGAGGGTGAGTTTTACTTCATCTTTCCCTATTTGGATCCCTTTTATGTTTGCATCTTGTTTATTGCTGAAGCTAGGCATCCTAATACTAAATTGAAAAGAAGTGGAGGGAGTGAACATCCTTGTCTCATTCCTGATTAGAGGAAATACCTTTGGTTTTTCGCCATTAGTATAATGATGGCTGTAGGTTTGTCATATACAGTCTTTATTGTATTGAGGAATGTTTCATGGATTCCTAATTTTTCCAGAGCCTTCATCATAAAGGGGTGTTGGATCTTGTCAAATGCTTTCTCCACATCTATTGAAATAACCATGTGGTTCTTATCCTTGCTCTTTCTGATGTGATGAATTATATTAATTGATTTGCATATATTGAACCATCTATTCATCCCTGAAATCAATCCTGTTTGATCATGGTGTATGATTTTTTTTATGAATTATTGAAGTCGATTGGCCAAAATTTTGATGAGAAGTTTTATATAGATGTTTATCAAAAAAATGGGTCTCTAATTCTCTTCCTTTGGTGATTCCCTGCCTGGTTTTAGGATGAGGGTTATGATGGCTTCATAGAATGTGTTCAGTAGTGAACTTTCTCTTTCAATTTCATTGAAGAATTGGAGAGTATTGGTGTAAATTCTGCTTTGAAGTCCTTGTAGAATTCTGCTGTAAATCCATCTGGTCTGGGGCTTTTCTTGGATGAATGTCTCTTATTGCTGTTTCTATTTCAATGCTTGATATGGATCTGTTAAGTTGGTTTAACTCATCTTGATTTTGTTTTGGCATGTCGATATTTGCTAGAAAATCGTCCATTTCTTCCAGATCCTCAAACTTATTAGCATAAAGGTTTGAGAAGTATTCCCTTATAATGTTCTGAATCTTGTTTTTTTCTGTGGTGATGTTTTCATTCTCATCTCTTCGGTAATTTATTTGGGTGTGTTCTCTTCTTTTTCTGATAAGATTTGCTAAGAGTCAATTTTGTTAACTTTTTCGAAAATCAAACTCTGTTTTGTCAATTCTTTCTTTTTTTTATTCTAATTCATTTAATTCTGATTTAATTTTAATTATTTCTTTCTGTCTACTGGATTGGAGATTAGCTTGCTGCTCTTTATCAAGGAGGTTCAGATGTCTCATTAAATTGTTGGTTTCAGATCTCTCCAAATAGTTGATGTAGGAACTCAGAGCTATAAACTTGCCTGTGAGTATTGCCTTTGCTGTGTCCCAAAGGAGCTGGTAATTTGTGTGTTCATTTTTGTTGAATATCATGAACATTTGAATTTCCTTTCTAATCTGTTCCACGACTCACTGGTGATTCTACAGTGTGTTGTTCAGCCTCCAGGTGTTACAGGACTTTCTTTGGTGGCTTTTGGTGTTGAGTATTAATTTTTTCCCTTGTTGTCTGAGAGAATGAAGGGCATAAATTCAATGTTTCTGAATTTGGATAAGTTTGCTTTGTGACCTACAATCAGGTCTATTTTGGAAAATGTTCTATTTGCTGCTGAGAAAAATGTGTATTCTGATACTGCTGGGTAAAATATTCGGTCTATGTCTGTTAAGTCTAGTTGATCTATGCAGTTGTTTATATATGCAGTTTCTCTGTTGAATTTTTGCCGGGTTGATCTATCTAGTGAGGATAGTGGGTGTTAATGTCCCCAACAATTAATGTCTTTGAATCTATGTGAGATTTGAGGGAAAGTAGTGTTTCTTGGATGAATTTGAGGTCTCTGTTGTTTGGTGTATAGATATTTAGAATTGTAATATTCTCTTGATGGAGAGATTCCTTAATTCTATGTAGCGACCTTCTTTATATCTTCTCATTAATTTTACTTTATTTTATCTGATATTAGAATTGTAATTCCCACTGTTTATAGGGGTCATTTGCTTGGTAGATTTTTTTCCAGCTTTTCACTTTCAAAATATGTTTGTTTTTATGGGCAAGTTGTGACTCCTGAAGGCAGCAGATAGAAGGATCTTGCTTTTTAATTTAACCAGACAGTCTGTGTCACTTAATTGAAGAGTTAAGTCCATTAATGTTGAGAGTTAGGACTGAGAGGTGTTTGGTAGTTCCTGCCATATTATCCACCTTCTTGGGGCCTGTGACAACTGAGTTCTTCCTATAGTTCTTGGATTCTCAGTTTGGATGTTGTCTCTTGGCCTTTATTGTGGTCTTGTTGGTTTTCTATGCATAGGGCATCTTTAAGTATCTTTTGTGGTGCTAGTTTGGTGAAGATATATTGTTTCAGTTTTTCTTTGCTATGGAAAGTTTTTATTTGACCTTCAGTTATGAAGGAGAGTTTAGCTGGGTACAGTATTCTTGGTTGATAGTTGTTTGTCTTTAGAATGTGGCATATATCATTCCAGGCTCTTCTTGCTTTAATTGTCTCTGCTGAGAAATATGAGGTTGTTCTAATTGGTTTCCCTTTATAGATGATTGACCTTTTCTCCCTGACAGCTTTATGGATCCTTTCCTTGGTCTGAGTTCATCCTGTGCAGATTATAATATGACAGTGGGATGTCCTGTTCTGGTCTGGTGCATTTGGGGTTCTAAAAGCTTCTTGTATCTGAATAGGCCTATCTTTTTGCATGTATCCTGTTAAATAAATTTTCTAGAACATTACTAGGAACTCCTCTACACTCTTTATCCTCAGATTAGGCCTTCTGCTGGTATCTTCCAAATGTTGAATAGATCTGTGATATTTCTTAGATTTGTCTTAGTTGTATGTTCTTTCTCTATATTATCTAGGCTGTCTTCAATCCCTGAGATTCGATCTTCTGCATGGTCTAACCTACTATCAAGACTTTCTACTGTGTTTTTTATTTCCTCTCCTTCTAATTGGTTGGCTTTGATGGCTTCAAATTCTTTGTTGGAGCTCTGTTTTAGATCTTGTATGAACTTCTTTACTTCCTTAATTTGGTATTCAGTGTTTATTCTCAAATCACTTAGTTGATTGACTATGGTTTCCTTGCACTCCCATTCCTTCTGATGGGCTCCATTCAGCATTCCCTTTGTGGTCTCCCTGGATTCCTTCAGCTGTCTGTTTTTGGATTCCATGAATGCCTCTATTGATCTTTTTCTATTCTCCTCATGCTCATGCAATTCCTTTTTTACTCTTTGATTAGCTTCCTCACCTTCATGTAATTCCTGTATTTCTCTTCAATTGTTCTCACCCTGCTCATGCAATCCTTGTATTTCTCATTGACTGGTCTCTGTTTGCTCATGCAATTCCTCTATTAATCTATGATTAGCTTCCTCACATTCATGAGATACCTGTATTAATTTTTGGTTAGCCTCATCATGCTCATGAAGTTCTTGTATTACTCTTTGGTTAGCCTTGTCTTGCTCCCTATCATATGCACACTGAGTCCTTTGCAGATTTTCAGTCTTTTCATTCACCATGTTTACCAGTAATGTTTGTAGAGCTTTTTGGGAATGCTCCTCTGGATCATTCATTAACTGTTTTGTAAAATGATTATCATGAGTGTGTGTTGAAATACCTGGACTTGCCATTTTTCTTGTACTTCTCCATCTTTTTTACCCATTTAGTATGAAATTAACACCAATTTTATGCTAGAACACTATTTTAAGGCAAGCAGCCTTGCAGGGGGCGGGAGGAATCTTATATCTCCCCATGTCCATAACCAGTCTGTTGGTGGTCTCTGGTCTGCTTGTGGTGTTTGGTTTTCCTGTGGCTTGATTGTTTTCTTAAGTCAGTTTGTTTGCGTAGTCAGAAAGAATCTCTGCCTTACCCAGGAGTTTGTGATCCTCCTCCCAAGCTAGTTCAGTGGGAGATCTGCTTTGAGTATCACAAAAGAGAAAGATATTGTCTCTACCTTGGAGTTGCTGTGATGAAGCTGGGTTCTGGGTATGACTGAGGCCTAATAGCAATCAGTAGCTTTTCCCTGAGGGGCCAGCTCCTGAGACACTCACAGAGCCCAGCCTGGGAACATTCTCAGGGTTTATGTTTACTGAGCTTCAATTGTTTGTCTTTTACTCCTCCGGCTGTCTAGGCTGTAGTGGGGAGGGGCAGCCTCCGGCTGTTTACCCAGTGAAGAAAGTCACTACTCTAGGGGCTTTCTCTGCCTGGGCTGGGTCACTTTTCCCTGGGTGGAGCTGAGCCTGGCAGGTCAGGTCAGGTTCCTGTGACCTGCTGAATGGCTCCTTTTTTTTTTTTTCCAAGGCTTGAGTTGGAGCTAGCTGCCTAGCTGGGCTTTTGTCAGTATCAAAGATAGAGATCTCCAGTGGTGGAGGAGGGGCTACCTTCTCACCACTGCTCTGTGAGAAGGAGTGAGGATGTCTTGGGTCTACTCACAGCAGACTCTTGGTTCTTGGGCCATCCCTGGTTTGTGATCAGCAGGATAAAGACTTCTGCTCCTTGTCAGTTCTTGCTGATGGTGAGTAGAATCCGCTCATCTTTTTCCTGGACTTTCTCCGTTAATATGACAGCCATGGCTGCCACTGCTGCGGCTACCAGCAAGTGCTAAGATTTGTCTCCTAGACCAGCTGCCTGGATTTTTCCTCTCTGGCCAAACTCTGTACCGTGATGGCACACTTGGTGTGATTCTCTAGCCTAGGACTGTCCACTGGAACACTAGAGATGCTCTCTATGTGAGAGCTTGTTTCAGCTTCCAGCTTCTCTGCCATCTTCCTCCGGGCCCTGAGTAGCTAGCTTTACAGATGTGAGCCACCAGTGCCAATGAGCCAAATCAGCTCCAATGGAGAGCTGAATTGGGATGCCACAATAACTTAGAGGGAGACAAGACACAGGAACGATCACAAAGAGACACGTGGGCATGGAGTCCGTGCAACTGATTTTCTATTTTGCCTTTGTACTGTTTCCAAATGCAGACACTGGTTCTGAGCTTGTCTCTATAGGTGACCATTCACTAGGCTCTTTATTATCTGACATGGCAAACTCCCTCCTGATTCATTCATTAGTATAAGCCCCAGAGCTTCTTGTGTCCATGCACCTGTAGATAGCTTTCTTGAGTTCCATTACAATGGTTCAAAACTAGGTTGTCTTGACTGGAGTCTGTGTGTCCCCTGGGAAGCCTATCTGGTCTTTTCTATAGTAGTGACACCTGTCAATTAATATACCATGAAAGTCTACCATATACCTATACTCTGCTCTGATACCAACAGATGAAATATCTGTAAGCTTACTGTGTATGTATAATGGAAAATGATGGTAATTCCTTATACATATAATCACCTTTGTCATGGAGGTATTGCTACTTGCACTGATGGAGAAGGACTCAATCTGTAACATTCTGATTCATTGCTTCATTTCTTCCTTGTCAGGCCCTGAACCCATAATCTTGTGCTCATATTTGCTGGGTTCCTTGGACAGGAGCTCTGCCTCCAGTTTCTTAAGGGGCCTTACAGGTATTTATTACAGTGGTTTCCTAGAATGTGGAAGCATTGAGTTTCCATGTGTGGATTTCAGTTCTGTGGCTTTAGTCTCACTCTATAAAGAAAACTTCTTTCCCATCCTGCCACGCAGGGCCTAAAGAGATCCACCAGATAGGTTGTACTCCAAGAACAGGATGAATTATTTTTTACACAAACTAGATTTTAAAATTCAAAGCAACTCTTGAGGGACCCAGGACCCAGATTGGCTAGCTCAACCATCTTTGATACGTGCTTTTTATTGCACAAGGCTTGAATGATAAACATTCATTGAGTGCATGATGATGCTACTAGGGGCTCAAAGTGAAAATCTCAACTCTGCTATTGCTTGGTAGAATTTATGGATTATAACGTTTTGAGGATTCAAATGTCTTCTGGTTAAGTAGAATAATCATTTTCCAGTTTTGTCTTAAAACTACCAGAACTTTTTTTTTTTTTTTTTGCTATATAAATCTCAGACATACTTCTTGTTACTGCCTATTCTGAGGATTCTGTGACAGAGTGACAATTTTCCTGGGTAGTGTACATTGTAATGTTAACTGTCATGTCGATACTATTCATTAAGTAGCAGAGTATGCTTTTTAAAATTGCTTGCATTCACTCATCAAATCTCAGTGTTTTCTATAGGTATAGTCATTATTTCAATTTTAAAGATGAGGCTATTTACTAAAACATAAAAATGTTTGATTATTAGATAATACATATTACTGAAAAATTTCCTTTTGTCTATTCAGGTATTGGTTCCAGTACTGGGGCTTGAAATCAAGGCAAAACTCTCACCCTTTTCTTTCTTTCATAGCCAGGTCTTTATCATATGAGCCACATCTCCAGTTCCAGCTTTTTGCTGATTAAAGATCAGAGTCTTGCCTTTGTGTCTGACATGGCTGGCTAGGAACTGAGATCCTCACATCTCAGACTCCTGAGTAGCTAAGATTATATGTGTGAGCTACTCTTAAGGGTTTGTCTTTTCCTTTTTTCTTTTCTTTTTTTTGGGGAGGGGGGTCCGGTTGTGGGGCCTGGGCTCTGTCCCTCAGCTCTTAAGCTGAAGGCTAGCGCTCTACCACTTGAGCCACAGCCCCACTTCCGGCCTTTTTCTTTTTGCTTATGTGGTGCTGAGGAATCGAACCCAGGGCCTCAGGCATGCAAGGCAAGTGCTCTACCACTGAGCCACCTTCCCAACCCCTGTCTTTTTCTTAGCAGGAAGAAAATATATAGAAGTGCTCTAAAGTACCCATTTTCATTTGAACAAATAACAATACTTTTCATTTTGTTAACATTCATTTTATAAAATACATTAAAAGAACAGATATAGTATTTAAGGTTACATAATAACCAGAATCGAAAAAAAGAATGAAGAAAATATAAATTAATTGAACATATAAGTATTTTGTCACATTGGACAAGTTTCAAAAGGCATTTTTAAACAATGAAATACTAATTGAGAAGAAAACTCTTCACTCCATTGCTGTCTTTATCCTCCCCTGGGAACTCTTTCTAGTAGCACTAAAAATCCAGCTTAACAAGGCAGTACCTGCATTATTATTTAAAATATACTGTATTTTACTCCCCAATCTGTCAATTTCAGATAGGCTTTTAAAAATCAGGTTAGATAATTCAGTGCAAATGAAAGCTTCAAGTTGAACATCTGAGAGGAAGAGTAATATCCAAACTGAAGGAAATGCTTTTGGAACTGAAAATTTTAAATGTTCACATTATGAAGAAATGTTTGCAAATGTTCTTGGTGTGTGAAATGCCAAGTTAACAAATGTTGCCTTTTGGGTTGTGATTAGGGTCTCTACCATTAAAGACTGCAACATGGCAAGGGGAAATAGAGAAGGGCCAAAGGTAGAATTTGTGGAAGAAATTTCAAATTACGCACACAATGGTCAGATTTTAGAAGATCTAGAATCTAAAAGAATTCTAGAAGATCTGGGTGTAGTTTAACATAAGACTGAAAAAGAAATACAGATCCTGGAAAAATAATTACTTTAACATCATTGAGGGCACATTATATCTTTCCATCCCTACACATATTTGGGGGCAAGGAATTGATATTTGCTGTATTATGGATTATGATAAAACAATTCTATTAGAAACAGAATCTTGAGAGATGGAAGGAAAATTTACCTTTGTGGATCTCAATGAACAAAATCTGGATCATTTCTAAGCAATAACAGGTCATCATTTTTATAATAATATTTAGGTTTAATTATTTCCTCAAAAACATCTTTGATCATAGTATCATAGGCAGTAGATAAATTCTCAGTTGCTCTACTGGTGTTTGATAAAAAAAAAAGTTTTCCTCTTTACATTTCATTGATTACAACATCTTTGACTCCTGCTGCCTATAAGCAAAATAGGAGCTACTATTGAGGTCAAGACACAGATTTTGGTAAGAGGCTAGAACAATTTTTGCAAAAGTCTTTGTATTTTTTTCCAACATCAGATCCAAATTTACAATTTTGCTGTGCCTTTTTTCTAATTTCTCACTGAAAGCTTTTGCCTATTATTTGAAAACTGGACAAGAATGTGCTGTGTTTCCCACTATTCCTATTTTACATCATTCTCTATTAAAAATATTATAATAATGAAGTGGCAATTTTGGCTTTTTGATTGAATCTGTCAACAGCAAGTCATATAAAAAGGCCAAAATAGAAAATGCTATTTCAATGTGATATCAGAAATTGGTAAGTGAAAAATCATGACGACATTACATGGAGTTCACAAAGCAACAGACAATTGGCCAATACAATTTTAGGAAGTGTAAAAATCTGTACTCATACATACTCACAAGAAGAGCATCTAAGGCAAATTAAAAGCTCCCCCTAGGGGCATAACTAGTTCTGAGTCACCTGAACATATTCATATAAGAGCATAAACTATGCAAGTCCTGTGAGTCTTCAAGTATCTCATCCCATGAAAGCCACACTTCTAAGGTCAGTCAAGTATCACTTTGTAAAGGAATACATCAGTTTTTCTCCCCTGATCAACATGGCTGTCTCCATAACATGAGTCCATAATTAGAAAACTATCATGGGGTTCAATAATTTTATACAAACATAATTCGGTAACATTTCTCCATTGAGTTATTAAGGGTAACAGAAAGTAAATTGTTGCAAACGTCAGAAGCAGTCAAGAAACTTTCCAGATTTCATCCATCAGTCTTTTGGCAGCTTGTGAGGGGTTGTGCTTTACAAACACAGTGCCTAACAGTGCAAGCACATAGTATATGTTCAATAAATACTTTTAGATTTATTCAACCAAATGACACAGGTTTCTGAAGGACCATCCACCATTGCGCACATACAAAAAACGAGCAAACTATGTTCTTTCACTGGATTGGATATTGGATGGAGCCAAATGGAGCCATGAATGAGAAGAATGTAAAAATTCAGTATGAATCCTGATTTGATGAGAGATAAAATTACTAAGAACTTTGCAGAAAAATGTTTTTGTGTGTGTGTTTGTGTATATATATATATATAGATATAGACAGTAGCCCTGGCACTTGGTGCAATGTGAAGCATGGCCCATAGCTCTTAGGAACAAGGCTGCTATCACACAAAAAGAAATGGACTTGATTTCACTTTGGGAAAGGGAGGCTCATGATATTTGTCTGAAGCCTATTAACGTATTTGAGGAAGATGGCTTTCTCTTTCAGCAAGCCTGAAAGCAATACAAGCGTACGTGTCTGGAGACCTCATTACATTCCTTCAGTACGGCACTGTAGGGAGCAGCGGCTGCTTTCTAATATTTCAGATTTTTATAGCCTTGTGGCATCCCTGGGATGACAAGAGATGGAGAATATGAAAAAAATGAAAGATTACACAGCTATATCATGGGAAGTTCCTGAACATTATTTTTTTAAAAAAAAAACCTTATAAAAGGTAGTTTATTGACAAGTAAATACTTTACAATCATGTTTTTCCCATCTCTCAACAGTGATCGTTTCCAAAGAAAAGACTCAGTAGTGAAGACCACACGCTTTTTTTTTTGCAATAGTTTGATACATTGTAAATCAGAACTTTCAAAACATCTGGAAATGGGAGAAATGGAAATGGACCCGGGGCTGGGGGTCGGGTGTAGAAGGATGAAGATGAGGAGGTGCTTTCGCTGTTAATGTGGACAGCGAGGGAGGTGATGGGAGATGTTACAGCAGACCTGACAGCTTCATCCAGGGGCCATCAGGAGCACAGTACAGGGATCAAAATAAAAACCCAACTGCAACTTTGCCAACGTGTAAACAAGGAAAAGAATTTCACAGATTCAAAAGTTCGAGAGCAGTAAACGTCTTTAAATTATTTTTTTTTTTTGTCAGTTCAACCCTGATTTCAAAGTATGGCTAGCAAAAACAAGGAAGCCACAGCCTCGACATCCTGAGCAAGCACACAGTCTTCCGAGAAGCTGCTGCAGGCCTCCCTTCCCAAGCTGCCTTGTGAGGAGGAGACTCCTTCGCTTGGGAGTTCACTTCCTGCCTCTCCTTTCATGCTCTGCTTTGCATGTGGGTGTTTATCCAGTTCTGGCTGCTATAGGTTGAGACGTGGGGAGACTGGAGGAGGAAAGGCGAATTCTCGGAGGATGCTCCTGGCCACTTCCACATTATTCTGGGCTATCTCTAAGGCTCTCTTCACCTCTTCGAAGGCATAACCCTCTCCCATGAGTTTGGCAATTTTTGCATCCACATTTTCCAATGCTGCCTCGGGCCCGTGGGGTTTTCTGTGGTGGATTTCTGGTGCAGTCCTGCGGGGTCGTGGTTTGGGGGGTCTGGCTGGTGCTTGTGAGGCATCTGTGATACCATTGAAACAGTGAGATAAAAAGGAAGACATTAGAACAGAATAGTAGCATCTCATTATTTTATGTTACTATCTTTCAGTACTTTCGTATTATGATTTCAGGTCCAATACTACTTTTACTACTCTTACAAATAAACTTAAACTGTGGTAAGTAGAAATTGCTCTGATTTGAAAATTATGAAGTTGAGGTAAATACTATCCCCAGTTTGAAAATTAAAGGGTTGAGGTTATAGTTCTACTAAAGAACAACCACTTTCCATTCCTGAGTCCATATTTCTTCCTTCAAGCCAGCTGAAATAAGAGTTAAGAAGAAAAAAAAGCATAAAAATATTGTCAAAACTATTAAAAATATTGTCCCCTTATTTGGTCACATAGACTACCTCCGTCTATGATGGCACGGGTTGTGACTGTCTTGAAGTGCCTTTAAATTAGGAAATGATATCTTTCTATGCTCATAGATATTACAGTATTTTTTATATTCCAAAATGTCCTGTGTCCCATCTCTGTCAGAGCAGAACTAGTCTCTGAAAAACACACTTTGTAGGATCTCTTCCTACCTCATTTTTCAAATTAACAATGTTCTGTCCTATTGAGGCTGGAGGAAAACTGAATTTAAAATAAAATAGCAATTGGACATGGTGGTTCATACTGCAATCTCAGTTACTTAGGAGGTAGAGAAACCAAGGAATATGATTCTAGCCCAGCCCAGTACTAGCCAAAATTTAGTCATACTCCATCTCAACAAAATAAACCAGGCTTGTTTTGGTGGTGCATGGGAGACTAGGAGGATCCCGGTGTGAGACCTGTTCCAGGGAAAAATGCAAAAGAAAAGGCTGGGTCATGGCTCAAATGGTAAAGTCACTGCCTAGCAAGTGGGAGGCCTCATACTATTGCCATAAGCAAAAGCAGAAAAGAGATAAGAGGAAAACCTACCATACTTCTGCTGCTCACCCACACACCTTTCCTCACCCACATACCTTGCCTGCCCTGCCCTGCTATCAGGACTGGGTGTGAGCACCACAGAGCGGTGTTGTGGTTCTGCCTCTGTCTCTCCCTGAGCTGTATCTGGGCTTCCACTGACTGGTGGGAAGACAGTGCTTTAGGCCCTCAGCATCGCTGGTATGGCCAGTGTCAGGGGCCTAGAACTAGAACTGTCTGAAGACATCCTGTTGTCCAAAAGGGCTACCACTTCCATTGTAAGTCAATACACAGTGATCACCCCTCATTTGCCAAAATGTCCCCACCGGGTGACTCACAGAGACATGAAGCCCAACACAAGAATCAAATCACTGCATTACAAACTAAACCAAGACACATGCACACCTGCATGTGAGAGCTACTAAGGAGGGCATCCTATAAAAGCAAGAGAGGTATCTGATCCATCTGTTGTACAAACTTCAATGGAGGAATCCAGAAATTTGAAATAAAGCAATGCAGACACTTCTGAAAGCACACTGTAACTACAGCAATGAATTCCAATAAAATTGAAATGTTAGAACAGCTGATAAAGAACTGAAAAGAATCCTTGTTTAAAACATTCCCAATGAGGTCTGGGAAGGTGGCTCAGTGGTAGAGCGCCTGCCTTGCATGCTCAAGGCCCTGGGTTCGATTCCTCAGCACCACATAAGCAAAAAGAAAAAGCCGGAAGTGGTGCTGTGGCTCAAGTGGTAGAGCGCTAGCCTTGAACTGAAGAGCTGAGGGACAGTGCCCAGGCCCAGAGTTCAGGCCCTACGACCGGACACCCCCCAAAAAAAATCCCAATGAAACCCAAAGAAATACAAATAAATACTTTAGTGAAATTAGGGAGAAAATGTAGGCAGGTGAATGAGAAACTGAGCAGAGAGAAAGATGAAAAGAACTGCACAGAAACTTGGAAATGAAGAATTCCCATGAAAAGAAAAGTTGAGTGTCATGGCTCTCCTTATAATCCCAGCTACTTGGGATCATATCTTTGTTGCTCTACTATAAAAATCAATCAATTAATTGTAGAGTCCACTTTTGACATAGGTTGAATTTTTGCTACCCCGGAAAATCTGCTTCATTATAAATGGACTTGATTTAATGTAGAGTTTCACAAAATCATGAATAAGAAATCTTCAAATATGGGCTGGGAAGGTGGCTCAGTGGTAGAGCGCTTGCCTTGCATGCATGAGGCCCTGGGTTTGATTCCTCAGGACCACATAAGGAAAAAGAAAAAAGCCGGAAGTGGTGCTGTGGCTCAAGTGGTAGAGCGCTAGCCTTGAGCTCAAGAGCTGAGGGACAGCGCCCAGGCCCAGAGTTCAGGCCCCACGACCGGACCAAAAAAAAAAAAAAAGAAATCTTCAAATATACTGTGCTTTGATTACATCTAGAAAGTGCTCAAGAAAAACTATTATTATTTGGTCTGTAAGAAAAACCATTCTGTGGTTATAAAACTGGAACTATATGTCCTGTTCCTGTCCTGGAACTATGGTAAAATTCAACTCTGAGACTTCCTTTGTTGAAATGAAACAAAACATAATCTTAAAAACAATTTACCTTAATTTGTCTTATCACTAATGATTTATACACCGCACAATTCTAATTATTTTGTTAAGCTCATTCATTATTTCTAATTGAGATCTTTACAAAGTTACCTACAGACTATTGATCCTAATATAAAATTCACTCAACGTTTCATCACTCTTCCCTTTAATCTAGTAAGAGAAAAGTACATTGGAGTTTATTTCCTTTTGTAATGAGATCTCCTTAATTTTGTTGACATATTTAGCAGTAAGATTATTCAATACAAGTCATGCAAAATTCTGTCTTTGTTTTTAAGTGTGAATTTAAACTGCCATTTAAATTCTGACAATATGAAAAATCTTTGCCAAGGCTAAGGCCGAACATGCATTGGTACAATATATATTACAAGAGAAAAGCAAATTGAAAAGAATTTTCAAAAAATCTTCCACAATACAGATCTATGCAAATTTAACACAATCCAGTGAAATCTTCCTTTTCATTAATTAGTTACATGACATATTTATTTGATTAAATATCAATTATTACATTAAAAACTCCCAGTCTATGAAGTATTTTCTTTGAGAGGAGGAAACATTTGAGAGAACATTTGTATCTGTAGACATATATGCCTCCGCCCTTTTTCAGATAAGAGGATAAAGACAGTATTTTTAAATTCAATGAAACTCTTTCTAAGTTCATTAGAAATATTCTTGACAGAAAGTGTGTGCATAAATAAATTACTATCAACTATTTAGACAGCTATTGAAGACAATAGAATTTAACCTTCAAGCTGCAACAATCAAACCAGAATCTTAAGTCATTTTAAAACCTTTAATAAAAAGAATATTTACTGAAAAATAATGCTACCAGAATCCTGAAGGCACCAGGTAACCCATTCTGAAGGCTTTTTTGTTTTTGTCTGCTTTTAGTGCTGGTCTTGTGGCTTGAACTAAGCCCTATTTCTGAGCACTTTTTTGCTCAAGGCTAGTGCTCTACCACTTGAGCCACAAGCTAACATCCTTCCGGCTTTTGGGGGTAGTTAATTGGAGATAAGAGTGTCACAGACTTGACCAGCATTAGTCTCAAGGTTTGAATGTGAAGATCTGTCTCAGAGAGCAAGGCCAGTCTCTGCTTCTGTGAACAAGCTGGAAAGCTGCATGTAACAAACCTGCTTAGGGAGTAGCTTCAAATACTTGATGTTACAACTAGCCAAAGCCCTCAGAGTAATTGGTACTTTTATTTCTTAGGTAACAATTCAAGCTCTTGGTAAATGGTAATTTGGAACATTTCAGCAAGGCCTATAGCTCAGTGCTTCCTGAAATTTCTGGAGTTAATTGTAAGCCACCTGAACTCCTGTATGTGAGCAATGTTACTCGGGCTCCATAACATGCTCATATTACACAGCAAACAGGTTCTTGGCAGTGTTTTGGCCACAGATTTTCCCATAACCAAAACATGTATCTTTTAATCTAGACTTGGTGGTATTTGAATATGTTGTTCTAAATCAGTAAGTTTCAACGTTGTATTTCAACATTATTTTCTGAAAGAATTCATTTCCTTATATGATGGCTATAAGGTGTTTTCTCTTGAGTTTCATGTGTTGCCATCAAATCTATCCTTTTGACTAGAAATCCAGTCTATTCATACACATCTGAAACCTCTGAGCAACTACAAGTGAAATAAAATGGGGAACATAGTCCAGAACTTGAAAATCAACATGATCTTCTGACTTATACATATGTTAAAACTTAAAACACACACATACAAAAAACAAAAACAAAACCCCAAAACATGCAGAAGCATTCTGACTCTCATGAAGAACGCAAGTAGGAACCTACCTATCTCCTGTTGCTTTTTTTTCAAAAAAAAATCCTTAATTATCTGAGTTCAAAGATGATTATTACTATGTACAAATCTGTGAAGTGAAGCTTGAGCTTAAAAACAAAACCCCAAAAATCACAAAACAAAATCTCTTTAAGAAAAACATCATTTTTACAAATATAAGACAAAAATATTGCTCATAACACATTGTATTAAGCTTAACACAGAGACATCAACTCCTCTTCCTCTTCCTCATCTATCCACTTGTATACTCACCTACATATTCATTGCTATCCACCCATGACCTATCTATCCATTCAAGAACCATGAGGGGAGCATTATGATAGTCCAGGACTATGCTAGGGGAACCAAATGTTTGAGGTCCCCCCCGTAACAGTCTTATGTTGAAACCTAAACCCCTATGTGATGGAATTTGGGAGTGAGTGAGAGTTGAGTCTTTATAAACCAGCGTACTGTCCTTATAAAGACCCCACAGCCTTCCCTTGACCTTGTAAAGACATAATGAGTCCCTACCCCTATGCAAAGAAGATGCAGGTTCTTTCTCAGACACTAAATGCTGTCACCTTGATCTTGAACTTGCCAGCTTCCAGAAATGAGAGAAAAGAAAGGCTTATTTGGTTAAGCCATATAGACTATGGTACTGAGGTATAGCATTCTAAATTGACCAAGGTACTCAGTGATACTCCAACCTGCAAACTGCTAATATATCAGCAAGGAAGACAAACAACAGTTAAGCAAATGAATAAATGATGAAATTTCTGGTAGTGACGGCTACTATAAAGAAAAATAAAGCAAAAGAGGGTGTAAAGTAACTACAGGAGATTAGGGAGCTGCTTAAAAATTCAGAGAAGGACTCCCACGGAAAGCAAGTCTTTAATTACTAACATTCGGCGCAGGACCCATATTTAATAGCTACAAGGCCTTCTGTGAGGAGGGGTGGGGTTGCAATGCACAGGAGCCCTAAATAAGCTACGAGAATGAATAGGTACTGAATAATAAAACTGGTTCGGTGCTAGAATTAATTCTGAAGAGATTTCTTCCTTAATGGAGAAATAAGAGAACATGGCATTTTAATATACAAAGACATTTTTTTCCCTTTTGCTACATTTGATATGACAAAACAAAAGTTAGAGAATGAATAAATCTTGACAAGGCTCATTGACTAATAAAAAACAATATTCAGCCTGAGTTTTTTTCTCCCTGAGGCAGTTTTGTGGGCATTCTTTTCATAATACAAGCCCTATAATTAAAATGCAAAGGTGACAAAATTATACATTAAATGGAGAAAAAAGTGTTCTGAACAGCAGAAAGCAACTGTGCAAACCTAAGGTGTTATTCTTACTATAATTAGCCAACTCACCTGAAGATGACGGCAGCTGGTCATACTCCTGTGATACTCTGTTGGATTTGGCATTTTCTCCTGGCAATCTCCTAGCAGGAGGCAAAGGAACTTGGCCACTTGCTAGGTCAAAAAAAGGATCTTTAAAATAAAAAACATTTTTAAAATTAAAGGGATGATCTCAGTTTATTGGCTGAAGGGGAAAAAATTCTAGAAATTTTCTCTAAAGATTATAGCTTGCAAAAATAGAAAGTGAATTTCATGACTGATTATCATCATCATGTTTTCTGAGGATTATCAAATCAGTTATTTTCTTTTAGTATTAGGTAGACAAAAATCTGTAAAAGCAGACCTGACATTTGGATTTGTAGGGATTAAACAAATTTTTGTATGTAAAATCTTCAAATAATTATTTGGGGGAAGAGAGAGTATTGAACTTTTTCTTAATTCTTTTAGTTTTCTACTGTCTGTAATATTTCCAAATTATACTCAAATGTAGAAAACAGGCAAGTGAAACTAGATTATTAAACATAAGAATATTAAGAATTCTACATATTCCATTGATTTAACTTTCATTTGAGTTTAGTATTAAGCATATAGAAGAATGTGGCTATTTCAGAAGAAAAATTATGCTGAAAATGTTTCTATTTTTATACTAATTTTGGACTAGATAATGCAAGGCAGGATTTAAAGTCATTAATTAATTACTATTTTATCTATCCCTGTTTGAGTGCAATAATTATCATCAGGTTTCCTGGGGATCTTCTGACTTCAGGCAAAAAACATGCTTTCATTAATTTCGATATTAAAATATCTCAAATATTGAATAATTTCAATATATGAATTTTCATTAATTTTCTTGAAGTTGAAAAGGAGACAAATGAATTCCACATGATATATATCAGTCTTTTGAGTTGTTAGAGGTGATACTCTTTTGGAAACATTCTAGCTCAACATTTTCAAAGCATGAACATGCATCAGTTGTGAAAACACATTTTGCTGAGTAGTACACTCCAACAGTTTCTGATTTAGTAAAGCATTTATTTAGAGCAAATATCCAGGAAATGCAGAGGCTGATGATGGGGAGACCACAGTTTGAGAATCACTGCACTTGTCCTTTGACCCTTCAACACCTGAATGTGTTCCACACCTGAATCTCCACATGGGCTGGTCAGAGTAAGGTCTTCTGACTTCCAGTTGAGAGAGTAACCTCAGGAAGGCACGAGCTCCCTTGCTAGACATATCATGACATGCCACACGAAGGCCACTGCATCTTTTCAACAACTACTAGTGATGATGTGGCTTTTTCTTCATTTTACTTGGGCAAGATCATTTCTAAGTCCATGGGGAAATTTTTTCATTTGTCTTGAGTAAAGTCAAATTTGCTAGCTTTTAGGGTTGAATTGTGATGCTAAGATTGGATTAAAAACCTCAAAAGAGATGCCAGGTGAAAATACCAGTGAACAGAAAGTAGAGTAAGGGTTGCCAAAGATGTTGTATAGTCTGTGCCCTGCACAAAGACATCCGGTGAAGAATATGAGCAAGACATAAATGCTGCCCTTGCTTTGTTCCTTTTCTGGCTCTGAGTCGCAAGAGGGGTGCCTGTTTCAACCCACCCACAAGCACAAAAGAATGTTTTTGTGTAATACAGCAGAAAAGCACGTATATGCTAGCAGTTGCCTTGGGTTTGGAGAC
Source organism: Dipodomys ordii (assembly GCF_000151885.1). Lineage (NCBI taxonomy): Eukaryota > Metazoa > Chordata > Mammalia > Rodentia > Heteromyidae > Dipodomys > Dipodomys ordii. Next base: position 1,105,235 of record NW_012267327.1, read on the forward strand.
AAAGAATCATGAAGCTTTTGTTGAGAACTCCAGCTTTTGTTAAGATATGATTGGCTTTTCCAGAATAGATGGCTCATGTACAGCACTAGGCATTATTGTTTTGCCAAAGAAATATTGTATGAAAGGCTGAAAATGGAAACCTAAAAGAAGAACTGGGCCATGTCTCTGCTTGGCTCTCCCCCGAGCCTGAAGGAGCCATGAAGCTCCTGTGCGCAAACTGTCCTGCAGTTTGAAAGTTCCGTTCATAGAAAGCTAGAAGGCTGGCAAGCTGGGCCCACTAAATGCCAGAATAAAGACATAGATTTAGCTAGGCCTTTGATATAATATTATGAGAAAATTCAACCTCCTTTTCTGTGATAACTATCACATTCTTTTAATTAGGTTAAACTATTTCCACAAGGAAAATCTCAAATACCACTAAGAAAACATGTATCACTATTCTGCCCTAAGATATCACAGACGGAATAATAGCAGTTAATAAATAACAGGAATTTTAAACTCTTGTTAACTTGGCTAATAATCTTTGTTTTAAAATTGAGTTAAATTTCTGCAACTTTGGAAGTGGCGCTGTAGCTCAAGTGGTAGAGCGCTAGCCTTGAGCTGAAGAGCTGAGGGACAGCGCCCAAGCCCAGAGTTCAAGCACCACGACCGACAAAAAAAAAAAAAAAAAAAATTCTGCAACTTTATTCTCCTCTTAAGTCCTATCACAACCCATCCACTATATTTCTTCAGATAGTATAAGGAATTAAATACTTGGCCAAATAGTACTCGAAATATTCACCTATGACCCTTGAAAACCTTTGTTTTTAAAAGAAATTGCATGGCATATTGGAAAAATTACCTGTAACAATGTACATAAATTAAAAATGGAAAATGTGAAAATAGAAACTGCAATATTGAAATTTTATCTGCTGAGATTTATGTCATAGCCTTTATATAGTATAAATTGCTATTCTTACCACTCAGTATTGTTTTCCCTGCTAACCCTTAAGAATGACTTTCACTTTAAATAAAAAGGAAAAAAAAAAGTCTTCATTGTGTTATTAACCTCCTACCTGAAGGAAGAAGGAAAAGGTCCTGTCCTGAGGAGGGTCGGCTACTGGAGCCAGGAGGTTTTGTATGTTCAATGAGACTATGCCTGGCAGGAGGTGGAGGAGGTGGGAGGGAGGGCGGAAGGGCATCAAAAGCATCTTCACCTGCGTGAAAAGAAAGGTCAGTATAAACAGGAGACCTTCATTAATCAAAACATACAGTGTATCAAGCAAAAACAATACCACTTATGAAGTAATTCACTTGCAGGATTTGCCCTGCAGTTCGCTGACTTTGATAACAAGATCTAATTATTTTGTGCTAGTGTTTGGGGGACAAAACACACACAGATTCATTCAAACACACCCATATAGACTGTTACTTCTAGGTCTGTCTATAAGAACATCCTTGAGGGTTATGGGAGAACTCAGGGCTCCATTGTATTATATATAAATAATACTAGCACACTGGAAATTTGAATTAAATTTTCTTTTTAATCAGTCATACCAGCTGAACAGAAATCTCTATGTAACCAAAGGAGTTCATGGTCTCTAATTAGAAAATCACACCCATGTACCTGTAATTTATGTCACAGAATAGTTTTAATCACCTCAGAAGCTTTGTTCCTCTGGATTTTAAATCGTTTAAACTAACATTGCAAACGTCTCTGATTTACTGTCAAAATAGACAGAAAATGTACTTAGACCAGAGGAATATATTTTTTACTTAACTATCATCTCTTAAAGCATCATTCAATATAGACCTTCCTTTAGTAATCTGTAAAGCTCAATACTTACTTTTTTCTATTTTTTTTAACAAATATAGAATAGAGCAATACGGATTTATGTCTACCTACTTTTGCCCTGCCACTTCTTAGTATTCTATCTGAAGTATTCTGTTCTTTAAAAGAAAAATAAAATTAAGTGCACTTAATATAACTTTTCAATCTGCCCAAAGTATTTCGTAAATGAAACAGGGTATGTATAAATATATCCATATTCCAATAATAAAAATTCATATTCATTAAAGTTGGATGATTTAAACATAAAGACTTTTTAAAATGGTCTCACCATTCACTTACTGAGCTTTTCTTAAAAAATATTCAAAAGCTTTCTAGTCATCATAAATATTATAATTTAAAATATCTAAAGATATATGAGAACCTTTTATCATTCTGGTCTTTAGATGTGTGTCACACTATCACATTCAAATCTTTTTCTAGCTCTTAAATACCAGACACCATACTAGGCAACTGAGTGACATGAGGATCAAAAATCATAAAGCTGTGATGCAAGGATCTTAGATTCCATGAAAGCTGGCACAAAGATTCATATTTATGAGTCACTTCACCTGTGGGGTGAAGATCTTTGGTTGTTTCCATATACATATACATATATATATATATGTATATATATACACACTTTGAAAGAGAAAATATGTACACAAGGAGCATTTTTGTGAAGTTATAAGGAACAGGAAAACCTGGAATATTAGAGTGTTCAAAATCATTTATTCATGATATTAAAGGATGGGTTTCCTATGCTGAAACAGCAGTATGAAAAGTATACAAGAAAACCTAGAGGAAGGTCAAGTGAGAAGACAGGTTGGAACATCCATCTCTATTAGCTAATGATTCAGTCATTACCCATATATGGCTATTACATTTATTTGTTTTTATGGTATTGAGTATTAAAGCCTTGGCTTTGAGAACTCTAGATAAGTGATCTACCACTTAAGCTATGGTCTTAACCCTTTTGGTTTCTGCATTTTATGTTTGAGACAGTGTTGCTAATTTTGCCTTGGTTAGCCTGAAACCTCTTGAATAGCTGTGATTTCCAATATGAACTATTATACTTGTTGTCCATTACATAAAATGAATAAAAGTTTATTTTCACATAACCATAAGCAAACACATACATATATACATATATACTTAGGCATACATGCACGCATGTTATGTTTACATTCCCTTAGAAAGTTCTATTGATGCCAGAAGCTGATGGGTGACTCATGCTTGGAATCCTAGCTACTAGGAGACTAAGGTATGAGGATCATGATTCAAGCTCAGCCTGGGCAGAAAAGTCCAACAGATTCTATTTCCCATTTACCAGCAAAATGTTGGAAGTGAGGTCAAGTTCAAGACAGAGAGTGCTCCCTTGACAGAAAAAGCCAAGCAAGACAGTGAACCTCTAAGTTCAAGCCCCAGTACTAGGATACACAGATAGACAGACAGACAGACACACACACACACACAAAACACACATACACACAAACACATACACAAATAGAGAAAGGTATACTGAATAGTGTTTGTCTAATTCATGAAAAAGTGCTTAATCGCTGTACAGGAAGCGGAAGGAAGAAAATGACTGTGAGATATTAGGGGCTCTTATAATTAATGTAGGTGAAAATAAAGTCCTAAATTCTGTGTGTGTGTGTGTGTGTGTGTGTGTGTGTGTGTGTGTGAAGAGGAGCAAAAGACACTGCAATTTATGTAATTCAAAGAGTGGCCAGTGCTGCTGCTTGTGAGAAAATCCCAAGGTCCATTCTATATTTCTGGCAGCATAATAGAAATACAAGCAATTTTATGCTATCGATATTTATTACTGTGATGTCATGGAGGTGTGGAGACTTTGCTTTTCTTCCTCTAAAATTAGCATGAGAATGCTCTTACCTAGAATAAAATTAACAGTAACAATGGAATCCACAAACTTCAACAAGGATACACAACTAAGTGTACCTTTACTTATAGTCACAAACATACTTGTTTCTTACAGTTTGAAAGAAATAAATTTGTGCTGTAGTTGTAATAATTACCTAAAACTGAATGTGTTCTTAGTTTTCTGTAACTGAGAAAAAAATCAAAATAGAGGTATATACAAGGCTAGGGAAAATAATGTAAGAGTTATCTCTGATTTCACAACTTAAAACCAGCTCATATGCTCTGATTTCAGTCAGCTGCTTTGTTTTCTTGTAGTGCTAGGAATTGAAACTAGGCCTTGCATATATTTGGCCAGCACTCTTATCGCAAGCCACACATATCCTTTGTTTTAAGCATGTAAATAAAGCAATGGTCACGTGAACATGGAAGTCAGCATCCACTCTCTCATTCCAAACAAATTCATTGCCCAGTGTATCTGTAATTACACAGAATTCTGAGTAGCAATAACGCAAATATGGAGAGAAGATATGGGGAGGTTGTTCAAAATTTCTTTAAAATTTCAACCTAATGGAGGGATGAGAAGATCATAATCAGAGGGCGTCTTGTTGAGTGAAGAACCATGCTTTGGATTGTCCCAAGTTGGAGGCCTGGCAGGTGGTAATGGCACTGGATCAGAAGATGAATCAAAAACATCTCCTAGAGGATAACACAAAATCTTCATGTATTTTCAGAGAAACAATGGTGTGGAATTTACCCTTTAAATTCTGACCATTGAGATGGAGAGCATAAGGAACAATCTATGCCATACATACCCTTTAAATAGATGCCTAACTCCGGGATGTTTGATTTCTTCATTTCTGAAGACATACCATGTGTTCCATTCAACAGACAATGTCCATTATCACAAGACCTACAGCAGAGATCAGAGAGCATGAAACATCAGGATTTGAAATTCCATCTCAAAGTTATTGGCAGGGGTTTGGGTAGAGGGAACTAGCATCCTTGTTTCTAAAATAAAGTTTAAAAATAAACATATACTCCTTTTCTGGAAACTATCAATAATAGCTATAAATATTCTTACTTCTGCTTTAGAAATCAGAATTAAATACCATACAAAAGACCAACAGTCAGTCTCCTTCCTCACTACCCTCTCAAAAGTTAAAACCATACAAGGGCTATATAATCTGCAAATACCAAAACCACATCTATGACATTAACATACCTCTGTAAGAGAAATTTAATAATATCTGGTTGAGTTTCAGAAATAAAATTGTAAAGTATGTGCCAAGACAAAAAATATTTGACAGTTTCAATGACTTCATTATTTGTTAATGGTACAGAATATTATATTTCATATAACTTGAGCCTCATTCAAATAAACAAACTAGAGTTTATATAAAGAAATGAAAACTTTTCAACTTTCAATGATTCCATTATAATTCTGACAGGAATAGTCAAAGACCTAGAGTTTGTAGTGAAACTTATTCTGAGGTGAGCAAAAGACTGGTTGTATGATACAACTTTACTAGTAGCCTTAGGAACATAATAAATATTTTAAAGTGGGTGTCTGTACAAAGCAATATTCACTGACCACAAAGCCTGTTTACTGTTGGTACTGATACTGTATACTTCCACTGTGAACACAGGGATAAATTTGGGACAGGAGAAGACAGTGGAGGGTCTGGATACCTAGGTATGGCCATTAACACATCAGCATCATGCTATAGAGCAATCAACCATCATCTAACAGTAAACTAGGGAAAGCAAAGTTTCCATTTCATTTTTCTATGAATTACTCTGAATTTTTACAGCAAAGTAAAATTATATAGATAATGGAGGAGATGGTGGATATTTGATTAGCTACTCCAAGAGTGCTTTATCTGAAATTCATTTCTATTTTCCCTGGTGGCCACTTCTCTTTAAGAGGCAAGATATGGTTCATTTAAAAATAGTTAGCATGTATTAAATCTTCATAATGATGATGGATTTTTTTTCTACTGAAACTAAATTGAATTATTCATTGACCATTTCATTTGCCCTTATATTGACAATTGACTTTTCTTGATATTCCATAGCAGGGGAAATATACAGGGACAGGAAGGGTTAATCTCAAAGAGTGCTTTGGAGAGGACAGAAGATACTTCATTCATCAGCTTTCAAGAACAGATTAGATGAAAAATTCAACACAATTAAGCCTAGGGATTATCAACATTTATTACTTCTCCATCACAGTAAAAAGATGGTAATGATGGTGATAATTCAAATTTACTTTTAGGATCCAGGAGGCCTGCCACCAAAATCTCATACTCTGTGATGTGACAATTAAAATTTAGCATGTAAAAATTGCACCCCTCAATCTGCCAGACATGGAAAAATGAGATTCCCAAGGACACAAAAAAAGCTTACCCAATTTCAGTTTTTAAAAATTGTTATTTATAGGAGCTAAAGCAATGGAAATCTGTAAGAATTTATACTTGATGAAAATGAATATTTTCTTTTTTCTTTTTTTTTTTTTTTGGGTCTGGTCGTGGCGCCTGAACTCTGGGCCTGGGCGCTGTCCCTCAGCTCTTCAGCTCAAGGCTAGCGCTCTACCAGTTGAGCCACAGCACCACTTCCGGCTTTTTTCTTTTTGCTTATGTGGTGCTGAGGAATCGAACCCAGGGCCTTGAGCATGCAAGACAAGTGCTCTACCACTGAGCCACCTTCCCAGCCCTGAATATTTTCTCCATAGATGTTAGATCTATTATTAAGTAGACACTGGGTTCTTCTGATATAACAAATTGTCTTGCAGCTTTTTCTTTGTCTTTTCAGTGATATTACTTTATCAACAAATGTCTTAAACACTAGAAATTAGCAGAACGGCATTGGTTCTTGCTTTGCAAAATGAAGGCCTGGAAAGTAGACTGTAACTTAATTTTGGTTAATATTTCTGCCGAGCACTAAAAATCCTAAGCAGAGTCAATTATTAAGACAGATCTCTAGTTAAAATAATGATTTGCTTCTTTTTTGCAGGTATGTCATTTTCTGTTTCAATAAGATACGTGAAGTAGAAGACTGAAACACTTTTTAGTCTTTTCATCTAGAAAAAAGGGAAAACTCTCATAAAATTCTTTGAGTCCATTGACTTAACCTCAAAAGGAAATGGCACATTGAAGTGGCACTGAGGAATGTATCTCCCTTCCTACGCCAATCAAGAGACTTTGCATAGCAGGGCTTCTGAGCTCCATATTACAAGCTACGCCCTGGTTCAGGCTTGTTATGTGAGAGGAATTAGAACTCAGAAAGTTAGGCTTGAAACTAAGATTTCATTACTTAGTACCTCATATATGTCAGTCAGATTAAAAGTATATAAATATTACTGTAGTTTATTAGCTCATTTATACACAAAGAATCATGTTTTTTCTTAAAGACAAAGTAATGTTTCAAGACACAAGACTCTTATTAATTCTTACTGTATCTAAATGTGGCTGATACTTCACACCCCAAGGATATCATATAGTAAAAAAAAAAAGGAACAGATAAAAAAAAACTATTATGCTTTATATATACTTTTATCTGATCCAATAGAAGGTAAAACAGAACTTGATATTTGGTGCTGGACCAGGGGCTTGAAATCAGGGCCCAGGCACTGTACTTGAGCTTCTTTTGTACAAGGTTAACACTCCACAGCTACAGATCTAATTCTGGCCCTTTTTGATAGGTTAATGGAGATAAGAGTTTCATAGACTTTGCTGCCTGGGCTGGATTTGAACTGGGATCCTCAGATCTCAGCCTCCTAAGTAGCTAGGGTCATAGGCACGGGCGCCATGGGTACCCAGACAGAACTTCATTTCTTTTAAAGTTAAAAAAAAGTAACTTGTTACTCCTTTTTTTGTTTGTTTGTCTGTTTTTCTTTTGGTGCAGGTCCTTGGGCTTGAACTCAGGACTGAGCATTGTAACTAAACTCATTTTTTGCTCATGGCTAGCTCCCTACCACTTGAGCCACAGATCCACTTATGGCCTTTTAGTGATTAATTGTAGGTAAGAGTCTCATGGACTTTCCTGCCAGATCTGGCTATAATCCACACTCCTCAGATATCAGCTTCCTATGTAGCTAGAATTACAGATTTGTGCCACAGGTACCCCAGTTTCTTTTCTTTTTCTTTCCTTTCTTTTCTTTTTTAAAAAAATTTAGATACAAGCAGGGTAGCAACAGCCAGAGAAGGAAATCAATATAAATTACACTAATCTATACATCATAAAAACAAATTCTAAAGAGGGCTGATGTAACCTTTGCATCAGATCCTTACCACTAGTTTTTCTGCAGAACATACGTGCTTGAAATGGATAAAATTCATTAAAATGGCTATAAAAATGCATGGAGTATTTATTCATTCTTATTAACCCATGTGTTTTCTGGGAAAGGAAGAAGAAAATAGTATATAAGAGGTTTTGAGTAAGAAACCAAGGATTTAGTCCAGTACATGTGATTGAACTATAGAAATGACAAATGCTTATGCAGATGTTAATGTGGAACAGGCTACTCATATTCTTACCGAACTGGAGGTTTTATATTATGACAATGGGATGGTTGTGAATTCAGGGAAACAGGATGAGATGAAGGAATCTTGTACTCATCGTCATCTTCCTCTACTGAGTCTCTTGTTTTCTCTGAAAGAGAATTTGCTAATGGACCAGTACACCTACCAAGGGGAGAAAAAAAAATCCAATCTCGTTTAAGAATAATAAATATTCAAACAGGACAGTCTGGTATGACATACTCAAATGAAAAAAGCTATTTGATCACATTCATCTTTCACTGACAGGGTAATTGAGATGTTCATATCCTAAATACAAATGGAAATGCTTTGTAACCTTTTGTTAAGATTTTCTTTATGAGATAAAAGATTTTTCATACTTATAATTTTAAATGTCAGTAAGGAAAAAAATCTACTTTTAAATCAATAAAACTTAAGCTCTCTTATGAAATAACAATTCACAAGTTGTTCTTTTCTTCCCCTCAACAACAATTAACAACTAAAAATGGATTGAATAATTAAAAGGAAATGAGAGAATTTGTTAAGTCTTTTGAGTACATTATTGATATGACTTAGTATGCCTGTCTAAATAAAAGAGAATGAAAATGATTACAACAATAATCTAACATCAAAAGAATTTTAGAAACATTTTACAAGAGAAAATAAATGGAAACAAGCAAACAAAAACTGATTATATTTCACAGCTCTTGCTACTGCAAATTAATCTCATCTTTGCTGAAGCCAAAGAGAAATGCTAAAGGAGATATGTACAAACTCAATCTATCCAACAGTAAGACAAACAAGAGTCTTGCAGGCCAAGAGAAATACACAAGGATCAAATAATTTTGCTAACTGGCTAGATTCCCAATAAGTTTGATCCAAAAAAAAAAAAAAAAAAATTAAAGTGATTGCAATTCACAGCACCTACTGTAGAGGGAGCAAGCAACCTTTGGTATAAAAAGCCCTGATGCCAAAAGTAACTTTTTTCTTCTCACTAGAAGTTCAGTTATCATTTATGTGAAATGCTTGGGACTAGATGTGCTTCTGATGTTAACTTTTTTTAAAAGGTGGAATACTTGCAAAGATTTTACCAGTTGAGCATGTCCAATGTAACAAGAGGTAGTTTAGGATTTTGAGGTTTTTGGACTTTCAGGACAGTGATGTTCAACAAGAAGTTAGAAGGAAAACAACTTTTTACTGTTTAATGTTTACCGATACATGGAGACACTAACCATGCCCGTGTTTCAACAACATATCTAAGTTTCTAGGAAGTACACAAATCAAAGTGTATACAAATACACAAATCTCCTAGAATTTTCCAAGTTTATTTTTGCCTCTCTTTGAAGCAGTTTCCAATACGAATCTCTGGATTATTGATTACCAGAGCTACCTTAAAATCAAAGGCTTTAGGAGTGAGAGGAAGCGGTGACACAGTGACAGAAGGTCTGATATGATGGCCCAGAGCACACGCTAAGAGCTTCATTAATAACCTCAGGGTCGTCCGCGGGTGAAATGCTTGTCAGTTGAAAGTGAGTACATGGGACGGTAAATATTGGGACTTGATGGAATTAGAACAGAATTTAAAGCATCACTTTCCCTCCCATAAAGTTTTGTAAAAATAAGATGAATTTTTAGGTCAGCACATAGGGATATAATGGTTTAGTTAGTAACTTTTACATTTCAAACTGAAGGCTGACAAACACATTCCTCTAGAGCATTTTGTATTCCTGGTATAAGGCACAACTCCACTGGGTGGATTTTCTTTATATTCTATTAGCCCATTAGCTTTATCCATTATCATGTACATGTCAAACATATACTACCCTTATCAAGTTGTTTTCTTTCCTGATCTGAGCGATTGGGGTACTTAAATTACTCAATCAAACGCCTCAAAAACAAAAAACAAAAAGATCCACCTCTACTCTGTTTATTAAAAAATTCATAAGAAATTGTCCCATGTTTGTCTTTGAACTTAATATTTTCTATTATGGATATTAGTTTATGTCCATTCATTGATACATCTTTCTAAACTATATTTTACTCCATTTCCGTAAGGGTTGAGAACTCTAGTCCATTAAGGCACAGTATGTATGCAAGATATTGAATACTTACAAGACTTTAAGCAAAAGTAATGAATGGTTATGAGAGAAGTCAGTGACTATGGTAGAAGGGAAAAAGATCAATCATTGGTAGAAACCTTCACTAGGTGAGAAAAATTTTAAATGCCATACATCATTTTGCTTATTTCCTACATGTAATAATCTTTCTTCATTTCATAACATCTGAAGGTTTGAAGATAGGAATACTTTTGTGAAAATAGAAATTCAAGTTTGCCATTTATCAGTCTATATTTTTATGCTATGTTATTCTAACTCTAGAAAGAAACATTCCTAACAGAAATCACTTAGCTTATAGAAGAAATAAAACAAAATTTAACTATATGTCATTTCCTCAAATCAGTAAATTTGTGTTAAAGGTTCATTCAAGGCATTAAGAGAAGATAGCACAGTATAACATTATGCTTTAATAGAACGTATGCTTTAATAGAAAGCAATTTACTGTGTAGCTTTCAAATGAGAGTAAGGATTTGAAGTCACCCTGTACTCTGCTCTCCTATATTCATGCTCTTCACTTGGATAAATTCATTGTTTACTCCCTTAGGATTTTTGGTTTCATGTTTAAATAGTATCCTCTCAAAGAGTTCTTCCCTAAGCATCTCATCTAAAATAAAGACCCATGTATCATTATTTTCCCTCCTAACAATCACCAATGGCCAACAACATTATAATTATATCCTGTTCTCCATAACTAGAGCACAAAGGATTTTATCTTGTTCTTGTGGATTCTAATCAGTATAGCAACTAAAAAGAAATAGGATTGCTAAGCAAGATTTGGATTCTCTATTCAACAAACTTCAAATATCTGTACCTAACTACTGAAAAATGTAAAATAACCCACAACTCCACCTCCATCATTTGAGCCAAGCAACACTGATTGGTTCAGAGGTACTTGAATGCTTATGGCTACTATTGTAAAAGTGTAAAGGCCCATTTCCAGATGACAAAGCACAAGAAAAAATATCCTTAAGAAATAAGGTACAGTATTGTAGAAAATTTTCAGATAACAAGAGAAAAATATCAATAGGCCATTAAAATCTACGTTGAAAGGAGTGACACTGATCAAGATGCATAAACTGCTTTCTCAAATGGCAACTTCCTTGTACAACTACTTACAGATAATAATTTTATAGCAGTTGCACTAGAAAATGAATCCGCTGTTTAGCATTCTTTATCAAAATATTTGTGTAGCTAAATCAAATAATTACAATGTTTTGAGGGATAAAGTATAACTCTATGGCTGATCTTAGGTGCTTTTACAAACTGAAACAGTAGGAAAATACCTGTAAAATACAGTTTACCACAATTTAGTTCTTCTTGTCTGACTCACAGAAGTAGCTGCTTAATATCGAGTACTAACAAAGCAACCTGCAATCTCTAATCATACTTGGCAATAATATGAATTTAATGGATGGAATCTGAATTTATTTACTTCATTCTCTGAAGTTCTCTGAAGTTACAGAGGTAACTATGATGTCTTATTATTGCTTATTCATACATTTAGAGTTTGTGTGGGGCTAGCATATCACATATGTTTTCACCACACGGAAAGGTGCGCTTACTTCTATCTCCAGTGTCTGCTAAGTACTGGATTTTTTCCAAGAAAAAGTTTCCAGTGAAGAATGGTCTGGGCTCCCCGCTGTCTCCAGAATGATGTGAAATTTCACACTCTTGTTTTTTCTCAGGCATTATCTTATCTACCCATGTCCATCCTAGGGATTCAGGATGCTTCCATCTACAACAATCCCTCAAAGTCATATAGACTAGATTAGATAGATAGATAGATAGATAGATAGATAGATAGATAGATAGATAGATAGATAGATAGATAGATAGATAGATAGATAGATAGAGGTAGGTAGATAGACAGATCTAGATCTATATGTGTATGTGTATGTGTGTGTGTATATATCTACCCAGTGTATATCATACAAGTTCTCTAATTTCATGTTTCTTAATATTTCTTCATGTTTCTTAATATTTTCTAAAGTGCACATTACATTCCTTGGGACCTTAGATTTATCTTCCCCTTCTTTTCACGTATATAGTAGGAATTCAGGGTCCTATAAATGGAGGAATGAAGAAGCTCTGAGATTTTCCAAATATAAACAAAAATCTTTCTTTGGTTGAGGTGTATGTAGTAGTAGAATGTTTGCTTAGCTTGTATAAAACTTTGCCTTGAGTTCCCAACAGAGAATGATTAATAATAATAATAATAATAATGACAATGATTGGGAGTCCTACCAAATAAAAGTCAAATCAATCAAGAATTCTCTATGAAAGAATTAAATAATACAGATATTTCCCCAAACTATATAGCTTTTTCTCAAGTTAGCAAACATTACAACATAATACATAATTATATGTGCAGAAAATAAACTGTAGGAAGATAAATTAAACATTAGTCTTAACCATTAAACAGAAGTCACACCAGTTTTTATAAAACATAGATCCTGAGTTATGGGCCTTTAGGATGGAATTTCTGAAAAGGGAGAGCATAGAAGGGAGGCATATTCCAACTCACCGAGGGAGAAAGGATACACAGACATGACTATAGAGTGAGCGTTGCAAAATATCTATTTGGGTAACATTCTGTCGGACCTTACTGCAAGGCAAGATGGTTAACTGAAAATAGCTAATTATTAGAAAAAAAGGAGACATTGATGGTTTGGAGTAGGAAGGACACCTGAAAAAAGCAGAATGAAAACTAAATTAAATTGGATGCAGTGAATGAAATTCTTGTGAAGAATTTATATGCAGCCTGCCTCACATGAAGAGCAAGAAAGTAAAAACAGGGCTACTGGGCTTCAGCCTGGATTAATGGGGATGCATACTACTCAACTGTCCAGTGTGCCTGAGTACCCATTTCTCAAATGAGACACAATGAGGTAACTCGTTTTCTAGTTAAAAATCCACTGATAGAAAATCTGAAGTGACCAAAGCTTAAGGCTTCCAGTCATCTAGCTGTGTAGAAGGCAAAGGGGCAATGGAAAGATTAGGTGAATCAGGAAAAAAAATGCCAAAAGAACAGTGATGAGTGGGTAAATGGATCTGAGAAACAGAAAATTTGTAGTAACCAAAGACTACTTCAGATTCAAACCAGGGGTGGAGATAAAATGAAGCACCACTGAGAAAGAGGTTTAAGTTGGAGGGGAGGGAGAGAAAGCTCACTGAGCTGTTCTTATTGTACCCTGTCTTAGAGCAGGAAACACAAAGCTTTTATTGTCCACTACTTTTTAAGAAGTCTAGATTCTAATAAGCATCAAATCCGTGATTACTAACAAAGAACTGAAAAAGAATTCTGGTACTTGAGTTCACAAATCTGAATGAATTGTATTGTCTTTGTTTATTTCTCTCTGTTCACCCTTTAGTTTTTTGTATTCAGAAACACAAAATCATTCTTTCTCTGCACATGAACAAATGATTCTGTTAGATTGAAACGAGGAAGACTCACTTTATGCTAGGAAGAAGGGCAGTAAGTGGAGGAGGAGGAGAGAGCCGAGGAGGAACATCATATTCTTCACTTCCAAGGTGACCATTGGAAAAGACCTGAAATAAATCAAATGGTTAGTTTCCAGGACTTTAACTCCTGGAGCACCTTAAAACAATAGTTGAATTGGAATTTAGGGAATTTCTATAATTTCCATTTATTCAAATTGGTTCAATTTGATACAATTCATTTAGCAGTGAGGGATGCTGGAGGATGTTTGACCACTATCCCCCAAAATGTGCAATATAATTCCCAAGTATCACTGAGGTATTGTTATTATTTAAGAAATAAGATAGAGACAGACAAATAAATAAACCAGTAGTACAATATCCCAAAGACAGTTTTGATTGAAAACTAGGAATGGTGTAAAGAAAAATATGACCCTGGCACAAATTTTCATTTCATCTTTCATCCAAATAAAACTATTTTAAATAGTATCTCTTAAGGGCCAAAAGAGCTGTAAAATAGTCCAGCTAACAATCCATAAAACAATGAGAAACACCTTTCTTTTTTCAAGGTCAAAGCTTTAGTGACATTGATAAGTAGAGACTTGTTCTGGCTTTTAAAGTGTGGGAAAACGTAAGCATTAATATTTTCAGTTTGTGAATACCACAAACCATCACTGTTAACTTGCTCCTAAAGATACTACAGAGAGCCAACATTTAATTCCTGAGAATAAGACAATTTTGATTTTTCAGTCACGCTATAGGAACTGTTGAAAAACCTGTATTTCATTTCATCCACAATGTGAAAAGAGATCAATATAGAAAGGGGAAAATGTGAGGCAAACTTTGTAAAGACAGAATCACAAATCATATTTTAACTTCGGAATGAAATCCCTAGACCTTTATCATGGACCTCTTTAGTAAAATCTTATTAATATACATTTAAAATGTAGGGCAAGAATATGGCAAAATGGATGTAATTTAACTTTTAATTTGAATAGTCCCAGATAATTCCATCACAAAACTACCATTTTACTTTCTTTTCACCCATCTATCTCTGAAGCTTTAAAATGCAAACCTGAAAAAGCTATATGCTTACCTCCCAACTAAAAATAATAAAAGAAACAAGCTTAAGGAACAATTTGAAATACACCAGTGCTTACGTTTCAAAGCTATTATATTTAGTTGTATATCACTGAAGTTTTACTCTAAAAACTACGTGTCTTCAATTTCTCCTTTTCTTGTTTCCTCTCATCAGATTCAGTATACTTTGATTACATCATGATAAAATGTTATCTTTAAAGGAAATGATTTTATCATAGGCCTTTAACCATAAGCCAAATAACAGAATGTGGTAAAGTTTTTGAACTTTGCTAGAGGAGATATTTCTTAAGCCATAGAAATCATTGTAAAGTTCAATGAACACCTCTGACATGAAAAATGCCTTTTAACTAGCAAATACATACATCAAACCACAGATGCTCATTATAGAAATGAACAGTAGAGATTTCTTGAAGTTCTTTACAGAATTTGTACCTGTTAGGGCAAATACAACACTAAGTTTTCTAAAATCAAAATTCCTTTTAACATTTCTGTCAGACATTTAAAATTCATTCTGGGAAATAAAACATAATTTTTTTGCAATACTTTTAGGACAGAATACCTACAATATATAGGCAGTTCATAAAATTTCAGTAGCAATCAGATAAAAGCAGATACAGAAACAGTATTTTGTTGTATTGGCTCTAATGTAACATTAAGCCAACCATATTTATAATTAAAACATTAAGAACACCTGAATATTTGCACAAAAGCATAGAGCTACTGAACAACAGAACTGTCAATGAAACCGCACTAAATGAATCAAATCTCTATCCTCAAAAAACAAAAACAAAAAGAACATATCTGAATAGGAATACCAAAACATTAAACTATCTATCTATACTGAAAATAAATTCAGGTAGAAATTTTTAAAAATGAGAGAATAAATGTCTTTATTGTTTGAATTATAATTTTGTATGTTACTATTAAGTTTCATAAAGACAAGCTAAACAGAGTGATACAACCAGCAAGTACAGCTATTGAGGTAGCTGCGGGGGTATACTAACCTAAGGAAATTGTCACTTCTGAATAATTTTGTTTTTGTTTTGTTTTTTTTTTTTTTTTGTCAGTTGTGGGGCTTGAACTCTGGCCTGGGCGCTGTCCCTCGGTTCTTCAGCTCAAGGCTAGTACTTTACCACTTGAACTACATTACTTCAAGCTTTTTCTGCTTAAGTGGTGCTGAGGAATCAAACCCAGGGCCTCATGCGAGCAAGGTAAGCACTCTACCACTGAGCCACCTTCCAGCCCACTTATTAATAACTTTGTGAAACAATAAATTAATATATGTGGCCAGATGCCAGTGGCTCACACCTGTAATTTTAGCTACTCAGGAGGCTGAGATCTGAGGATCATGGTTCAAAACCAGCCCAGGCAGGAAAGTCTGTGAAACTCTTATCTCCAATAAACTACCAAAAAACCTGAAGTGGCTCTGTGGCTCAAGTGGTAGAGTGCTAGCCTTAAGCTGAAGAGCTGAGGGACAGCGCCCAGGCCCAGAGTTCAAGCCCCATGACTGAAAAAAAAATTAATATATGTTACAGTGCAAATAGAACCTCTAATGGCTTTAGACCTATGGTTGTTGATGCACACTATAAAAATGTTCCTGTCCCTAAATTGTCACAGTGAACTGCCATCTAAAAATACTTTGCTTATGGTATATGTAGTTACATTTTGTGGAGTTGAATTCACAGCGTATTGAGCCTCTTTCAGAAAAGAAGATCATTATATGGTACATTTCTTGGAATTTTTTACCTACCATAGAGCTTCATGAATACTGACTGAAGACAGCCTTAGATGACCTCACTGATGGAAGCACTAGCTGATGAAATGACCTTCCTTTACTAAAAGAAACTCATTAGTTTATTGAAATGCCTTACCAAATATGCCTAATTATGAGTGCATGCTCTTTGAAGTATACACAGAGTTGACAATATGCCCAGAATTCCCTATAGAATTTTTTATAGTTCTTTTCTAATTAACAGACTGAGATAAACAATATAACATATATCATAAAAGATATAACATGTATAAAAAACAAAGTATCTATTTACATGTACATGCACTAATGTCCATACTTCTATTCATCTAAGGAGACTGCTTGTATTTCTTGATGATGGCTGATGATTGGAAGATGAAATTTAACATTATTTCATTATAAATTCAATGTGTCCATCTTATGTATTTCACCAGACCAACAATTACTTTACCTGCCACTAATTGATGAGAAGTTTCTGAGTTAGAAATACTTTTGTTTCTTACAAAATCTAAAAACATGCTTGCAAATGTTAGAAAATGAGAGTTTCTCAAATTTATGGGCTGCCAGAATCAAATAAAATATTTCCTGTTTAAGCCACACCAATTCAACAAAGGACTCATCCTCTACCCTGGCACCCTGTCTCAGACACACCATAATTCCAAAGGAAATAAATTTGAGCAACTTATATGTCTCTAAATTAAAAGCACTGATCCTATCACTCCCCTCTCTTTTTTATTCTTTTTTTCAATCGTAAAAATACAGAGGGGTTCCAGTAACATGAGTAAGGTAATGAGTACATTTCCTATTGAGCATTGTTACCCGCTCCTTTGTTTATCCCCTACCATCCCTTCCCTCCCCAACTCCTCAACTCCTCTCCCCTGCAAGTTGAAAAGTTCGTTTTCAACATAGTGTCTTGTACATCTCATTGTTACAATGGGTCAACCTGTATCCTTATTTTGGCATTTTGTTATTTCCCTTCCCCTCCCCAAATTAGGAAAAAAAATGTGTATATAAGATGCAGGACACCAACACCAAATACAATGAAAACAGGGGTTATACCATGGGGTAAGAACATACAAAAGAAACAAAAAAATCACATAGTGCATTATAAATACGTTAGAAACAATAGCAAGAAAGAAAAAAACAGTTGTGTCCTTATTTTTGGGGTTCATTTCACTTAGCATCATCCTATATGATCATATGTACATAGCTTTTTTTGGGGGGGGGTCCGGTCGTGGGGCCTGAACTCTGGGCCTGGCTGCTGTCCCTCAGCTCTTCAGCTCAAGGCTAGCGCTCTACCACTTGAGTCACAGCACCACTTCCGGCTTTTTTCTTTTTTCTTATGTGGTGCTGAGGAATCAAACCCAGGGCCTCATGCATGCAAGTCAAGCACTCTACCACTGAGCCACCTTCCCAGCCCTGTACATAGCTTTTGACCTTTTCTGCTTGTCTCAGACATATGCTAGTTATTGCAAATAAGGGAAACCATGGGATCTATGTTTCTTTGGGCGTGGCTTACTAAATGCTCTTTTCTTGTCTATAAATTCCAGATAATGTCCTGTAGAATTCAAGGTGTTCCATAATGTGTTTCAACATTGCCAAAGCTTTGTTTGGCCTGTCTCTCCCTCTTATGCCCTACACTCCACTTGACTTTGTATCACTATGCATATTGTGGCACCTGCTAGTTATTTCTTCTTGTCATATTTCCAAACTCAATAAAACACAGCAACTCATTAAAACGATCTATGGCCAGTGACTCTCTTGAAGTGACCTTTTTCTCTGCCTTGCCTTTCAAGTTACACTCTTCTTTCTGGAAATCTTACATATGCTTTTTCATTGCTTAACGTCTTAGTCCCAAGATCTATCATCCTCACTAGACACTACCTCATTCACCTTGAACATTTTAAATACTTTTATAGATGAATTAGTTGGAAGGAATAAGAAAGCAATACTGGAAGTTAGTATTTGGGGGAGGCAATTTAATCTTTCTTGTAATTTAATATAAAATATCCTAAAGCTATAGCTTCTATATGTCTTTAGACATCTTATTATTCTAATTTAGCATGTGAAGCTTTTTCTTATGACTCAGAAATCATCTAAAAAGTAATGTTAAAACCTTTAAATTCAGTGCTACACATGCATGATTGTCCTAGTCATGTGGAAACCTTAAGAATAAAAGTGCCAGACCAGCCCTGGCAAGGATTTCTCAAGACTATATGTAAAGGCACACATCTGTCATCTCACCAACAATGTTAAGTATGACATAGAAGGATCTCTGTCCAGCAATAAATAAAAAGTGAGCAATAAGTAAAAAGTGAGCCCTTACATCAAAATAATCAGTGCAGCAAAAGGATATGGACTTAGTGGTAAATCATCTCTCTAATAAGCACCACATCAGATCTGTGCTTGAAATTGTGAGTTTCCCCAGTATTAAAACAAACAATAAACAAGCAAAGAAAACTTTCAGAAAATATTTGGGGCTCTTAATTAGAGAAAATATTTCTGTGAAAATTTTATCACAGTCAAAAAAATTTTAAATATTTTAATGAAACCCCAAATGCAAATAAGTCACCCATCCTATACTTATAATCCCCTTTCTATTCCACCCAAAACCAGCTGTATATTTTATGCTTCAGCCTAAGATTATAAGTGAAACAACTCCTAAAAATTTATAGATAAGTTTAAGGTCACTCATGTAAGTGTGTGTCTCTTATCAGAAATAGAGAATGTCACAATCTCAAAAGTGATGAGCATGTGACATAGTTATCTAACAGTTATTTTCAAAAGATTGTTATACATAGGGCTTTCTTTTATACAATGTAACCATAAATAACATGACCAGTTAAAGATAATTTTTAATCACTAAAATTCCAGCAGCATTCTTTATCTTTCAAAGAGTGAAAATAATCATAGTTGGTCTCAATGTTAATATCTAGACATAAGTAGATACATTTTAGGTTTTTATCATATGTTAAAACATCTTAGGGAAACAGTTTCATTTTATATAATTAAAACAAACTAATGACAAAATAATGAAATAAAGCACTGAGTAAGGAATAAAGTTTGTATGGATAAAATTTGAGTATTTCAGACAATAAAATAGTTTTCAAATAAACCTTGAACTCTTGTTGTAATTCATATTAATATTAAAGTACTTCCTTAGGGTTTTTTTTATGTGTATGTGGCTTTTAGGTCTGAACTACAGCCTTGCACTTGCTAGCAGTTGTACCATTTGAGCTACCATCTGCCTTTTTTTTTAACTTTAGTTATTTCTTTGCATAGAGTTTTACATCTCCCCCCTCCATCGTCCCCTCCCCTGGCCAGGGCCTGATTCAAACCATTCTACTACATAAATTAGATATCCAGACACATACCACAAAGCCAACTTGTTGGTCAAGATGGAGTCTTGGCAACTTTTTACAGAGGCTAGCTTTGAACCATGATTATAGGTACATGCCAGCACATCTAGTTCTGAAGCTAGTTTTAAGTGACAGAGAATTTAAATGAGAGCAAGGGCATACCATGGGCAATTCTTAAACTGAATGATTGCTTTTTTTCTTCAGATTTCTACAATTAGAAAATGGAATAATTCTAATTTAATTCATTCTTGCTTCCCATACCTTTTACATAGTAGGCAGGCTAATGGGTTTCCCAGACACTTGGAACTGGCCCATTGACAGAGTGCAGATCCAAAGCTGGTAGCCTCATCCCACTTCCAGAGTGGTATTTCAAATGTGCATTTTAGCTATTCCCTAAACATTCAGAACTGACCTAAACTCTCTTTTCTTTAAAATGGAAAGGTATCTATAATGAAGTATTACTTCTGTGAAAAAACTAAATCTCAAATATTGACAATGCTAGTTTTAATACTTGCCAAAGACATTCGATTTGCTTACATTTGTAGAAACTCCTGGGTTATGTGATATTAATGTAACAGCTTCCAGATAGCTCTACAAAATTTGTTCTGATGAACACACACACACACACACACACAGACACACACACAGAGGAGCAGAAATTCTACCATAGGTATGGCATGCAATGTAAGAATGCACGGCTATCATTTCATTACAACTTTTTCTAAAACCCAAAAAACAACCAAAATCACCTTGTAGTCTTCTTTTTCAGATTTCCTTATACAAGTGATCTAATGATCAATGTGTTTAACCTCAATCACTTCACAAGAGAAAAAAAGTTCCATTTTAAAGAAAAAAAAGTTATTCCTTCAGGTAAAGGCCAAGGTTGACACTGGCAAGATGCTAAAAATCTGTTTATATGCCTGCACTCCATGCACTTCCTCTTCCTTCACCTCCCTATGTTTCACCACTATCCAACGA
This sequence comes from Dipodomys ordii, assembly GCF_000151885.1. Lineage (NCBI taxonomy): Eukaryota > Metazoa > Chordata > Mammalia > Rodentia > Heteromyidae > Dipodomys > Dipodomys ordii. The sequence continues at coordinate 1,126,186 of NW_012267327.1, forward strand.
CCCCAGCAAACCTCCACTCTTTTGCCCCAGTCACTGATGCAAGTACTTAATCATAGCAACCAAGTTATTGAGCACTTAGTAATCATACACAAGTAGCCAGGATAAATAAGAGAAGAGAGACAAAATATTTTAAAAGGACATGTCAACTGCTAAAAATGTATACTAAGGGTCCAGGCCTAGCTGTCAGATTTTGTTTTATTCTCAAATCCAGAGGTTTAGGAATACAAGTGGTTAGAGACTAAACATTTCCCCAGATATAAAGTGCTGTTCTTATTCCATTCTGTAAAGTCAGGAGAGTAAATGGAGTTGCAGGCTGGTGTATATGAAAAGTTGCTCATATCCACAAGAATAGTGGGCTAGAGCAGGAATGAAATCTTGGTCTGATTCCAGAGTCTGGTAAATAAACTCAAGCCAGGATCACAGAAACTACAGGGTCCTAAATAAACCCAGTTGTGTTGTTACTTCAACCCAGCTTCAAAAGGCTCTCAATAGTAAAATGAGAGGCAGATTAGGCCTCTTTCACTATATGGAAGTTGTGAGACTCTCTGTGGCCTATTAAAAATGGAACCAAGCCTAGCGCTGGTGGCTCACGCCTGTAATTCTAGCTTCTCAGCAGGCTGAGATCTGAGGATCACGTTTCAAAGCCAGTCCAGGTAGGAAAGTCTGTGAGACTCTTATCTCCAATAAACCACTAGAAAACCAGAAGTAACAATGTGGCTCAAGTGGTAGAGTACTTGCCTTGAGCTGAGGAGTGCAGGGACAATGCCCAAGCCCAGAGTTGAAGCCCTATGACCGACCAAAAAAAAAAAAAAAGTGGAACCATTTTTCACTCATAAAGACAATAAAAGAAGAGACAGGCTCTGTTTTTATAGCAGTTAATACATTAACTATACATAAATCCTTTTTTATAAGCTTTTATAAGCTTTTTATAAGTCAAACAACTAGGCTAATTTTTGTAAAACAACATTTCTAGTTGTAACATGAAATTAGCTTTCAGGATATAAACATTATAATTCTAACAAACTATATGAGATTTGACCCCAACAAATCTTTTTTTTTTTTTTTTTTTGATCGGTCATGGGGTTTGATATCTGGGCCTGGGTGCTGACCCTCAGCTCTTTTGCTCAAGGCTAGTGCTCTACCACTTGAGCCACAGCACCACTTCCGGTTTTCTGAGTGGTGTATTAGAGATAAGAGTCTTACAGGCTTTACTGTCCAGGCTGGCTTTGAAACAAGATCCTTAGATCTCAGCCTCCTGAGTAGCTAGGATTACAGGCATGAGCCACCAGTGCCTGGCTTGACCCTAAGAAATCTTAAATTAAACAAAGTTAAAATTCAGTATTTGGTGAGAGATAAACTTTGAACTTATTAAACATTTTCTGGTAACCCATCCATACTCATAATCAAAACATGAAAATTCACAGGGAAACACTTATGAAGAAACTTTTATAATCATAACTAAATTCATCATTAATATTTTATACTGATAATAACATTAAAAAAACCTTCAGACCTCTAAGACATTGTCACTCCAGTTTTTGAAACTATATCATTCCATAAAAAGATTAACAGCCAAGGCCTTCAGGCTGAAAAAATTCTGTTTTGTATTAACATAGAAACACAGTAAAACATAAAATAATTCTGAAAGAGGTTAAGAAATGTTATTATTTTTTACATGTGTCTGAAGTTGATTCAGAAAATATAGTAACATGGTGCTGAAATACAACCAGTTTGCTCACATTGGAGCTTGCTCCAACACTGGTCACAAGACAAGTTTGATTATGTATGTTGGAACATTGTAGATGACAGAAAGGCTGTTTTGAGAATAGCCTCTTCATTTTCAGAAATATTATCAGATTTCTTTTTGACATGCTTGCTATTACATATACATTGTTTCATGACCTTGAAGAAAACCTTAGAAAAGCTGATGAGAGTTTCAACACCAAAATGACTCACTAAGAAAGAGTCACAGGAAACCGCTAACACTTTTCCTTTGCTTGAATTGCTTCACTTTAAGGTTCATTCTTTCTATCCTGGCTATCCTTCCATAACACTGATATGATTTTATAATATTGTTTATATTGATTACACTGTTATACAGAGTTTTTATTACAACCATGCCCAAACACACACACACACACACACACACACACACACACACACAGAGTACATGGCACATTTAAGACTTCTTCATTGTCCTTGTATATTTTATGAGATGAACTCCCTAACTCCAAAAACATTATATTATTTTCAAGGAATAAGTATGTCCTCTAAAATAATCATTTAGGACTAACAGATATGTAGAGTCATGGCCTCATTCTGTAAGGGGAAATGATAATAAAATGACCTCAGAGTCAAAACCATCATGGAAGCAAATATCAAAATGATTACAGTAAGGCTTTGCCAAGGGTCTAAGCAAGATTTCTAAAGTCAATGATTTTGCTGCATATAAACTACAGCAGAGATTATAGGCAAGTACAATTTTCTTTGTGTTTTATGGAGAAAAGCTTTCTTTGTAAGAGTGAACTGGTTTCAGGATTTTAAGTAGGTGAGAATTTCACTTTATCTGAATAACTTAAGTGTACTTGGCCTACGCGGTAACAATTCATGGCATATTTAATTATGCCACTGTTTTTGATCATTGTTAGAACTAAGAACGTTAAGAAAAACAGTGTTGACTCTAACACTAGCAAGTTATTAATGGGAAAAAATTAGCAGGTAAATGAAGAAAGATTAAGTAAATCTCTAGCAAATTGTCTAGTGTCTAAACATTAAAATTAAATCATTCCTAGAACATCCTTACTGATTTCATTAAAGTTTTATTGAGCTTCTCATTATATATAACTTGGACATAATTAAAGACCTTCAGAAAAGTGGCATACTGGGCAGTTAAAAAAATAAAAAACAACAGAAACACTGAGCAGTATTTCACACTCAACACAACACCTATTAGAACACTTTAAAGAGCAACTCATTCAGGTTCTCTTTTGCATAGGTCTTACCTTGGCTCCTTCTGAAGGCAAATCATGGCGTCTGTGTTTCCGCATAAGCACTGGGTCAGAGCCCATTCTATTGTGCCTTCCATTTGTGTTTGAGCTTGCTGTGATTCCAGGCTTAGGTGAGCCATCCCCCAGGATGCGACAGCTTACCAATGGATTAGTCCCAAACACATCCCTAGGGCACCAGGCTTCAAGAGGCATTGGCTGGTCCCTGGAAGGCACACTTTCCACATGATGGAAGTGTCTGCTCAGTCTGTTGTCAGGTGGAATTGGGGGAGGTCGCTCAGGTGGAGGGGGAGGAGGATCTCTTAAAGGAGGAGGAGGGGCTGGGAGGGGCTTGTCTTGCTTTCTCACCATGCAGGGAGAAGACTAAAGAGACACCAAAGAAAAGAAAGAAAAACAGAAAAAAAAGACATAACTGAAAGTTATACCATATACTGAAAGGACTCCTAGACTTCTATATTTATTTTCTAAGTCAAAGTGGCATATTATTAGATTTCTATGTAATTCTTTTAATACATTTATTTTCATCACACATGAAATATTTAGTGAAAAGCTTACATGAATATATTTCATTATGATTTTAAGTAGTTGTACATAGGAGTTGCCATTTAACAAAGCAACGTATGAACACAACACATCTTGATCAATATCAACCCTTTCATTAAGATGTTTGTAAACATGAGTTTACAAAAACAAATATACTGTAGAAACTATACAGAAAGAAATAGAAGACCAAAGTTACAAAACATTGATGACATTACAATATCTATGGAATCCATTCACATATTTCTATGTTTAAGAAAAAGAAGAATTCCATTAAGATTAGCATTGTTTTACATTTTTTCCACAAAAAGTATATTGCTAATATTTCTGGAAGACAAAAAACGTTACTTTTTGTAAATTGCCATATTTATCACTTAAAAATACTGAGACTAATACGAGGCAAACTTGCTCTGGTGCTTTATTAGTTACTGCTGAACAGTAAAAATCATCAACTAATGGTGACAAATTATTTACTGAGTAACTTGAATTTTGTGGATTTTTAAAAAGACAATTATTTCAGTTTTTATGAGGAAATATGTAGGAATACACTCCTGAATTGAATATGAACCCTTCATAGCTTTTGATTTTTATTTACATGATTAATCTGAGGAAGTATGTTCTTAATACTAAAAAGTATCAGAGAAATAAAAGAATTGCTGCATATTTACACTATTCTAAGTCATATCCTAGTAAGTTTTTCATATGAGCTTAAATCAAGTTAAGGGAAAAGCTAGCACTAATAAAATATCTTGCTAAAAAATAAATAAAATATCTTGCTGATTTTAGATTGTGAAACCTATAATCCAATGGAATTAATTTTTAAAATATGATGTTATGTAAAGTATAATAGGAACTAATAAATTTGGAAAAAAGAATCCACATAAAACTAAAACAAACTGTTGGCTTGAATTTATGATTAGTTATGTCTTTAATATTAAACAGTAATGTAATTACTTTGCAAATATTGTAATTCATTATAATTAATTCCTACAGGTATCAAAAGTACACATAATTCTCTCTCTCAGTCACCTTGAAACATGGGTGATAATTTATCATACCTTAAGCCCTTATGCAAAAATACCCCCTTCGCATTTTTCTTGTCATGATATTATGAAACTGAGTATAAAATATCATTTGATAACAGCATGCAAATTCTATTAATGCATATAATGACCTTTTAAATCTACTTTATAGAATAACTATACTTATGCTGCCATTTATTTGAGCAAATCAGAAGCTACAGATATGCTCTCTCTGAATAGTTATACAATAATTATAGTAATAAAAGAAGAAGTAGGGGTAGCCAGGAGCCGGTGGCCTGTAATCCTAGCTATACAGGAGGCTGAGATCTGAGTATCATGGTTCAAAGCTAGCCCAGGCAGGAAAGTCCCTGAGACTCTTATCTCCAATAAACCACTAGAAAACTGGAAGTGGTGCTATGGCTCAAGTGGTAGAGCACTTGCCATGAGGTGAAGAGGGCAGAGACAGCGCCCAAGCCCAGAGTTCAAGCCCCACGACCAACAACAATAACAACAAAAAAGGAGTAGGATAGTGTGTTTAACATCAACAAAATAAGAAGCTCATTAAAGTTGTTCATAAAACCACAAGAAATAGGGATTCTAGAAGGATATGATCATTGTTGTGTAATAGGACAGACTTACCTTTGGTGAACCAGTTGGGCTGCCACAGGGAGATCGGACGATGCCTTTCTGAATTAGATCCAGACGAGGAGGCACTGGAGGCAGGCTGAGATGTGGAACCTGCAGAGGATCTGTCTGGGGTTTTCTTCTCTGAGCAAGAGGGGAAGATCCTGGTGAGGTGACTGGTGAGTTCTGCCTGTCAGCGCACTACAACAGAAAGCCACAAAGATGCCATTGTGTGCTAGATGCTCATGGCTTCAGTTCAGGCCTCTCATTTCTTATGGAGTTGTTTGGTTTGCATAAGGACTGTGTTACTGTATAGCTTTTAGATGTAAACTCTGAATAACAGATGCAAGAGTGCATATTGTCTCTCAAGGGTAATATTACAAAATGAACAGACAGATAGGTTTCCACTACACGTAGCAGAAAGAGAACAGGAAAAGGAACAAGAGTCAGGGCAAACAACCCAAAATGACATTTCTAAAGAAACTGGGTAAACTACCTGGGTAAGGTAGAGCATGTCTGTAATCCTAGCTACTAGTGTGGCTAAGACTGGGAAGACTGAGATTTGAGGCCAGCCTGGGGAAAATGTCTGACAGAACCTCATGTGAGCCAACAATAGCTGGGGATTGTGGCATAGAATATCATCTCAACTTCACAGGAAGTATATAAACAGGAGGATCATTTTCCAGGCTAGCTCTCAGAATAAATACAAAACTCTATCTCAAAAAAACACCATAAAGGTCTGGTGGTATATCGCAAATGGCAGAGCACCTGCCCAGCAAGCACAAGGCCCTAAACTGAAATCTCAGTACTGCCAAAACAAAAAAGAAGAAAAAGAAGAGGAAGAAGAGAAAGAGGAGGAGGAGGAGGAGGAGGGGGGGGGAGGAGGAGGAGGGGGAGGAGAGGGGAGGAAGAGAAAGGGGAGGAGGAGGAGGAATAGGAGAGGGGGAGGAGGAGGAGGAATAGGAGAGGGAGAGGAGGGAGAGGAGGAGGAGGAAAAGAAGAGGAAAGGAATGAAGGAGAAAGAGAAAAAGAAAAGGGAAGAGGCATCTATGGCATCCTATGAGGAGGCCAGAAGTTACCTAAAGTAGTAATACATATTGCTCCTGGTTATCTAGATTATAAAATATTCTGACACTTCAAGAATTCTAAAACTTAGAAACATTTTCTACTACATATGTACCTAGTAAAGTCAATTTTTCTACCTAATTAAATCAATTAAATTAAATTAATTAAATAGAATAAATGAATATTTAGAATAAGTTTTAAGTCAAAATATTTTGTGTATACATTCACATTTTTAAAAATCCCAATTAAATATTTATTCTTTAAACAATATAGAAAAGTAAACTTCTGTTAAAATCAATGACTTTCTATGCTGCTATAAATATTCCTTTATTGATAAAACATAAAAAAGCAAGTAACAAGTATTTTTTTTAACTGTAGGTTTCGAGCATACTAATTCGGTGGAAGTTTTGAGTTTTATGTATGTGTTTAATGTGCATAACCTGATTGCTATTTGGTATAAAAACTATGGTAGTTACTCAAATAGCCTGACTAGAATAAGCAGGATACTGTTTGAAATACCAGACAGTTTCCTTTCCAGGGCTAAATTACTTACCTCTTTGAAGATTCAGACTTGACTTTTATAACCTCCTACATTCATTTATAATGTTTGATATTCATCTGTTTCTGAATTCAGTAATCATTTATAGTTCTAAGTGTGCCTTTAAGCCACTTTTCCTTCTAATATTATTCAGTGTTACAAAAAGCAGTTGATGTCACTACTGGACAAGTAGCAGCACTGAATTCTGACAGCATCTGATCTGGAAGGTGATAACAGATTCACACTCACATCCACACTAAGAAATACTATGTAAAACACTGTCCTAATTAACTCAAATTCATAATTTATTCAGGCTTCCTTATTTTGTATTTAATATCCTTTTTCTAAATCAGGTACACTTTTAGAGTACTATTAGTTGTAGTATTCATAACTCCCTGGCTTACTTCTTAATTTTTTTAACTTTAATTTTGATGATTTTGCTTTTGTGATTTATTGTGACAATTGACTTCAATGGCCTTGACAACTTCATGTTCTATTGATCAGACATGTTACAGAATGCTCCTTTATTGGGATTTGACTACTGTTTTCTTATGATTAAGTTTCTGGGGAAAATACCATAGAAATAGCCATTTTGAACACACCATAGCTGGGGTTCATATTGCTGATAGTGACTTTGATTAACTGCCTGAGGTATTAAGTGTTTCTCACGTTTCTTTGCTGTTGATTTCTTCTTCTTTGTTGTATTCTTTGCTGTAGTGTATTCTTTGCCAGTAAGTCACTGCATAGCCCACACTTAGTTGTTTTTTTTTTTAAATAAATTTGAATGACTACCAGGTATATAACCAAAGGAAATGAATCAGTATATGGAAAAGACACCCACACTCCCTTCTGTATTATACTACTATTCAAAATAGCCAGATATGGAACAAAGCCATATATTCAGCAATACAGGAGAAGATCAAGAAAATGTAAAATGTACATAATGAAATCTTATTAGTCATAACAAGGCATGGAATACTATCACTCTGGAACAGGGACAGAAAATTAGGCAAGTGAAATAAATGAAGAAACACATGGCTTGTTCTAGAATAGTGGTCATGAGAACGTAAGTGAATATGGCAAGGGGTTAGAGACAGCGTAAATGTGTACCAAACTGCAGATGGTAGGAAGAATCAAAACTAACGTTCCATAATGTGTAACCAGTTAATTCAAAATAACAAAAGAGTTTAAAGATTCCTCCAAAACAGAGATCACAAATGTGCAAAGTCATGGAGATGCTAATTAACTTGATTTGATAATTCTACATTGGATACATGTAGTTAAATATAATTACACATAATTTTATGCAACAATTTCTAAAACTGTTTTTCTTAATTTTGTGATATTTCATCTATTTCTTAGCATGGTATGATTTTTAATATTTCATCAATGGTTACTAAGCTGGAAAAGTAGAATCTCTTCCATTGTAAACTGGTTTTTGTTCAGCTGGTGAGTAGTGTAACACTCTTACCCTTTCCTTTATTTTTTTATTTTTGTTTTTGTCAGCCATGGGGCTTGAACTCTGGGCCTGGGTGTTCCCTGAGCTCTTCAGCTCAAGGTGAACACTCTACCACTTGAGCCACAGTGCTACTTCCCCTTTACTTTATTTTTCAGTTAGTATCTTGTGCTACTTTTGTCTAGAACAGAGTGGACATGCATCCTCCTGCTGGGATGACAAGTGCATGCCACCACACCTGGCTTTGACAGAATTCTTCTCGTGTCGAATAAGATACTAATGACTAGCATAATACATATAGGAATAATTTTAGCACAAAATCCTCAGAAAAAAAGGCCCAAGAAGTAGTTAAAAACCCATCACCACACACTTAGCAATTACTGATAATAAGGAAGGATACATTCTCTTTTAGTCACTCTTCATTTTATCCACACCTTTAAAAAATGCCTTTATATATGCCTTAATAAGATCCATTATTATGGAAATGGCAAAATATTTGGTAAGAAAGTAGCCAGGCTATTATAAAAACTGGACAGGAGAGAAATCTCTCAAATTACTAGACAGAGGAGAGTTCTGACAATCCCAGAGATAATCAAAGTCAGCTTTATAATAGTGAGATTTTTACTTAATGAATTTTTATTACTGAGTAAGGTAGACACATGTATTATAATTAGGAGGATGAAAATACCTAGTCAATGTTTCCCCAAACTTCATGGACATGAAATGATTGATAGTCTTTTATCAAATAAAGCAAAATAGCCTAAGTATACTTTTCCTTGCTGCTGTTTGTTTTCATTTGTTACTAATTTGTAAACTCCAAAAAAATCAAAAGCATTTAAAATATCACATACAGACTGTTATGAGAAGGCATATACCATAGTAATACTTACACAGCAACCAAACATCCAAATATACTTATAGTTCTATAAAAGGGAAATTCTAATGTTATCTATTTTGGAATATCTCTACCATTAGTTTCTTTCAGTTAATAAACAAAATGTGATATGACACATGTAGTATACATGAAATAAAATTACTTCCTGCTTATTCACACAATGTTCCCAAACACCTTAATCTATAAATATTTACAAAGAAATTCTGAGCAAGATTGAAATCGTCTCTCACAGGGAAGAGTTCTATTGCAAAGTTTTTCTTATTAAAGAATATAGGCACTTTGGTTCTTTCTGAGAACAGAGACCATTTTTGATTTGATGTGTTTTAAAATGAACTAATATCTTTGTTTCCTTAAGTTACTTCTGAAAATTTCTCAAATATTACAAATTAAAAGTAATAAAGAAAAATGAATGGTTACAAAGTTGGAATGGACAACTACTAAATGATATGAGAGGTAATTTAATCTTTGATGAACAGCATTGTCCATGGGGTCTGCTCTAGAGGAATATAGTGTCACACATGGTAACAACCCCAAGGGCAGTTCTCTATTAAAGTAATAAATATTGCTTATCACATGGGGGTATTCTGTTGCTCCTTGAATACTTATAAAGGGTGAAGCTCGATTTCCGACCTGTGACTAGACACTATAACCTTGAAATCTGTTTGAAGTTTCATATTTAATTTTAAACATTTAGAAGACTTTTTTCATCCTGATCCAAATACATATGTGATTCTAATTTCAATTTGTTCCCCTTCATTCATGCAACTCATCCCTAAATCTTGTACAAAAATCTAAGCTTCCAGAAATACATTGTATTGACTGGGATAGCTTCTTATGCCCTTTGGTTCACTCAGCTGCATAAGTAATTTTGAAAAGTCAGGGAAGGATGACATATAATTCAGAAGTATTTCCATAAAAATGGCAGAGAAACAAGAACTTTGTGGGAATTAAAGGAATAAATTTTAGTCACTGAAAAAGTGCCTTCATGTGAAACCCTTTATTGCTCCCCAAATACCAGGTAAAGCTGGTTTGAACAAAAAGCAATTACTATGTGGCAACTTTAGTTCTTAAGGTTCTTCTCTCTAACTTTAGAGAATTCTTAATCATGTACACTTATGTATAGCACAGAAAACAAGTACAGTGTAAATTACAACATGGGCGTGGGCTTAGCAGGAAGTTACTTTGATGCAATCATTCAATGAAACCATAACTATGCAAACAAGATATTTTTTTAAAAAACAACCAATTACTTTCTAAACAAATACAGTTTTGTTGTCTAATCCTTTTAAAATAGAATAAAAATAGCAATATCTAAAAGAAATACCTTTTTGTAGCTCTCTCAAAAACAATGATTATTTTTATAAAAATATCTTGGACATTTTAATTTGTAATATATGAAAATAATGTAATAGCAACAAATACTTAGCTTTTTTATTTTTTTTATTTTTTTTGCCAGTCCTGGGCTTGAACTCAGGGCCTGGGCACTTTCCCTGAGCTTCTTTTGCTCAAGCCTAGCACTCTACCCCTTGAGCCACAATGCCATTTCCAGCTTTTTCTGTTTATGTGGTACTGAGGAATTGAACCCAGGGCTTCATGCTGAGCCACATTCCCAGCCCTGGTAGCTTTTACTACATATCAAAATTATTATGATGACTTTGCATGAATTAAGTCCTATATTTAACCTTCGTGCCAATGGGTACATACTGCATGGTTCCAAACCTAGATAGGATCTGAGGTAGAATGACTCAGTATTATTTCAGAACAGTAAAGTTAAAAACAGTGCCACTGCTGATCATTCAGCAAATCTTTTCTCAGGAGCCTACACAGAATTATGTGACTCTCTGAGAATGGAGAAGGCTCAGACCCTCTCCCTCAAGAAGCTGACTGTCTGCTAGAAAAGGTAGATTCCAAACTAAGTACAAGAGTACAAGTGCTGTACTATGCTGTATATTCAAGCCCTAACATGGACTCCGCTTGTACAGTTAGAACCTAAATAAAATACATAAAAGGCAGTACCTTCATAAAAAAAACTACAAAACACTGTCGTTTGTATGTATAAATCCTTTCCTAGGTCTTTTTTATATTAGGAAAAGCAATAATTAGCTGATCCGGTTATTAATGAACAATACATTTCATTTTACAAAGGAAACACTAAGATAATCTAAAAATAGAAAGATAGAAAAGAATAATTTCCTCCAACTCTAGTCATACTATTTTCAGTCTAATATACTGTCATTTATTAAGATTTATAAAAGTTGTTTTAGAAAAATATAATATTTAAGACAATAGGAATTATTTTACATCTATTCATAGTTCAACCTATCAATGTTTTATATATTAATTCTTATTGATTTTATATGTAATTTATGTATTTGCTGATTAATATGCCCTGAAAACATAACTGTCAACGAACTATTAAGAATCCCCATGTAGTTTGGCAAAAGGATGCAAATCTCTATTTGGCACTAGATAATTTTCCTTAGCTCCGGTCTGATTGAACTAAGGGAAGGCTGTGGTATTCTCAGCAACCACACTTGAATTTCCTTTGACAGCTCACATCAGATCCACTTATCCTGGAAATCTGAATTCACATAATGGTATAGATTCAGGCCAAATCTAAAATATGTGGTTAATGCCATTAATTTCCTTCCATCTAAGAAGGCACCACAGCTCAGGGTTTCAAAGACTTGTATTTGCTTCTGTGAAGAGTAACATTAATATACTTAATTAATAAAAGGAATAATAAAAAATACATTCTATATGTTCAGTATGCACAGGATATCACCATGGTAACAAGAAAACACAATCAGACCTCTACAGTGTGATAGATGGATAATTAATTTACTGAATGCAATAAGCTTAAGATAGGCAGAAATATTTTCACAATTTAGTCATCAGTGAGCTCATAAAAGATAAGAAAAGTACTATTTTGAAAAAGCAGATTAAAAAATGAGTTATTCTCCTAGACAATGACTGACAGTCACTCTTGGAGCTGAGAAAATGAGATGCTTTTAAAGTAAATGAGTGGTCTAAGTTGAATGAATAAGGCAATAAAATGAATATAAAAAACAGAGGAAATTCATATAGAAGAGCTACTGTGTTGAAATTACCACAGGATATTTATTCATTTATCCTATAAAACAGTACTAGATAAAAACCTCAGTTTGATGTACACACACACACACACACACACACACACACACACACACACACTTTCAGATTGGAACAGAAAGAAAAAGATGCCTACGTTCTGATCACTACCCTCAAGGAATAGGTACACAAATAAGCATACTTTGACTCAGTGAGTAAATATCCCCTGTATTTAAGTACCAAAGAGCATGATGTTAAATCAGATATTCATGCCTTAACAATGAATAGGTAATAGAGAAAACAGTCCTCTAAATAGTACCTATGAACATAATGAATAGGAACATAATATCACAGTATTACATTCCCAATTATTCAAATAATTTATGTATACATCAATACAAAATTAAGGTTCTATTAAAAATTAAATGTCAGCTATTAAAAGAATACTACAAAAGTCAAAATCTAAGCAGCCAGAGGCAAATAAATGGACATAATGACTATAAAAAAAAATCACTCCTCCACTTACAAATTCCCTCAAGTTCTTTAAATTTCTGCAGTTTCTAACTGCCATAAGGAGGGTGTAACACTTTCATAAAAGCTTTATTAAGTGACACAAGCCACTGAAGTGTGACTGCTGGGTCAAAAAAGCCTGAGCAGATCCTTTTCTCTTGGTCAGGTAAACAACGAAGAAGATTAATATGAAAATGTCTCAGTCTCCTGAGAGGAAGTTTACCAGCTGCCAGGGAGAAGAAAGCAAGCAAATACTAAGGCCAAGATGAAGGATCAAGCCCGCTCACCTCAGTCACTTGGATACTGGGATTCTTAGTGCCTCCTTTCTACTCTAAGAGCCACTAATACTAAGAGAGGCCCAAGCTTTCCCTAACTCAATGCAGAGGCCAAGACCACAACTTTCCTCAAACTCACAGTCTATTTCTTTTTAAATTTTCTCCAAGCAGTAAAGTATACAACGTTCTTGAAAGAACTGCTCGTAAAACTTTAGCTTCTGTCTCTATATCAAATAGTGAAAGAATATTTATTTAGTAAAGAAAATTGAAATGATATTTTCCTAGATAGAAAGCATTTTTCCCTAGGTCCTTGAACTACTGGGCTGTTGTGATTTTGAAACACTTTACTCCCTATTACCCACACATTCAAAAAAAAAAAAAGAAAAGAAAAAAAATTCTTTAAATATGCACTGTCTTACACTAGATTACAACCTCTTCTTAAAGGGCTAAATAGGAAATTATGCAAGTACTTATAGAATCAGTTAAATCTACACTGTTTAGGTGCTCCATTTTTGTTGGTTTATATAAAAAAAGGTCCAGGGTGCTTATATGTTTATTAAATGTAGAGCTTATATATATATATATATATATATATATATATATATATATATATATATAATTGCTATTTCACAGCAAAAAAAAGGGCCATGAATCAGTAAAAATCTACATTGGTAGCATACTGCCTTACTCTCCCAATGACTGGGGGGAGGTATTATGTTTTGCATCTTTTAGATAAGGAAATGGGCTCAGAGTAAACATGTGACTGGTATATATTACTGGGTTGTGAAGCAGGAATTGACAAGATGTCAGATGACAAAGTAGTATCTCTACTACTTCAAATATGCTCTACCACACACATGAAGAGGTGAAATGATTCCTAGTCACAGATGACACAGTGTAGTCTGGGACGTTTATCACACAACAGTAATTCTAATTAATACTGGGAATAAAACAAAAACATTAAGTGACCCAATATTGCCTTTGGTTATTAAATTCTTGATCTGATTCATTCATCCATATTTCTCTTGTTTTTTTTGTTTTTCTTTACAGAAGAAGAAACTGAGAAATAAAAAAGTTAGGAAATTGCCTGAGATTGCAGTATTGCTCTATACCAGAACTGGTACTTTACTCTAGGTCTTCTTATAGTCTTTGTGCTTGAGGGCATTTTAGATCACATCTGGCTAGAGAGGTCTAGGTACAGCCACATTTCCAGTTTGTAACTGGCATTCTGGTTCACTTCACAGTTTTCACAGTCCTGTGAACTTGGTTATGCAAATATCAAAGGGCAGTAATAGCTATTTTTGATCAACTAATAAGGTCCATTCTCTGAACTAGCTAGTTTGAAGAGAAAACTTCAAACTATGATAAGTTTACAAAGATAAGTCTCTTGTGATCTCTTAAAAACAAAGCTTTAATATATCCTAGTAAGAAAACAATTCCAACACACATTCTAGCCTTAATAAAAATACATCAGGCTCAGTTTTACCATTTTTAAATTTGATAAAAATCCCGGGTTAAATTTTTCTTTACAGATGAGTTGTCCGGTCTTAGAGGTTTGATTCCACTCTGCTCCTTATTATCATGCAGTATATAGACTGTTCTTCTGTCTATCATTTAATAAGCTTAAGAAAACTGCCATTTGCACTAGTCATACTCCTTTTGGTAACAATGCATTTTCATGTCCTCTCATCATCCTATCTAATGTCATGATGTCTAGTTTTACCTTTCGAACATTGGCGAGCCGATTCATCATCAATGACTCCTCTCTATCATCATCATCATCTAGGTCCAGCATTGGCATCCCAAAGGGGTCAATGATGCTGCAACACCTGGAGCCTTCATCTCGAGGATCAAAGGGGTCCACGATTATGGGCTCCGTTCCTTTTATTTCACAACGACAGAAAGGGCATCCCTGGCCATCAGACTCCTAAACAAATAGAAAATACAGATTGATCCTTGTTTATGCCTAATAGAGCAGTATCAATATCCAACATGTATACAAAGTTGTAAAACACTGGAGAGTGGATAGAAGTGGGGGAAGATAGAGCTTGATGACATAGGAGAGATACAATAGGAAGTTCAAAAACACAAATAAACTAAGAATTTCAAATTTACCAAGGAGTTTCTTATGAAAAATATTTTGATTTATCAAAGGAGCTTAACTCTTCATTTCCCTGAAAGTTCATTCAGAAACCTAGAGCTATTTACTACCGTTCTGTTTCTGCATGGTAGCCTGAAAATATAGTACAGTTAAAAAATTCAAATCCATAAAATCATTTCAAGGGTGAGATGGAATAAATTATATCAAATAAGGATCAAAAAGAGATGTTATCCTAAGAAAGAACCATCTCATGGTGAGTCATGTCTATAATCTCAACCAGTCATCAGGATAGGGAGACTGCGAGCATGGCAGTTTGAGGCCACCCAGGATAAAACATTACTGAAACTATCTCAATAAATGAGGCATTGTGGTGCATGTCTTCAGTTCCAGTTAAGACCAGCGGCATTAGGTGCAAAGAACATAATCTGAGGCCACTCTCAAACAAACAAAAAAACAAAAACAAAACAAAAAACAAACAAAAATGAGAAAAAATCTAAAAAATAAATAATGAACTGAAACTGGGGCTGGAGTGATAAAGTACCTTACTAGAAAGTTTGCCGAGTGTTCAAATTTCAACCCTACACGAGAACAGAACAGAACAGAAAGGAAAAGAAAAGAAAGGAAAAGAAAAGAAAGGAAAAAAAGGAAGGGAAGGGAAAGGAAAGGAGGAAAAGAAAAGAAAGGAAAAAAGGGAAGGGAAGAGAAGGGAAGGGAAGGGAAGGGAAGGAAAGGAGAAGACAAACAGAAAGAGAACGGAAGGGGAGAGGAGGGAAGGGAAGGAGAAGAGAGGGGAAAAGAGGGAATTGGAGGGGAAGAAAGGGGAAGGGAAGGGAAGAAACAATCTCATACTTGACTCTGAATTGGACCCTCCACTTGGATTAATGGGAAATTTATGAACTCCCTGCCTTAGGTCATGCTTGGGTCAAAGGTAAAATTATTTTTTGTACTCTTCTCAGATTGAATAATCATGACATATTTCTGATTAATCAAATTAAATATCTCCATTGCTGTGTAAATTGTCAAAAAAGAAAATGAATACCTTTTCGATTACTTAATGAAGAACAATGACAACAGTCTCATATTCCCATGCTTTTATTTAACACGAAGAAAAACTTGGTAAAGTACAGTTGTTCAACTAAGAATACAGACCAGCTTTGATGTTACTACCACACATGTGTAGGTCTGATGGATTCATAACACCTTAAATATTATTTGGCCCACATTTTCTTAAATGATCAAGCTAAGACCAAGTTCTTCTATCTTTACACTGTAAATTTCAATACAGTGATAGTTCTAAAGGAAAATGGGGTAAATATTTAAAGAAATTTAACCTTCATTTTATCTTCCAATAACATATTATATTCATAAATTGCTTTGGTAAATGGCAGCTTCTTGGTACAACTACTTAAAATAATATGAAAAAATTTAAAGTACTTAATATATGTTATCAACTAGGCAAAATCTTCTTACTATGTATAAAAGGGATCTAAATTGGGTGCATTCTGGAATTTTCTAACAAATTTACATTCTATGAGGGACTTCAGGCACTTTCAAAAATCTAGTTCTTTGAACATGTATAAGCTGTGAGTAAGCTCATGTTCTCTCTTTTTTTAAAAGGAAAATGGAAAGCAGTTTCCTGAGTCCCAACTGGATATTTGGTAAATGTTCATGTAAATACATTTAAAATTACTTTAGAAAATTTAAAACATATACATTAAAGAGAAATGATTAATGAATCTCTACATACCACCAATTATCAATAATCAACTATACTTAGTATAGTTTCTTTTATGCCCTCACTACTCCCTCCACTTTTAGGTTATTTGGAAACAAATCCTACATTTTACATAAATTCATCCACAAATATTTTTGCATGTGTAGCTATACATGGCACACTTTTTAGAACCTAACAACCCTACAACTATTATAACTACGAATTATTCTACTCCATTTCAATCAGGAGATCTAAATATTGTTTAATGCAATGCCCATAATGTATCATCTACTTATCAGGCACCAGAGGTTTCTCTTCAAACTTCCAATGTTAATTACATGTTGTTTGGTTAAGGAAGACCTCTAATTTATTCCATCTATTTCCTCATAAAAGTAATTGAACGACTTTACTTTTAAAGAAGAAAGACTTGGTAAAAGATACTAACAGTGTCTTGACAATCTAAGAAAAAGACTAAGACTGGTTCATCTAAAACCGAATTACCACCCCAATAATTAAATGTTATATAAATTTCTGATGTGTTCCAGCGGGTATTATAAATATCACAAGAGTTATTTTCTGCAAAATTATAGCTGTTGTTGAGAGTTTACACTACACACAGGTCAACAAACAGGTATAATGAATACTTCTTTTAATTTACAAATAGATCACACTGTCTGTCTTCTTACTGGTACTTACTCTTATATGAGTTTACCCATCACTCTTTCTTTATAAACTGACTACAAAGTAGCAATCCCACAAATTCTCAAATGCTGCTTTGGTTATACTACCCAAGTATCTGTTATAGTGTTCATTGAATACATATGAGGAATGTCTACAATAGACATATAACTCATCAAGATTATGCCTCAATAATTAAAATAATGTTTTTGTCAATGTATATTTCACTCAAGACCAACCAGCAGATGTTAATGAGGAAAGATCAATGAATAAATCCTTTCTCTGGTCTCCAAAATATTTACATCTTGTGAATATTAAGAGGAACTAATTAAGACTTCTTCTATTTTAATTGACTCAGTAGCTTTCACTTCCTCAAATAAGAGATATTTCCAAATTAAAGGACCTCAAACTGATCAGAGAATATTAATGGACATCTGGAAACTTACCTATGTAATATACTCATGATAATGCAATCCAGCCTCACATTCCAAAAATTAATTGTGTAAGTTGATAATACTATACATAAATATAACTTTAGGTCAGCTAAAAGTAAATTAGCTGTGACAGAAAGTGGGAAGAAATAAACCTTCAAAAGACAAGTTTTCCTAATCTCAAAATAACATTATAAGAAAAACTAATTAAATACCACCAATACGAGTTAATCATCACCACCATCAAATACATGAATTTGACCAAAATACATTACATACATTGTAAATATCACAATGTAGTCACCCATTTCTTTCAATAATTGATTGGAGGTAATAAAAATTAACATAAGTAAAAAGTACTATTTAATTAAACATAGAGAGTACAATAGATTTGCATGAAACATGATTAAAAGAGGCAAAGAGTGCATGCTTACATGTACAGTATACATGGGGGACTGGAAGGCATATGTACAGCCTCATGCATCTCATTTGTTTGGAGCACATTTTATAATTTTCTTATGGTATATGAGCATGTGTATGTTTTTCCTCATCAGTTAATTCTCTATTACTTTTCTGTATTTTATTTGATAATCTGGAGTTACTTTAAGTCTCTTTACTAGCACAGTAATTATATTTCTAAAGTCATATAAACAGGTAGACTAAGAGCAGAGTGAGTCTATAGTAGGCATTTTCAGAGCATAGCATTGCCCACAGGTATTCCATAGCTTCTTGTTGAATGACAGAGTAAATAGCAGCTGAAGGCTAAATCCACCATAAGGAAGAGATTTCATTTTGATGCTATCTCTTAATGGATATGGGAGGAAAACACCTGTGAGTCTAGACTCACTTCTGTCTTTGACTTAGTAGATCTATTAAAACATGTACTGTGAACCAAAAAAAAAAAGACACAACATTCTTAATCATGACTGACACTGTGTGACACCAGATCATACATTGCATCTTAATTGCAAAGTATAATGGCATAATGAAGAATTCAAGGAATAGTATGTCGATTATAATGACTAATGATTAAATGGAATAAGCCAGGCTACTTAGTACATGCCTATAATTCCAGGTACTGGCAAGGTAGAGGCAAGAGAAAGAGGAATTTGAAGATAATCTAGATAAAGTTAGTGAGACTTTATCTCAAATAAAAGAAAAGCAAGGTTGGGGGTGGGGTAATACATTGAGTGGTAAAGTATGTGCCTAGAACGTAAATTTAGTCTTCTGTATCACAAACAAGAACATAGCATTTGTCTTCCTAAGAATGCTTTGAAGTGGGGAGTCCATCAGTGTGAGTCATAAGACTCAAGAGTCAATCATTTCCTTAGATTTGTCTCCTTTTCATAAAGTTTTAGAAAACTTGTTTCTCTCATCACTCCTCAAATGAGAGGGGACTCCTACCTTTTTATCGTGTTTAGAGAAAAATACAACCTGGATTCAAAGCAGAAATATCAACTTCCAGCATTCTGAAAGGAAAGGAGAATGTGGAAGGATAGCTGCTTTTCAGGAAAGATACCAAGAAACATTATTTGTCTTAAATGTGATGACTTGAGCTTGCTTCTTACATCTTTTAGCCAACTTCTCAGTATTTCTTCTTAATAGTACTGCTGAAGAGAGGCTATCATAAATCTAATAATATATATTATTAAAATCAGAGTTCATGGATTTTCTTCTGCTGAGTTTTTTGAGAACTAGGACTTTGGAACTTTAAGGTATTTTGGAGAAATGTCAAGAAAGTATAACAATCAGAGGAAAAAAATCAATTTCATTTTTAATTGAATCAAAATCCCTGGCAGTAATTCAAAACATGGCTCCATAATTAATTTTTGTTTTGCATAGAAATTCGGAAGAACTCAGTTTGGACTCTATGCCATTCAGGAGCTCAGGTCATTTTCAGGTTAAAGCAGACACTGAATATTTTAGGTAAGGAAGTTGTGGGGAAGGCAATGAAGATAAATATTTTGTTAATACCCCATTACTATGTGGAACTGAAAGAACCCTTCTCAAGCTTTATTAACCAAGGGTAAAAGAAAGAAGTTCCACACCATAGTTAGGCTGCTTCAGAGGATGCCCTTAGAAATGTGATTATTTGACTTGCTTGAGTATTCTGTACAAACTCTACATGCTTACTTATTAAATAACACAGATGTTTCAGAAGGAGATAAAAAGCATCTGACACCTTCTTTTGGGGGGAGGGGGAGGATAACTAATGGACCATTATGACAGCAATTAAAGAGTTACCACTTGTGGCCTGTAACAACTAACTGACACTGCTGCCCTTCTTAGGTTTTTCTGTTAATTACATAAAATCTAAGTCTCTAATGAATTTCAATTAAACCAAAGTAGGGCATAAAATGGGAGGAGATGTTGGTGAAGAATGACTAGCTAAAATTGCACATTGGTTGAACATGTTATATATTATTGTCAAGGTCAAATATTTCCAATTGGATTGTGACTGATTTATCACAGTGTCTTGGCAGGCAGGCAGCCTTTGAAATCATTTTCACATTGGAAAGCCTAACCAAAAAGTGGAAAGTAACAAAAAAATGTCTAGCATCCCTAATTAAATGTGAAGGATAACAGGGTATTCATTGCAAGTAATTATTAATATTTTCCTCCTCTATAAAACTTTCAGATACAATTTTAACTTCTTGAGGGTAGAAATGTGTCTGAATTTTCTTCTTTGCACCGAGATGAACACACACTCTAGGATACAACAGCTGGGTAATGAATATTAGATGAAAAAATAGATTTAGATCTTTGGGGATGATGATCCAAGTCTGCTTCTACCAAATTGGTTAAGTAAAACAAGAGAATTTCCCCATGCATAATTTAGCTGAAAATTTAAAATTTTTCTCTTATAGGGAAAACAACCATATAATGAAATCAACGACTGACTTTAGAAAGTATATATAATATAATATTGCCTACTTCGTGCTATTTTTAAATACGGAAAAAGCCAAAAAAAGAGAGATATACAGTACTACCTGGTCCAAAGTCCATTACCCCAAAAGTCTGAACATAGTCCCACTACACTGATGAGTTTAGATACGAGGTTTGACAATGTATTGCACATAAACCCCTTTCATTTTGCTTAAGTACAATAAGTTCAATACAGGGGCTACAGATACAAGATTGAACAACACCAAGTGCTTTTCATCTCTCTTTTAACTGTGTTAACTTCTCATAAGACTTTTTATTTTTGTTAATAAGGGGGCAATTTTTACTAATGCTTTAAAAGGATCAAATAACTGCTGTTCATGTATTACCATGAAAACTGTCAAAAAGGACCTGTTGGTTGGCAGGCAGCATTGCTATTACTACAAAATCTGTATGCAAATGTAAAAATATCAGGTTAGCCAAAAGTGGGAAAGGTCAGTGTTGAAGCTTCCTTGATCAGTAAGATCCCGATTTATATACAGGGACTCAGGAAGACAAGTAGGATTACCAAGACTTGTCCTAAGTAATATTTAGGGAAAAGGAAACTTGAATGAAGGATCGCTGTGACTGCTTGACACAGCCTCCAGTGCTTGACAATTATGCACTTCCTCAACTTCTACAAGTAAAGAGCAAATGTTGATAACTTAGAAGTATGATTGGCCAGAATAAAATCTAAGGAAAGCCGACCATATGAAAACCTCATGAAATGCATCAAGTAACCAATAAGCAACCAATAAGAGGGATCGTACCATTTGCAGACCGTGTAGAGGGCTAACTAATAACATTAATAACAAATATGAATCAGCCCTATGCCTTCTGCACAAAAGACTTTGTAAATTGTCTAAAAAGATAATAAAATAAATGGAGAATGGAAGAGAGAGACAGACAGGCAGATTGAGTGACTGACCTTCAAGAATTATATAGAATAAACCAATACAATTTTCGTTGTTTCATTTTCAGCCATACTCTGTAACTTACCCTGAGCTACAGGATAAAAAACTGTTTTATGTAATTCTTTAAACAATATCTTTTACTAAAACAAAGTTTCTTCCAAACTAACCAAACCTTCTGACACTTAATCCCTGTGACTCAAGGACAGTATCAGGCAAAAAGATGTGAATTCCAACAACAGGGAACACGGATGCATTCGCTCCAGGACCAGACGTCTGCGAAAATCAGCTAAAAGGTATAAAACCTGTACAGATACAGAGAGCAGCAAGAGAAGCTTGTTCTACCCTAAAATTCATTTTCTTTAAAAAGACATGAAAAACTTTTTGTTTCCTTGTACCTGTGACCACAGCAAATGCCTGTGTCAATCCACAGGATAATGAATACAAGTTGGCCTCTTTATCAATCCAATTCTTAATGAAATATTGAAAGGGTTTCAACTAAACAGTCCCAAGTAGTTACAACCACTGAATCCACATTAACTCTGCAATACCCACTAATGTATATTTCAAGTATACTTGCAGAGTAATACATACACATTCGCTACAAGTCGTTTGTAAAAGGCTTGGCTAAGTTTACACTTATTACCAGCTGCTACATGCTGAAATGCTTTTTATAGATGCCATGAAGAAGAGTCCCTTTGTGCAAACATCAACCTTGCCATACTATGCAAAATTTGTCAACACAATGAAGGAAAAACAAGAAATATGAGCCAGCACTTCAAGAAAATCTAAGGAAAATGTAACCCCAAAGCACATTGAAGGGAGAATGTGGATGTATGTGGAAGCGTTTAGCTGAACCACTTACAGCTCAGCTTTAGTTCTCCACCTTCACTATTTTTAAAATACCTTTCCAAACAAAAAGGCCTTTTAAATGCCGATGTAAATGTAATAATAATTATATTTGTAATTATTTTATTTATAATTACCAACCAAGTATTATATTTATTACCTAGCAATGACCTCAACAATTAGTGATGCCTCTCTGAGACTCTTTGCCTCTTTCTCTGAAACTCCTTGCTCATATAAGAAAATGTTCATATTGGAGAATGAAGATCAAGGATTGGCAGTTTTAGGAATAAGGGACAGATGAGTGCGTATGTATGTATGTATGTATATATATATACACACACACACACACATATACACACAGAGAGATGTGTATATACATTTACATATGTATATATTTATAAGTACATTTCATATATTAAAGGCTTAATAATTATTTGCTCTCTAAACATCAACATATAACTAGGTTCAATATGACTGTAAACAGTAGTGGCAAAATGGCTTGATGAACATATTCTGTTTATCTTCTAAACAGCCAAAACAAGAATTCTGACCTTCTCCAACTTTATCTTTACAGATAAGGAGATATTAATAAATCTTTGGGCAAATCAGTTATTTTACGTCTTACTGTAAAATAACTTCCTATACACAGGAAGGTAGTTTGTCTTGCATTCAGCTCCTATAAATTGGAAATTTTAATATCTGACGTGGGGTAAACTATTTGCTAGATATTTTCCTCTGATTTTTAGCCTCTATTTTACTCTATTTTAGCCCTACAAAGACATACGAGAAACAAGGGACTCATTTCTGAATAAGGAAGGAGACTTGGTTAAAAACAACAGTGTAACATTTGTCTCAGAATTTAATTTTGTTTATTTTAATTTGTTTCAGAATCTGCCTGACTCCTGCATTATGCTATGTGCATATGAGTAGGTGGTGATATCTGAATACACATGGGTAGGTAGTAATATTTGTGTTATCTTGAAATTAATTGTACTGCTCAAATAGAAGTACTTAGAGCTAACATAAAATTAATGATAAAGAAACAAAATTTCAAATTATGTAAGATCAAACATAAGCTTTATATAAACATTTCAAATAAAATGCTTAGCTGTATTATGCCCTTAATCATTAAAATGAAGAAAACTAAAAAAAGGAAGTCTGAAAAGGGACATAAGCCAGACATGCTGCTGGTGAGACCCAAGTTGTACCTGCCATGCTGTTAGACAAGAAGTGCACATCAAATGCCCACAGGGCTCGATCTTGACATCTTTGTCATTCTCTGCACAGATCTTACAGAGCTGAAAGGTAGAGCCCATTTCACAATACAGTTCATATTGCTCCTGGAATATAGAGGGGGGAGTTGGCCAATGTTAATGTATTTCTCTCGTGAAGTTAATATTACATGTCACACATGATCCCATTGGCATTACAATACAATTTAAGACATGTTATAATGGATAATCACAATCCAGTCTGTAAAATCCATTTTTGAAACATCTGCACTTTTACCAACAAATCGGTCGTGGGGCTACAACTCTGGGCCTGGGCACTGTCCTTCAGCTCTTCAGCTCAAGGCAAGCTCTCTACCACTTAAGGTACAGCGCCACTTCTGGATTTTTGGTGGTTAATTGGAGTTAAGAGTCTCACAGACTTTCCTGCCTGGGCTGGCTTTAAACCATGATCCTCAGATCTCAGTCTCCTGAGTAGCTAGGATTACAGTCATGAACCACAGGTGCCTGGCAGTTTTATGAGATTTTAAATACAATCATTTAATATTTCATACAATTCTTATAAGGAAGAACTTGCTTCAACAGTTGATTCATTTAAATGGCACTAGGAATTACTTATTCCTTTCTGTATAAATGCCATATACTCAATCTAAGTTCACTGTCAAAAAAAATTCTGTCTGAAAACTAAATTTTTTGTTTCTTAGCTACCTTTAGAAAACTTAGACTGTGACACAGACAACATTTGCTCTTCTGGCTTGCTTGTCGCAATTAGCATTTCACATAATCTCCAAAGGATACAATTTTTTAAAGAAAAATATACAAGTCACAGTGAGTTTAAGTATTTCCCTCAAAATCTCAGTCAGTCTCTTGATTCTAAAATGCAGGCTCTCTCCTTAACACTCAAGAAAACTAATCATATCAGCAACTTTAAAATGGCATATTAAACTTCTCACTGAATTTACTATGTTTTTAAGATGAGAACATTTGGTGCAGTAAAATATTCAGTGCTCAAAAACAGAAAAGACATATGTCTTGTCTTAGTGAATATTACTGTAATTATACAACTTACTGAATATTACTGAAATATTTCTTACAGAATATATGTAAACATACTTTTATCCAGTTATTGTAATATTTTAGTTTTCTTTATAAGACTTTCTATTCACATATATCTATCCAATATAGATTTAGTTACTTATATGTCAAATCCAATCCTATAAGCAAGAACATTAACAGCAGATTTTTTTTTACAAATATATAATGTAATTTCTTTGAGTCTTGGAAGTAGTTATGGTTTGTAGGAAATATTTGTAGATGATTTCATATATAATATAATCAGAGATTCTGACTGATTTCAAAGTTGATATTAACAATTATATTGTTTCCAGAAAGTAACCTTACCTGTGTAACTTTTATATGATCATGGGGTGTGGGTTCACATAATCCAGTTAAATCAGGATTATAACTTCGTCCATCAGGGTAAAGATAACTGAATTTAAATATATACTTGATTACTATAAACATACAAGTTTTAATAGCATTTAAACTTATTTATAGATTTCTTCTGCATTTAAAGCAACATTTTTTCATGTAATATATTAACATCTACTTTCCATGTTATCACATAAGAAATACATAGTAAGTACTCAAACCACTAAGTAGGCACTTTCATTATAGATACTTTACTATATAGTTCTTACAAATGTTAACATTTTTAACATATTGTTTAATTGGTTTCTATTCCAAAACTGTTGCAATATAACTCATGCTTTAATTAGTAGTATTGGTGTTATTAAGTAGTTGTACAAAGAGTTTCCAATTCCATGAGTCAGGTTATGAATATAATGCTACTTGGTCAATGTCACCCCTTACATTGTTCTCCCCATTTTCCTCTCCCCTTACACACCAATATACTTCTATTTCAAATTATAATATTCTACTAGACTTCTCTATTCAAATTATTATAGTCTATTTCTAGCTATACTTTGTTCTAGTTCCCCAATCTCTTTCTTCAGACAAAGCTTCCATTCCCATAATATATACACATGGAGATAGCCCCATATATATATATATATATATATATATATATT
Organism: Dipodomys ordii; assembly: GCF_000151885.1. Classification (NCBI taxonomy): domain Eukaryota; kingdom Metazoa; phylum Chordata; class Mammalia; order Rodentia; family Heteromyidae; genus Dipodomys; species Dipodomys ordii. The sequence goes on from NW_012267327.1 coordinate 1,152,131, forward strand.
TCATTTACAAATTTCTACAAATCAAATAACTTCAAATTCTATATTTCATTGATTTCAGTAAAATTACAAACAGAAAGTTGAATTGTCAGACAGAAGAGAAATCTGAAGAAAAATTGGCACTCTGAATACTAGGAAAGGATACAAAGAATGGCATATGATTAAAATTACTAAGAATATCTGCATATATTTACTGTGAGGGGCCAAACAGATTATCTCTGCATTTCTTTCAACATCTTTATCTTTAAAAAATGGGAGGAAAATGTGTGAATTTAAAATTTTAACCAACAACAGTATATGATAAACTGAACTCGGCTAGTAACATACGCTTCTGAATATGGTTTCATAAATTTTTAAATTTGTTTGAGCAAAAGGAGAAAGGGAAAGGAGTGAGTGTAGGGAGAGAAGGATATGAGGGAGGAACACATCTAATACTAACACAGACAATAAAAAGTAGAGCTTAAAAAAGTAAACTTTCCCTGAGGAAACAGAAGCCGATTATTTTAAAGAATTTGCTAAAAAAACAAAAACAAAAACCTGTTTTTGTTATTGTTGGTGGTCATGAGGCCTGAACTGAACTCTGGGCCTAGATGCTGTCGCTCTGCCCTTCAGCGCAAGGCTAGCCCTCTACTACTGGAGCCACAGCGCCACTTCTGGCCTTTTCTGTTTATGTGGTGCTGAGGAATCAAACCCAGGGCCTCATGCATGCAAGGCAAGCACTCTACCAGTGAGCCACCTTCCTAGCCCCCATAAACCTTTTTATAAAAAAGTTTTAAATATCAACTTTCCTCTTGAAAGGTATAAATTCATGATGTAATTCGATTTTGGAGTAAATCTGCTCTAACATAAAGTTCAATTAATTAGGTTATCATAAAAGGACAGGAGAGATGAACACTAAAATGAGGCAACAGCAAAACCAAAGAAGCCTGGAGACCCTAGTTTTGAGAGTTAAAAATCAGCCATCAGAATGTCATTGTCACTACCCACTGTCTCCGCTGCTACAAAGTCTGTATTTTCAAACTTGTGTCCATAAGCCCTCTGGCACCCATTTCCCATACTCACAAGCCTTCCCTGCTGCCATCAATCAGGGCTTGAAATAGGGGCTTGTTGTGAGGTATGGTCTGTAAGATATTGCCATCCCCTGTCACATAGCCAATCGCCCACTGTCCCAGGCGAGTGCAACTTAGCCGGAAAATGTAGCTGTGAAACGTGAGAAAAAGGATGTTCAACTGAACATGTGTTAAGCTGTTTTCTTTTTAAGCCAAAATAATAACAGCATCAGAATTCCTGACACAATCTTCTATTGTTTACCATATTTTTAACACTATAATATCCATCCAAAAATTTCTTTTCAATTGCATGTATAGGAGAAAAGCAATTGGCTTGGAAACCATCAAGTGATTAGTTACCCTCATGGTTACAGATGTTGAGTATGAAAATGCTCTGTTATGAAATGGCTACAACATAAACCATTTGAGGAAAACCAAAATGGTCTAAGAAAGTCAAATTTTAATTTGACCACCTTAGACAGAGGCAGTTTTTACTGTCAACTCAACATTATTACTTCTTAATTTAAATGTGTTCTTTAAACTTTTTTAATAATATAATAATTTGTTTTAAAATAACACATTTTCTCTCGAGCATTTGAGCATTTCATCCTATAAATGTATTTCAGAAGAGTTGAATGATACTAAGGAAAAATGTAAACTGGATGAAAGTTCATAGTTACCACCTAAATTTGAAATATCTTTCAATAAAAAGCCAAAACAGTTCAAAACATGTATCAAGTTGATTACAAATTCTGAAACAATTAATTTCCAATGGAAAGAGACATTGACTTGGCTTCAAATCATCATCATCACCATCACCATCATCATCATCATCATCATCATCATCATCATCATCATCTATATCATCATCATTTACTTATTCATTTTGTTACTTCAGCTTGGACAAGCTCTGCTATTTAATGTAGGTCAAAGTGAGTAAACTTTGGTTATATTTAAGCTGTTAGATGAGTTTAAGAAAAAAGCAAACATCGAATAAAGAAATGTATTTCAAATTGATTTAGTCATTGATGAACAAAGTGCCATACAAAAACTTTACAAGATAGAATTGAGCATATTTCAAGGACATGAGTTCCTTAAGCTGTTCTCCATTTTGAGTTTAAACTAATAAAACCTTAGCTACCTCATCAAACTACGCTTTGAGGGCTGTGAGTGGACTTCAATGATAGAATGTTATTGGTTTAGTAGTTTTGTATATTTAGCAGTGCAATATAATTTCACCCATAAAAATGAGTGTTTTAAGAAAAGAAGAATTTGTGATTTTTTTTTTCTATGAAGAACTTCATATTGGTTTAAAAAAACTGTCAAAAATGACCTTTGGAAAGATGTTTAAAAAGATTCCCCAAAGAGATCCTGAAAACATGGTATTAACTTGCCAATTATTTGCTGTATTTCATCAGATTAAGATACAATATTTCCACCTAGCAAGGCAGCTACAATGTTATGAAAATTGAAAAGAAGTCACTATAAATTATAATTTAAAGGTTGTTAGTAACTTGTTACACTAAGAAATGTATATGATACATTCAAATCAATAGTAAAATGTAGAGTTCATAAAGATCTCTGTGAATGGTTAATTTTCGTTTTTTGGGTCCGGTCGTGGGGCTGAACCCTGGGCCTAGGCGCTGTCCCTCTGCTCTTCAGCTCAAGGCTAGCGCTCTACCACTTGAGTCACAGCGCCACTTCTGGCTTTTTTCTTTTTGCTTATGTGGTGCTGAGGAATCGAACCCAGGGCCTCAGGCATGCAAGGCAAGCGCTCTACCACTGAGCCACCTTCCCAGCCCTGAATGATTAATTTTCATGAAATGAAAATGAAAATGAAAAAATACAAATACAGTTGATATTTATATGCTAAAAATCTAATAAATGATATATTTTAGTAAATAAAATATTAAATCATTCTTGTAAAATTATTCAGGTTATAATCAATGTCCTTTTCCATTTTCCTAAGCACTGTTTTAGGATGGTATTTCTAAAACTGGCTATTATAGAGAAATTCAAGTAATTCATGCAAATAACCATTATTATTTTATGAGTTATAATATGGATTTGTTTGCATGCATTTTCAATTTCATTCACACATTTTTTTCATCAGTTTCTGCTAACCTTTTTCTTGGTAGCTCTCCCTCCCAAATCAAGTGTACTTATGCTTTATTTTTAAGACCTTGCTTCCCAAAACGGAATGCTTGGAAAAATCTGCTAAATTTCTTCATATTGATAGGATGGTTTAGGATTCAAAACCATCTTTAACATTAAAAATTCAAAGTGTTTTCTTAGATTCACAAAATTATATACATATATAACAACTATGTTATATATGCATTTGTACACATTATTATATATGTATAAAAATTTGAGAATATGTATGTATAATTTGTGACTATATGCATATACATGTTTTTTCCTTGGCACTGGGAAATCAAACTTGGGGTCTCACACATGTCGGTCAAGTGTTCTGTCCTTGAGTTACACTCCTAGCCTCAAAGCAGTTTCACCACATTGCTAAGGTTCTGTTTGCTGGATCCCAAATGAAACAAAACTTAAGGAATGCATACATTCTTGGAAAAGAACCAACAGTTTCATTTACTGTGAAGCCAAAAAAAAAAAAAAAAAAGAAACACCTTCCAAGAGAAAGGACCAGTTAAACAGTCATTCTGTAAAGCCAGTATTTAGCAAAACCATTTGAATTGTTCAAGAAGTTTTTCTGAACATTTGAAAGCACATTAGAATTGTTCAAGACGTTTTACACATTATAATTTAGTACAGACTATCCATTTCAGTTTTTGCTATGCAAAAATCTGGTAAGGAGAGAACCTTGAATGAAACAAAAGGACTTTTCACAGTCCCTGCCAAAGTAGAAGCATCATATCTTCGTTGAGGGTCACAAAAACAACCATTGGACTTATTTTAGACTAAAGATTCAAATTGTTTTCTGTACTCCCTAGTTCCTTTATGTATACTACACTAATTCTTTATTTTTTTAATGGAGATTTTTCACTTTGTTAGAGAAGAATGGAAACTCCTGGCTTACATCTAAGAAGACTGTTAAAGGTCAAATATCACATTCATTACAAATCAAATAAAAATGGTCCTAAAAGAAAGAAGATTTAACAAATAAAAAAAACACTTTCATTCTTAAAATAAACTTATTTCCATTTGAAAAATCAGTATGCAGTAGACTATGCCGTTACAATTTCACTACTACACTACCCAGTGTAGCAGAGATGTTGCTGTATAAAGGCTTATAAGGTACATAACATACGTTAGATGGAATGTGGGAGAAACCCACTGAGCCATGGAAGAGATCAATTTTCTGGTCTTGAATTTCCAGTTAATGAGCTATGAATTCTAAGCCCAAGCCAAGGACTGAATGGATAGTACTCAACCTATTGGTCTCCCTCAATTTTATCTCTGAAAAAAAAAATTCTGAGGGTATAAAGGGACAGAAGGTACTCAAGAAGTCTCCAAGGACATGAAATTGATTTACATTTTAACTATGGACTTACACATGCTCATGAAATTACTAAATACATATATGTATGTTTATCTGTATTTATGCATACTCACATTTGTTTATCATAAATCCTAACTGCTTTGTCCTCAAAAATTGTCTAGTGAACATAAAACTTACCTGTTTATTTCATCTTTAAGCACAAAACTCAAGTTCTAAACATACGCAAAGAAGTTTGTACAGAAAGAATCATAATCAGTATTCAATACCCCACACCTCCAATATGAAAAGCAAAACTAGGAGGATTAATGAATCCTTAAATTCATGAATTTACATAGTAACTCAGCCCTTTTTTCTCAATGAAAAGTTGTTTCAGAGCAAGTACAACATATTGGTTAAAATTACTCAATTACCCAGCAAGCTTTGGTTTATAAGGCTTTCCTCCCCACCCACTCCAGTCCAGCCTTGATCAGTATTACCAGTGTACTTAGAAACGAAACACCAGTGCTCAAACCTCTTACCTTCCAGGTTTGGTGCTGTACTTTTGTAGCCGTGCCTTAACTTCATCATATGTGAGAAATGCCATGTAACCTGGATGTGTTACAGCTAAGAAATTCCAATTTCGCAAAATAGAACCCCAAGGCTAAAAATATAAAGAAATTGAAATTGATTACCTAGAGAATATCAACTACTAATTTCATGCCAAACCACATTTCATATAATTAGAGAAATTCTTCTGTACACTGTGAAAAGTGAACATGAATTTATGTGGCTTCACTCAAATTTTTGCATCAATGTATCAATCTCTCTTTAATTGGATCAGGTGGACTCTCAGTGTCATGACAAGAGGAAAAAGAGTCAATGAGAGAACACTTCTCTTGAGGGTGTGGCGAATCATTCCTAGGACATTTTTAAGGCTGAAGCTACATTCATTCCAAGAAATTGGCAGCACTACATCTTGTTGTGCCATATATTGAACTCAGATAATTTCTACAAAAGAAAAAAAAAAGAAAAGATGTAGCATGGTTGCCAGGCTAAAGCTGTTTAAGTAAAGGTTGTCCTAAACATGATTATTGATAAAGAGTTCCTGCTTTTGTTTGATTTGAGACTTGTTATTCATTATTGTAAAGCAAGTCTCAGATCTGCAAGGAAGAATTCTTCAAGAATTATGTCCCTTGAGATGAGAAAAACAAAGGAAAGAATGAATTTTTAGCTTTAAATATATAGAGAGATAGATAACAAGGAAAACCTTTAGGGTATTTCACCATCACACTAAAATATCTAATTGGGTTAAAATGGAACTCTGGAGAATAGAACATGAAATGTTCTTTGTACCTGGAGGGGGGCAGGATAAATACATTTTTAAATTTTACCTTCAGGTGTCACTAAAAAAAATCTAGAATAAAATGATACTTGGGGAAATATCAATACATACTGAAAAGTAACAAAACTGCTATCCTAGACATTGTTTTCTTTTCTTCTTTTTATTGCTACTCTGTCTTCAAAGGACAAGAATACAAAATATGAGATATTGAGATCAATTCCATTAAAGTCCACACATATTGAGGAAACATTTGTTCTAAAAATTCTAAATTTTATATACAGCCAATGCACCAATCAAATACAAATGAAAACTAAAAATGAAATTGGAGCTTTGAGCCAACAGTTCCAGTATTTAGCAACCAGTCCTTAGTACAAAATTCGCCGGGTCAATGATTAATTGCAAAAATATTTCTGTAATAGAATTAAGTCTGTATGCTGTTTTTCTTGTAAATGCAACCCACTCAAAATAGTCAGGAATATTTGGTATGTATTTTCTGTTTTGTCTTTCAAAAGTATCCTGGAAACTTGTGGCTTAATGGAGACAAAATAAAGTGCTTCAGAAAATAAAATTTATTTTTCTGATACACTGTTTTAGATTAAAAGACATTGTAAGCATAACACAAATTGATAGCTTTTTAAACAATGATATAAATTAATCAGAACAAAATGAGTTTTTCATTTCTCTATTTTATTAATACTCTATATTACCTGTTACTACAATATCATCTAAAATATTGCCTCCTCTCCTCCAAACCCTCAAGTTTATTGCCTATTTCTCAATGATCTATTCTTCTGTAATATGGTGTAGATGGAAGAATGGAAGCAACAGTTCCAGACAGAGAAAAGGAAAGCAAAATCTCTTCTTAGCACCTGTCTATCACAATGTCTCTCAATTATCTGGAGAAGAGAAAGGTAAATGGCGAAGTTTGCCACATGACTATAGAAAAATACACTCAAAGATTCTCCAGCATTTGCTTAAATTCTGCCAATATAAGGACATGGAACCAGGAGAAAGAAAGCTTTCTTTTTTCATTGGTTATGAAAGTCTAACTTCATCTCTTAACTCCTGATGACTCTTTCAAATTACAAGTCCTTATTGTCCCTTACTCACTTTTAGGTGACAATCCTACTAATAATTTTAAAAAGTAAAAACTGGAAAAATTAAATACCACCAGTAATTTCACAATACAGTAAAATGTCTATGTATTTACAGTATTTAACATAACTTACCATTTTAATGTAGTCTACATAAACATAAGGCATATATGTGTATGTAAATTAGGGAAATGAACATTCGATATTACATTCATGAAAATAAAACATTGAAGAAAATTAAACTATAGAATCCATTTCATCATATATTAAAGCATGTGTGTGATAATGACCAATTTACCTTCAAAATAAGCCTAGAAACCAAAACAAATGAAGAATCTCTGATGTAGAAGGAACTAACCATAGTTTTTATTTCATTTTGTTTTGTTTTGTTTGTTTAGCAACTTCTGTACATTCTAAGAAACTAGACATCTTTTGACCAGGTGAGATTTTGGTTTTATTATCAAAACGTCTTCACAGTAGCTCTACTTATAAAGATCATATTTCCTGTCTCATCCCAGTGTGCATATTATAAGGTATACAAACCTTAGTGTAGTGATGTTACTTGGCTATATTAAAGTGAAACGACTTATACTAAGCAGCAGTTTGGGATAGTACCTAACCAAAATTAAGTTGCCATAATATATTTAATAATAACTCTGAGGCATTCTAGCATTTAGGATCCATACTAAAAAGCCATCCATCATTCTTAAAATGAGCAATTAGGTTTCAGATATAAAATTACTTCTTCTTCTTCTACCTTACAAGGTAAAGAAGCAAAAACATTTATTATTTAGAACGTTATGTACCACATTAAATGAATGAAATGTTTATCAGAATTTTTTTTTTTTGGTCGTGGGGCTTGAACAGTGGGCCTGGGCATTGGCCCTCAGCTCTTCAGCTCAAGTCTAGCACTCTACTACTTGAACCACAGAGCCACTTTCAGTTTTCTGAGTGGTTTAGTGCAGATAAGAGTTTATTTACCACAGCTAAGATATGGAAACAACCCAGATGCCCTTCAGTAGATGAATGGATCAAGAAAATGTGGTATATATAGCCAATGGAATTCTATGCCTCCATCAGAAAGAATGACATTCTTAGGAAATGGAAAGACTTGGAAAAATTATATTAAGTGAAATAAGCCAGGCCCAAAGAAACATAGGTCCCATGGTTTCCCTTACTTGCAATAACTAGTATATGTCTGAGTCAAGCAGAAAAGGTCAGATAAGTTTATGTTAGGGGAATGAACCCCAAGATAAGTATTCAAATGTTTTTTGTTTTTGTTTTCCTTTCATGCAGTTGTTTCTAACATATTTATAAGATGATTTCTATATTGCTGTGTATGTTTCTCCTGCACGGTATAACCCCTGCTGTCACTGTATTTGATGTTGGTATAAAAAATTTGTGGAGGGGAAGGGAAATAACAAATCGTTTAACTAGGGATATAGGTGGACCCATTGCAACAATGAGATGTACAAGTCGTTATGTCAAAAAACGAACTTTACAACTTTGGTGGGGGGGAGGATCGGTGGGGGCAGGAGGGGAGTATAGAAAGGGATGGGAAGGGGAAACAAAGAGGAGGCAACAATGCTTGATAAGAAATGTACTCGTTATCTTGCCCATGTCATTGTAACTCCTCTATATGGTATTCTCACAATAAAAAAAAAAATTTTTGTTTAAAGAATTTCACAGACTTTCCTGCCTGGGTTGGCTTTAAACTTCACAGATCTCAGACTCCTTAATAGCTAGGATTAAAGGCATGAGCCACCAGCAGCCCACTCAGAAATGTTTTAGAAGGAAGATTTAACATTATAAAAATTATCAATATTGGGTAGCACAACATTTTTCATGAGTTCATCTTATAAAATGTAAACTGACAGCTTGTATACATCAAGGAAATAATCATGAAACTGCAGCACATTTCAAACAATGAAAGCATGCTTTTGTAATATTTTCTCTAATTTCTTATCAAATATATAAGCTAGAATTACTTTGAAATTCTAATGAAATAATATCTAGCCCTCTTCATATTGTTAGCAGAAGTTAATCTGTCTTCTATTAACGAGGTCTTTAATATAATAAAATTAAATTAAACCTATGCAGTGTTGTTTGCTTACATCAATCATTTAATCCTTTCATAGTCATCAACCAGATATAAAACATTAAAGTCATGTGCCTTGGGAAAGTAATATTAATGTTACACCCCAGCATCTCTGAAAACATACTGCAGTCAAAATAAATAATAATATAAAACTGGTTCCTAATCCATTTACCTTACATATTATATAATACTGGAATTATAACAGATTTAACAAGGATTCTTAAACTGTGACCCACAAGCAATGTACTAATTTTAGTGGCAAAAAAACCCTCTAAATACAATTTTCAAGTCTATTCAATAAGATATGCTTATTCCTATACATACAAAAGAACAAAATGCAGCACCAAGCTATTAGCTCCTAAATATTTATTTAAACATAATTATGGAGAGTGATGTAAACCAAAAACAGGAGGAAGGGAAAGAGTGACATTGTCAGAAAAAGAAATCTATTCTTTACTTATTTATATAACTGTAACCCCTTTGAACATCATCTTTACAATAACAATAATCAAAAAAATGAAGAGTAAATCTTAGATGAAAGAAGAAATGCTAAATAATACAGAAGAAAAGCTAAATAAGTTAATACTGACAAACAGTTTTGACTGAATATTACATAGGAACTGAAATCCAAATGGATGAAGAATATTTGCTGACAGAAAAATGTTTGAGTAGAACATTTTTTTTATTTTTGCTTTGATTTTTTTTATTTAAATTTTATTGTAAAGGTGATGCTCAGAGGGGTTACAGTTCCATAAATAAGGTAATGAGTATATTTCTTTTTGAACAGTATTCCCCCACTACCTCATTTTCTTCCACTTTCCTCACCCTGACCAACATAGTGTCTTGATATCACTGTTGAATTGGTGCACACTTTGTCCCACAGTCTGTGATTCCCCTTACCTCTCCCAAATCAGATAGACTTATATACAAAACAAAGGGTACAGAACTCAAAAACAGTAACAACAGGGAATAAAGCAAAGGAGAAAAAAAACTGCAAGCAGTACAATTAAAAAATGCATATAGCTACTAAGCCATTGTGATCCTCTCCTTTGTTTGCAGTGTGCAGATGTTTAGAGTGCTGTGCTGTGGAATCAGCCAAGATGCCACTCAATGGATGAATGGATCAAGAAAATGTGGTATATAGACGCAGTGGAATGACACTGTCCCATTCATAAGGAAATGGTAAGACTTGGAAAAATTATATTAGGTGATATCAGCCAGACCCAAAGAAACACAGGCTGCATGGTTTCTCTCATTTGATAACTAGAATGTCTATAAGTCTACAAATTAATCCAATGAATAGTAAAAGACAGATAATTACACGTGGACATGATTAATTAAACAACAATTTTTCAAACTGATGAAATAGAAAAATTCTATCTGAGGTTGGCTATTCTACCTTAAGTGTGTGAACTAATGAATACCATAGGCAAAAAGATGTCAACAACTCTGGCAAACACCAATCTGTGAATGCTGTGATCTATCAGTTGAAGAAGGTGTAAAACTAAAAAGAGGGTTTAATCCACAAGTTCTTTCCATAATTTCCCCCAAATCTGACAAGCAACCATCACACTCACAGGACCAGATACTCTAGACTTCTGCCAACCACTTCCTGTAAACATAGAGGAATAATCAAACAATCCCATGATTATCATTACTGCCAAGAATACAAATCATTGCAATGAGTTTGTGAATGTATGTTTGAGATATACACAGACATGCATGTACACACAGAGTAAGAAAAGAAAGAGACAGATAGATTAAGTATAAATCTTACCTGAAATAGCCTGGTAAAAATATCAAATTCAAAAACTGAAATATAATCATTGCAAGTTAAGTCAATCGTTGACTTTAGGGCCATTGCTTCCAGGCCAGAGCTAATTTGATGGACCTCATGAAGGCACTGTCTGAATACTTTCCATGGGACGATAGTTCTGTGCAGAAGAAAAACAAAATAGGTAACTGAATCAAGTGTCATAAAAGACACTTTTTCCCAATGTCCAACCTTCACCTTTTGCCTGACATGAAAAGCAGTGACACCAATTATGCATTTTTAGTCACGTTCCTCCTTTTGATTGCCAAATCTATTTCTCATATTTAGAAAATATGATCTCTAGTCTTCAAAGTAGGAAAGCACAAGACTTGTATCTTCTATTTTTCTCTACCATTGTCTCTTGGAACACAAATACTAAGCAGAAATGGAGTAAATATTCAAGCTCCACAACTGACCAAAAAAAAAACCTTTGGGATAAGATATGTGATGCTACAAGTTCAACAAAGTGCGCACACACACACACACACACACACACACAAACATCAACTAGTGTGTGTGTGTGTGTGTGTGTGTGTGTGTGTGTGTTTTAGTTGACATATACCCGGTAAGTTTGAAGGAATTCCAAAGATTTCGGTGAGAACTCATTCAGTGGAATGAGCAAATGATATGAAACATGAACAAATGATGAGACAAGCTTATAACACTATGTTGAATTTACAAGCAAGCTTAGGTCTAATGTACCATTAAAAAAGAAAACTAGAAAACTTAATGTCCCATAAAGCTTTTATGAAAAAAAAACAAAACAAAAAAAACAGGAAACCACAGAGTATAGTGAGACACCACATCAGATGTCATTTAAGAGAAACACACGTCATAACTGGGCTAAGGTTATCCAAATGATACTGTTTTAAGAGAACATGAAAATCTTTTAATATTAGAAAGAGCACAAAGTACAGCAAAATGTACATCAACAACTAAGCCAAGCTTCTACACAGTGCCCATCATAGTAACATCCAAGGGGCACACTTCCTTTCCACATTAAAGAGCCTAACACATAACACACACAAAGAAAATAAACCAGAATATTTTAAAGAAGCAAAGAACCAGTGAATGGCACACATGTTATCTTTTCTGGAAAAGTACAGCTTTGTTTTGCGTTGTGCACATGCGGTAAAATGAGGTGGTCAAATAAAAAGCTTCAATGTTTGCTTTTTGTGTATAATAAACAACATGAAACAACAGGCTACAGAGGTATTCTCAATGTTTCCATATGAAATTATCATCATCCAATATTTTAACTCATTTGAACACTCAGTGATTTTTCCTGAGAACATCATATGAAATTTACAAACTTCCAAAATTTTCCTCTAACATACCACTTCCAGGACAATTTCTAAACCAAAGAGCTGCATCTCCTCAGTTCTTCTATAATGAGACTTTATCACTACTCTTTGTGATAAACAAAGAAGGCATTCATTCATTGTAATCTTCTTTTTGGATGGTAAGAATTAAGAAGCTATGGCATTGTTTGGTTATTTTTTCCCATGGAAAATTTGTGATTAAAAAGTATGTGACTTGGCACTGGTGGCTAAAAAAGAAAAGAAAAGAAAGAACAAGAAAAAGAAAAGAATGTAACAAAAGCCCTGTATTGATGGACTTAGCAAAACATCCATGTGTAGGAGGTGAGAAGATGAGTGGGCGTGAGGAGATTCAAAGTGCAAAGACATATAAACAACAATCAAGCAATGCATTCATTAGTCCAGACCTGCTCCACTTAGAAGGTAAATGTCCCTAATAAGACTGGAAGTGGCTACAGAATTCTTTCTGGAGGTGGAAGAGGAGGGTGGGAGGAGCCTACAAAGATGCCACAAAAGCAATTCCACTCCCTCTTCCCCTAGAGATGAAACCCAAGCAGAATATGTTAATGGCAGGCTGTTTTACAAACCAGAAAGTTAGGTGTGGTAGAAATGATCTAAGGAAGAGAGGGAAGATTTTTTTTAAAAAAGTGAAATGCATAAAAAGAGTGAACTTAAGTTTCAAGACACCTCAAGAAATGAGAAATCTTTAATAGGTTCTTTTTGCTACTTAAAATTACGACTGTATGTTGAATTGCCTTTACAATAAACCTGAAACCACATAGAGCTGTCAGTCCACAAGAAACAGAATATAAGACCAATGCACAGCCAGGCCCCTGTTATAATAATATTATGATGGGATCTTTAAAGTTTGTGTAAGAGCTGCCATTACTGAAACTTACCACCAACATAGAAATCTTTGAATGGGTTTTTGAAAACTGATAGTTTTATTCATGTACTGCCATGAGAAACAAGATTATGTTAAATAAGGCTTAATGCAATTCTGTACTTAGACAATGGATCTTATTATACCAAAAATGAATGATTGAATGAAAGCATAAAATCAAGATAAATTAGTTTTCAACAGCTGTGTAAAACAGAGTACTCTTCAGAGAAAATAAGATTCATTACTCAGGAAAACATAATGTGTCAGTGGGTCAGCAACTGACAGGTCACTTAATCTTCCTGGATAAAAGCGGATATATGTAGTATATTAATTTGAAAATGCTGCAATTTTAAAACAAAAGCAAAAGAAATGAGAATTGTAGGAAGTCAAAACAGGTAAGCCATTTTCAAAAATACGTCAGTGCTTAACATGGACCATGGGAAATAGAAACATTTCACATAAATGAGGGAGGGGATAACAAATTTGGCAAGAAATGTACCTATTACCTTACTTATGTAACTGTAACCCCTCTATATATCACCTTGAGAAAAAAAATTTTAAAGAGGTTTGAATATCACCAACATATGTAGTGTTTAGAAACAAGGATATGAATGCAAAATTATATAGCACTTCAGGAAGGCAAACTAGTGACCAAGTCCAAAAATGTTCAGTTAATTTTGACCCAGAAAGTCCAGTTCTAGGAAATGTTGTGCAAGAACATTTGTGTCCAAAAAAAGAGCAATGCAAAAACTAACCCACATGATTCCTTGAGGTAATATCATTTATAATAGCAAAAAATCAAAAGCAAGTAAGTTGATGAGTAAAGATAGAACATAAAACATTTTACAACAATTAAAATTTCTCAGAAAAATATTAGTCATGTTAAGTATGCATGGCAGATTATTAGATAAAAATAGTATTTTCAAACATATAGGATTATGATTATTATATCTTTTTTTTAAATTGTGCATAAGGTCTGAAAAGATAATCAAAAATTTAAATTGGTGATACAAATTGATGAAAACTTTATTGTGGAAAAACTTTGATATTAAAAACAAATCTTTTTTTGTAACAGCTAATATATGTCTAGGATAATTACCAAACAAGCAGAAAAGGTCAAAAGGTATGTACATATGACCATATAAGATGATGCTAACCGAAATAAACCCCAAGACAGGGACACAAGAGGTTTTATCTTTCTAGCTGTTGTTTCTAATGTACTATGTGATTTTTTTTTTGTTCTTTTGTATGTTCTTCCCCAACAGTATAACCCCTGCTTCCAGTGCCATGCATCTTGTATATACATTTTCTAATTTGGGGAGCGGAAGGGAAATAACAAATGCTAAAATAAGGATACAAGTTCACCCACTGTAATAATGAGATATACAAGACACTATGTTGAAAATGAACTTTACCACTTGAGGAAGGGAGGGAGGTGTTGGGGAGAGGGAGAAGGATGGAATGGTAGAGAAAAAACAAAGGAGAGGGTAACAATGTTCCATAGGAAATGTACTCATTACCTTACTCATGTAACTGTAACTTCTCTGTACAGTATCTTTACAATTATACATATATAAATATATACATATAACTTTTTCTAACCAACAAGACAAAAGGAAAAGAAAACCAAAACAGCAACAAGAGCAACTAAAAATTACCTCATTTCTTCTTCTTGAGGTTCATCTTATAAAGTATTATTTTATATGATCATATGTATTACCTGATTCATTTTCCTATAAACCCTTTATGTATCAACTGTACAATAATAAAAATAAAAACAAAATTTAAGAAAAACATTTTTTCTGGGTTTGTTCAGTTTTAAATCTTTCTATTTTCTAGTATGCTCTTAGAGATTATAGTAATACAAGCCATTGTAAAATCTGTAAAATATATTATGTAACTACCAAATAAAGGCAAAGCACTATTTGTCTATGGTCTTATATCTAGAAAATATAAAAATTTACTGATTAAACTATGAGAAATCAGAATGAAATTGAACATATTTGCTGAATATCAATAATCATACTTCCATATATCTGCCACATAAAAGTAGAAAATAAAACTTTATTTTTACAATGCTACCAGAGAAGAATACCAAATACAAATGAAGCTACCAAAAGATGAACAAAGCCAACACACACACACACACACACACACACACACACACACACACACAGAGTCAACAATGAAAAGACATAAAGAGATTGAATACTTTAATAGATTCACAATCTCAGTGTCATGTCAATTACCCTGAAATTGATCAACTGATTTAATACAACCTTTAAGAAAAATCACAGGAGACAGTGAAGAAATAGGTGATTCTAAACTTCACAGGGAAATGTCAGGAGCCAACATTGAACAAGACAATCTTCAGTAACAACAATACTGAAAAGCTTATGGTTTACATCAGTTTAGACTGTGGCATGGACACATGAACAGAGAAATGAAACAAAACTAAAAACTGAGGAACAAATACTTCCACATATGGGAATGCAATATACATAGAACATCATTATATATGACAATACTGCTTTTACAAATGATGTTTTAGGATACGTGGTGGTAGGTGCAATGTAGACACACATGGAAGTAAATTAAAAATTTGATGAAATTCTACTCCATCCCAGAGGGATGAAATTACTAGCATAGGCTGAATCAGGTGCCTGTGGCTCCAGCCTACAACCCATCTACTTGGGAGGATCATATTTGAAGCTCATTCTAGGCAGCAAAATTTTCCAGATAAATTCTCAACATATAGCTGGCTATCGTGGCACATGCCTGCCATTCCTAGCTATGTGGAAGATTAAGAATGGAAGAGCAGTGTTCCTAGCCAGTTCTGGCAGAGAAGTCTATAAGACTCTTCTCAATGAAAGGAAGCCAGATCTGGTGGTGTGTGTCCTTACAGTCATGGCAACTACCTTTGTGAAGTCCATGGAGGTTCTGGCATATGCCTCGACAGGGAGTAAACGAATATCTTAAAAACAAATTGACCCACTGCAACAATGAGATGTACAGCAATGAGATGTACAAGATGGATATCGATGAACTTTACAATGTAGGCGGAGGGTGGCAGGGAGTGTAGCTGTGGAGATGGGAGGGAAGGGAAATGGTAGGGAAAAAACAAAGGAGGAGACAACAATGCTTGATAAGAAATGTACTCATTACCTTGTTCATGTGATTGTAAACCCTTTGTACAGTATTTTCACAATAAAAAACTTATTTATACAGCAGAGAGAAGGGCTGGAGGTATAGCTTAGCAGTACATGAATAGGAAATGTGAGCCCCTGAGTTCAAATCTTACACACACACACACACACACACACACACACACACACACACACACACACGGTAAGACCAACAGAAGTATGGTCCATGATTTTAATCCTACCTTACACATGGAGCAGAAATAAGAAGAATCACAATTTGAGACCAGCCCATGAGAAAAGTCAGACTCAGTCTCAACAGAAAAGTATGTTGGCTACAATGTGTCACATGTTTGTAATTCCACCTATTGGGGGGTAAAGGGAGGATAGGATAATGGCAATCTGAGGCTGGTTCTGGGTAAAAAAAGACCCCACAAGACTGGATCTGAAAAATAAAGCAAAAAGAGCTAATGGTGCGCCTCAGATAACAAAGCATCTGCCTATGAAGTATAAAGCCTTGTGTTCAAATCCTACTACAATGACGACAACAAAAAAGATGACTTTATGTTGATGAGAACCTAAAACAACAGGAACCACTAGGCACTGCTGAGATATGACTTAATTGCAACAAGCAATTCAGAAAACTGTTGGGAGATCTATAGAAAAGAATTCATGAGACAGGAGCCACCAACTTCATCTAGCTATCTACCCAGCAAACAATCAGGTACACATAAATGATGCTTCAAAAGTATAAAAGAAAGGTTTCCTACTGGTAATCCATAAAAGAATCTATCCTCCATCAAAAAAAGCATGAATAGTCAGGGAATACAGCAAGAAGAATGAATAAATTACTGCTAAAGCATGAACAAAATGAGAAGTCACAGAATCCAAGTTCATTTTAGATGGGTATAATTTGTACAATTTTTAATTATGTATAAGTCCATTAAGCAACAGGTCGGGCTATGTGGGCTACAAGCGATACAATGCAACCTCACTTAGCACTTACATTGGGGTATTCACTGTGCACATTTTGTGCCCCACATTTATTATTTGTGCCCTTTCCTCATGCATATTAATTACAAATAATATTTTATATACTATATTACATATACTATTTTAGATATATAATATTCAAGCTTAAAATTAGGAAAAAATATGGCAATGGATCACACAACCCATAATGTAGCCAAGAATATCAATATATTTATGTGTTGGATATCAAAGTTGTTGTCAAAGTGGGGGTGAGAGTTTCTTAAAAATCCATCTTAGGGCTGGGAAGGTGGCTCAGTGATAGAGCTCTTGCCTTGCATGCATGAGGCCCTGGGTTCAATTCCTCAGCACTATATAAGCAAAAAGCAAAAAGCCGGAAGTGGCACTGTGGCTCAAGTGGTAGAGCGCTAGCCTTGAGCTGAAGAGCTGAGGGACAGCGCCCAGGCCCAGAGTTCAGGCCCCAC
>NW_012267327.1:1173053-1307451 GCF_000151885.1 Dipodomys ordii
CTTCCCCACAGAGGTGGGTGCTCCTCCTGCTTCCCCACAGAGGTGGGTGCTCCTCCTGCTTCCCCACAGAGGTGGGTACTCTTCCACCTTCCCCACAGAGGTGGGTGCTCCTCCTGCTTCCCCACAGAGGTGGGTGCTCCTCCACCTTCCCCACAGAGGTGCGTGCTCCTCCTGCTTCCCCACAGAGGTGGGTGCTCCTCCTGCTTCCCCACAGAGGTGGTTGCTCCTCCTGCTCTTACACCAGTAACCCAACTTATTCTGTAGGATTTCCTGGTACTTTTCAAATCAGCAAAGAGCTGACGTTAACTATCATACATGTATACCTCATCTCACCAAAATGAATATACTCTGCTTATTATTAGAGAAATACAATTTGCCATCTTTTTCCTTTTAGTATTGAGAAACGTCTTACAAGGAACTGAACAACATAAACCTGCAGTAATTTTATTTTCCTATTTACATAAAGATATTTTGATTGTTAAATGGACAATAACGTGAGTTGGCTAAATGAAAATATGAACTAGCAATTGGAAAGCGGTCAGTTCTCTTTTTCTCTATTTCTTTCAAGAGAACCTGTTGCTAGTTCTGACTACAAAAGTCCTAAATTTTGACTGCATGCCTAATTAGGTTACTGTTTCCTTAATTGTGAGAAAACTGATCCAGTTAATATGCTAATAAAACTGATGCAGTTAATATATTAGTAAAAACATAGTTCATTCACTGGAGAGGATATAAATTATTTTCCCTCTTTATTAAAGGCAAAGAGTAAATGCAGAAGGGCTACAACACTTCCTCAGGAAATCAAATGTAAAGTCATGAACAGGTCTGTAGATGGTCTTTCACCCCTGGTAAGCAAGATCATTTCTTATCTTCTCCCACTTTTATACGGGTGGAGACACATGCAGTATCAGAACCTTTCTATTGTTGTATTTTTAATGCTCTTTTTTGGCTCGTGCTTGTACTTTACATTGCTAGAGAGAATGGAACTAATATATAAGATCAAATATTAATTGCATTAATTGTCGAATTAATAATGACTATGTGTCATTTTAGATTCTATTAAAGGTTCAAATTAATTAATTCACAATACATATTGGCTATTTTACTAGGCAATTTTATGTAATTTCTATGTAGACTTTAGCTTTTTCAACTTCTATGGCAATGCTAATAATTGGTATTTTTAGAGATAAACCTACAAATGAAGAAAAAGATGTATGGAAAAGTCATCCCAAGTGATAAAACTAGAGTGCTGCAGACAGAATCAGGAGTGAATGCTGACTCTGTAACATGTACTTACACTGCTTTTGCTGAAAAGCACTTATTTAGACCTGCAAATTAACTAAAAGCAGGATAAAAGCTAGGAATCTCAGCTTCCTTCCATCTTGTATCTATGTCCTTTACCCTGAGCCATTCTTTCCTGCAATCACTTTATAGCCTCCTGGGAATCCAGAATGGGACAGGTCACTTCCAGGCACCAATGACTTGTTTATGTTTTACTAGGTTACAACCTTCAAGTGAAGAAGAGAAAACAACTTCTACAGAACCCCTCCCAACATAAGGACTAGGATAATGACCACCTGAACAAACCTGTGCCTGCAACGGTTTATGCATATTTCTCTCTCCCTTTCCCCAAGCTCTTTGTCTATTTATATATATAAACCTCAAGTCTGTTCACTCGGTGGAAGATGAGCTAAAGTGTTGTCTAATAAATCTCCTTTCTCTGCTCTTTGCCATGTTTCTTTATTTGGCATACAGGTATGAGTGCTAGATCTAAAATTTGGAAACACAGGAATTTTAGACACTATGTTTCAGCTCTTGCTTACATGCCAACGTAAGTGATCTCTGCCCTCCATCCTTCCATTTCATAATGCACATTCTATACTGCAAAATTCACTTGAATTTAATGAACACAATTCCTGAAAAATCTACACATTACACACTGTGCTGAGCTACTTCTAAAACACAAAAGATGAATAAATAAACTGACTGCGTGAAGCTCATAAATAATATATTGATTCTGTTAATCATAGATTAACAGAAAATATTATATCCAGATGAATGATTTTACTGTAACAATGAAAGCAGAAAAAAGAACTTAAGAATCAGGTGGTCAGATGATAGTAATAAGTGTAATGTGGTGAATGGAATGAACTCTAAGAAATAATATGAGTAAAGACATAGAAAACTCCAATAATTGATGTATCAGAGAAGAGTCAAATAAGACAAAGTTACTGATGCCCACAGCATAAATGAAGGAACTCAGAATCATAAAGGAGGGAAAAGGTATATATATATATATATATATATATATATATATATATATATATATCCAATCAACAACTACTGAGAGTCTACAATGTATAAAATACTCAAAAGGACTCATTCAATAACCCTTAATTTTTTAATGTATTGAAAATGCAGCTAATATATGTAGGAATGTTGAATACAAAATCTGACATATGGTAGCTCTAAAAATGTCTTATTTTCACTAATTGGTATAAAAGAAGTCATTGGAGAGCTTCACAATCAATCAGGAAAAATAGCTATGTATTAAAACACATATACCATAATATAAACATGTTTAAAATGTAACAAAAATACAAGGATCATGGTGGCAAACTGTATTTAAGGCTGCAGACAACTAAGGAAATATGCAGAAAAAAGAGAAATTTTAACTGGGCTTGAAGAAAAGCATAGAAATAAAGAAGGAAAAAGAAGAGACACCTAGGGATTAGAATTATAGGATGACAAGTTAGTTTACAGTAAATTGGTACAAATTTATCTATCCATGCAAGTATGCAGGTAGTCTGTAATTATTAGTGCCTACTCCTTCCAGGAAATGTGCCAGGCTCTGAAAAGCACAGGGGAGTAAGAGAATTTGTGCTTTCAAAGTAACTCACAAATCTAGCAGGAAATGAAATATAAATGTGTCAGCAGTTCATTGCAATCCAGTAGGAGGGATGTGAGCTCAGGTATCCATCAACATGGAATAAAGACATGTACTTCAGATACTCATAGGAAGTTTTCACAGTAGCAATGCTGACCAGGTTTGGCATAGAGACCACTCAACTAATAATGGACAACAAAGATAATGTGAAAAAAAAGAAGTATAGAAGAGGAGAGATGAATAGAATGTTGCATATTTTGTTCCTTTGCAGATGAACTAATAGAGATAAAGCTAGAAAAGGACAACAATAACAGACTAAACAAACCTATCTCCAAAAGGTTGTTGGGTGGATGGAGTTTTAGACTTTCCCAGAATTAATATTCATGGTAAATGACTGGAACAATTAACTCTGCTTCCTAGAAAAGAGTACTACTTTCAGAACACCTTGATACCCTCTTATTTAAGACAAGGATACCTATCAGAATGCTGTTGCAATAATTCAGGGAAGAATCTGGACTTGAACTAGAAAAAGAAAAACTAAGTGAGAAAAAGAGCACATCAAAGAAGATTCCAGAATTATAATGGATTGGTTCTTTTTGAATTATGGTTTGTTTGGAAATACATGACTAAGTCTCCAACTGCTAGCTACTTGTCTTGTTCAGAAAAATAAGGGCCACACAGTCTAGGCATATTTAATGTCTCCTTCCCTCCCAACCTTGTCTTTTCTTTCCTTAACAGCTAAAAACACATTTTATAACCCTCTTGCTGAAAAGATTCTGCATTAAAAACTGCTGTTCCAAAGTATAAAGATTCAGCTTTTGTATATTTTGAATGTTGTTTTGTATAACTTGTCCTCTTTCTTTCTCTACATATTTCTACTATTTCCTCATGCAAAGAGTAAGAGAACAAAAGCGTGACTGAACAGTTAACATACTGGACTAGAAGTATGACTCAAGCAGTAGAGTGCCTGCCTAGCAAACAGAAGACCCTGAGTACAGAACAAAGTACCCCCAAAATGTTTGTGTGTGTTTGTATAAAAAATTAACCATTGAGAAATTCCCCAGTCAATTTGCCATGATACATTTAGTGCTGCTGATCGCTTGTGCTCCTCTAAGTAGGCACAGCCTTGGCCAGGAACTCAGGGGCTCATCTAGTCCTGCCACAACTTGAAAAGGTTAAGAATTACAAAATGAAGCACTAGCCAGATGGTTAGTTTTGTGTTGTGTTCTGCTATTCCCTGTTTTCATGAGGTTTAAATCTGGAACTGTCTTTTTCAGTCTTATATAGACCTATGAACAACAGCTGGCTTCCAATCTTAATTCAGTGGTAACGTTTTGTTACCGCTGATTCTGTTCGTTTGGAAAATAAGCCAGTAACAGGCCTTAGGATAAAAGTCTACATGATAAAATAAAAATCTGTTCTAAAATCAAAAACTAACCTCTTAATGGTTGGTATTTGAAAAACAGTGCTGTCTTTAAACATTTGGAAAGGTATCAATGTGTAGTAAGCTAGATGACAGGAATGTTTGAAAACAAGAATCATGTTAAGGAAGTGCAAGCGAGTAGTCAGGGAAACAAAGAGAAAAGAATTCAAACCAAGGAAGTTTTCAGCATTCGCCCACTTGTTCATTAAGCCAATAAAACATGTGGAATTGTGAGGTAAAAGCTTAGTTTCTCTAATACTCCTATAAATATGTGTTAAGTTGAAATATTGCTCTCAAAACTAAAACAAAGAGTTAAATTTCAGAGCTTCCTGGGGTCATTGAGAACAAGAGACAAAAGAAAAAGGATTTAGGAAGCTGGGAGACTACTTAATCAGCATTTTAAGGGTTCCCCCCCCATTTAAAATGTGGTAGTTATTTCACAAACATGGCAGTAGGATAGAAATTTGAGTCCGCTGATGTCTGTGGTTATAAATTAAAAAAAATAAAGATGTCTCAACTGCATCATTCTCTGTGGCTTGAGGTATCAGCAAAGTAAACCCTTCAAAGAAAAACATGTGAACAAGTTTCCATTTCTTACTGACCTTATATCAAGTAAACAATTTTCTAAGTCACCAAGAAATTCCACTTTGCACGAAGTTAACTACTATAAAGAATCCATCCATATATATTCTTTAAACTTTAAGAAAAAATTTATCTTCCAAATTATTAAGTGTTTGCACTAAGCTTGTACCAATACACAAACTGAAAACCTCTCCTTTTCAATCCAGCTCATTAATTTCACTAATGTTACTTAATACAGTCTATATAATTCAGGAATAGGAATACTTTTAATTCCTCACTTGTAAATGGACATAAGAATGTTATAAATACTTAGATTTTTAGAATGAACGGATGTCTATGTTACTTGCAAAACTGTTTTTTTCTCTTTTAATGCTTAAAAGTAATTCAGAATGTTTCATTATCAGAAGTGGAAAATAAGCCATGGCTTACACAGGTAATCCTAGCTACTCAGGAGGTTGAGATCTGAGGATCATGGTTCAAAGTCAGCCTGGGCAGACTCTTAACTCCAATTAATCACCAGAAAACCACAAAGGGCCCTGTGGCTCAAAGTGGTAGAGTGCTAGCCTTAAAAAAGCTCAGAGACACTGTCCTGTCCCTGAGGTCAAGCCCCACGACCAACACCACCACAACTAACAACAACAACAAACTAAAAAACAGACTTTAGTTTTGGTGGTACTGGAGTCTAAATTTGGGGCTTTGCACTAGTGCTCTACCACGTGAGCCACATTCTCAGCTTTTCAAATTTTAGTTATTTGGGGGGTTTGGTTGTCACATTTTTGCCTGGGTCCATTCTTAGAACAGCATTCTCCTACCTAAAGCCCCCTGCTTACCTGGGAACAAAGATGGGAACCACCATACATGGCTCAATTGCTTAGATGTAGTCTTGCTAAATTTTTGTTGTTGTTGTTGTTGTTCTGGCTGGCCTTGAACTGCGATCCTCTAGACTTTGCATCCTAAGTAGCTGTAGGTGTTAGTATTTTTAAGTCAAATTGTTAATATTTTTAAGGCAAATTTCACCTGCATTTCTAGCAGTTTGAGAAAGAAAAAAAATTCTAAGTTCAAGGCTCCCCAAGCTTCATAGCTTATGTGAGGACAGCCTGAACTACATGAAAAGATTCTTTTCAAAGAACAAAAACAGCCAGGTGCCAATGGCTCATGCCTG
Source organism: Dipodomys ordii (assembly GCF_000151885.1). Taxonomy (NCBI): domain Eukaryota; kingdom Metazoa; phylum Chordata; class Mammalia; order Rodentia; family Heteromyidae; genus Dipodomys; species Dipodomys ordii. Next base: position 1,179,108 of record NW_012267327.1, read on the forward strand.
TAATCTTAGCTACTCAGGAGGCTGAGATCTGAGGATCGGGGTTCAAAGCTAGCCCGGGCATGAAAGGCCAAGAGACTTTATCTCCAATAAACCACCAGAAAACCAGAACTGGCACTGTTACTCAAGTGGGAGAGTGCGAGCCTTGAGCAGTGGGAGAGTGCTAGCCTTGAGCTGAAGAGCTAAGGGACAGCACCCAGGCCCAGAGTTCAAGCCCCAAACCCACCCCCCCCCAAAAAAAAAGGTTTTCTGAAACAAAACAAAAAAATACTTTCTTTATTAAAATGTTTCTTACTCTGTCTAAGTATTGACTAATCATGTGAGATCTAGTAATTTGTTAACTAATTTTAAAAAAGGGAAACGAAGGCAACACTTCCATTTGTGTCAAAGCATTGAATCCATAAAAAGATCCCAAATTTTAATATATCTTATTTCATTGGTTATGTAATAACACAGTGTTAAAGAAACAATTAGCACAGTACTAAAATCAAAACTATGTAAAATCCACTGTCCTTCTTTTTAACACAAGGTATTTCCTTCTCTCAATGACTTTCTGAAGGTGCTACTTACCTCATTAAAGGTTCTCATGCTCATTTCTTGATCATCTTACAGAAGGTTTTGTTTTATGTATATTATACTGAAGCTATACCACTTAGATTGCTACACAGATTTTTTGTCCGACTGGGAAATAGCTATTGGAACACACCTCTCTCTCATTGTTTTATAATGTAGCTCTGTGATTACATGATCTACATGTCTTGTTCACACATAATGTATTTTGTGTAGTAATGAAAAGAATGCCTGGGCCAGGGTGGTCTCATACTTCAGTTTCAGATCTTCACCAAGCTTAAGGATCCAGGAACCACCTCCTGCAGGAAGCAGCCTTTGATTTCTGTGATTTCAAAGCTACCGTTTCCCTCTCTTAATGTTAGCAATGTCTTGATATGGTTTTTGAAAGTCCATAGCCCACTCCTATTTATTTTGTATATGTGATTAGGTATGTACTGTTACAAAAATTAGGAGCTTCTTACGTGGTGAAACCATTTTATATATATCCACCGACTCAATTAATTTTCACCAAATACATAAACCTATATAATCTGACTCTTACTGTGTAATAACAAAGAAAATACTTCTCAAAAATAGTTAATATATTTTCTCAAAATACCCCTGCAAAATCTAAAGCATGTTCAAGTAGAAGCAAAATGGGGTCGACTTTGAGATATGAATCCAAACTATAACAATGATTTTTACTTACTTGTCTCCAAAAAACTTTCTCCAGAATTCAGCAGCATCTGCTTTAGTAATGCGGAAGTTGTCTCCCTGGAACTGACCGTTGGGAAAGATTGCTTTAATTTCTGCCAGCATGTGACTGAAGATGAGGGACAGTTTTGTGAGATTTCGTCTACGGATATAGGAAAAATAAACAGAAAAATAAATCTCTATATGCATATAGATTTCAACAGAGATTACAAATAGAGGTTTGTATATCTACTGAAGTTTTGTTGGTTGATCATGATTCTTAATCAAGCACTTAAATTCTTAATAGGCTTTCATATGGTAATTTACTCATATATTAATTTAACAGGAGCATGAAGAGCATAAGATATATGATTTCAAAAATTCAGTTTAATGGAAGATCTAAGTATTTCATTAAAATGTGGTCAAATGTCAAATAAGATAATGCTAAGTGAAATGAATGCCAAGATAGGGACGCAAAAGATTTTATCTTTGTTGTTGTTTGTAATGTACTATGTAGTGTTTTTGTTTCTCTTGAATGTTCTTCCCCCGTATAACATCTGTTTTCACTGTATTTGATGTAGGGCACTGGTGTCCTACATCTTGTATATACATTTTTCTATTTGGGGAAGGGAAGGGAAATAACAAAAAGCTGAAATAAGGATACAGGTTGACCCATTGTAACAATAAGGTGTGCAAGACACTGTTGAAAATGAGCTTTACAACTTTGGGGAGAGAGGGAAGAGTTGGGGACATAGAGAGGAAAGCGATGGTAAGGGAAAAACAAAGGGGTAATAACAATGTACTCATTACCTTACTCATGTAACTGTAACCCCTCTGTACAGTGTCTTTACAATAAAAAATATGTTAAAATGTGGTCCAATATAAAAGATACACACAAAATCTAGTGTGACTATTTCTACTTGAGTTAGTAGAAGAAATCTGTCATTAGAGGAGAATCTAGAAAGTAGATGCTTGAAAGATGAAAGACCTGGAGTATAAAGATGGTGAAAAGTCAGACACTGATGTTTCACGCCTGTAATCATAATTATTCAGGAGACTGAGATCTAAGGATCCTGGTTTGATACTAGCTGGGGCAGAAAAGTTCCTGTGAGACTCTTATCTCCAATTAACCATTCAAAAACCAGAAGTGGGCTTGTGGCTTAAAGTGACAGAGCACTGGCCTTGAGCAAAAGAGCTCCCAGAGTGCAAGCCTCACAACTGATAGATTCTCAATAGCATATGAAGAATGGCTTGAACAGATTTTTGTCTCATCCTGTGGGTGCTCTCTTAATTTTGAAAATCATTTTCTTTCATGAGGAGTTTTTTGATGCAATCCCATTTGTCAATTCTTGCTGTTATTTGTTGAGCTAATAGAGCCCTACTCTGAACAAAGGAGGAGGCAACAAATGCTCAATAGGAAATGTACTCAGTACCTTGCTCATGTAACTCTAACCCCTTTGTGCAGTATTTTTATATTGAAAAAAGTACAAAAAAAACCCAAAGTTATTGCCTGGTGTCTGTATCTTCCAATGTTTTCCTACACTTCCATGTTGTAGTTTTAATGTTTCAGGTCTTATTATCTCCTTTGAATTGATTTTAGGGCACCCAAAGACCCATCACAAGTAATCCAAGAATACATGAACAATCAAATGGGACAGTTCATTAAAAAAGTTGAAGTAGCTAATAATTATTTGAAGAAACATATGACATCGTTAGCAAAAAATGAAATACAAATTAGAACAACAGTGAGATGTACTCTCACCCCAGTCAAGGATGGCTTTCATCAAGAAAACCAACCAGAACGTTGGCAAGAATGTGTGGAGAAGAAACATTCATACTTAACACTGTTAGTGGGAATGTCAATTAGTACAACTACTGTGCAAATCAGTAATGGAAATTCCCATAGATAAAATTACAAAAAAAAAACAAAAAACCCAGAACTACCATATAGTTTCTGAAGAAACAAAAGTAGAACTACCATATGTTCCTGCTAGACTACTCCTGGGCATGTACCTAAAGGAATGTAAATCAATATACAAAAGAGATATTTACACTCATGTTTACAGTAGCACTACTACAATAGCCAAGATAGGACAACAGCTTAGACGTCAAACAAAGTAACAATGACTGGATACAAAATAATGCTACAAATGTGAGTGTTTATGTGTGTGTATGCATACATGTTTGTATGTATATGGATAATGGAGTATTATTAGCCACAAAAAGAATAAAATTATATTATTTAGAGGAAAATGGTGAAAATGAAGATTCTCGTGTTGAGATATGCTAAACTCAAAGAAACATCACATACTTTCACTTATATGTAGAATCTAGTCCTTAATACGATGTGGTCCTGACAGGAAGACTTTGGGGAGGGGACAGCAAATGGGGGAGACTGGAAAAGACAATGGTATCATGCAGCAAATATAAAAGGGACAGTTAGAAAGAACAATACAGTTGGAGTAAACAGGATCAAAGTAAACTATAGATAGGTTATAAATATCCTTTTGTATAGAAGTATACCGACAGGAAATTAAACTAACTATTCATGTAACATCTATTTGACAAGACTGGACCTGAGCAGTGGGCAGCAGGAAGAAAAAACAGAGGCAGAGAAGTAGCTCTGATTTAGGCAATACATACAGAGAGGCCTGGAAATCAGCAAAGTAATATTTCTACCAATACTCTGCCCTAGCCGCCTAATAGTCAGATTTTCTAAGGATGAGTTTCACATATGTGCAGGTTCCCTGGGCAATTCTAATATGTGCTTCTCATTAAGAGATGCTATTGAAAAGAAATGGGAATCCAAAATTGATTTGAATGTCTAAAATCATACTGAAATTTGTCTTAGAAGAAAAAAAGCCACAGTAGTAGGAAAAGATTGTTTAGAAAGAAGGGAGTAACAGGTATTGTCTCCATTTCATTTCCAGATATCTAAGAATTCAAATACAGTTAAAAGAGGATTCATACTGTAAAGTAACACCATCATCTTACCATTTCTTAACACTACAACCTGATTTTGGTCAGTCTCAAATACCTAATGTTAAGATAATAAACAAACAACCCAAACAAAATTACTAAATAATGTTACTGTTTTTCACTGATCTTAGTTGTTGTTGTTTAGTTTTTGGGTTGGGGGGGGCTTTTTGAACTGTGGGCTTCACACCTGCTTGGCTTGTTTGCTCAGCTGCCACTTCACCACTTGAGCCATGCTTCCAGTCCTTGTTCTCGTTATTTTAGGGATAAAGCCTCAAGGACTTTTCTGGCTGAGCTGGCTTCAAACCATGATGCTCTATATCTCAGTCTCTGAGTGGCTAGAATTATACACATGAACCACTGGTGTCCAGCTGGTTAAGCATTAACAAAAGAAACCAATAGACACATGAAGAAATACTCAATCTCCCTAGCCATAAAAGAAATGCAAATCAAAACAACACTGAGATACCACCTCACCCCAGTTAGAATAGCTATAATCAAGAAGTCTAATAACAACAGATGCTGGAGAGGATGTGTACAGAAGGGAACCCTACTGCATTGTTGGTGGGAGTGAAAAATTGTTCAACCTCTGTGGAAAGCAGTATGGAGGTTCCTCAAAAGACTCCACATAGAGCTCCCTTATGAGCCAGCAATCCCACTTTTAGGCATTTACCCAAATGATCACAAACATGACTATTCTAAAGCTACCAGCACAACTATGTTTACTGCATCATTATTTACCATAGCTAAGATATGGAACCAACCCAGATGCCCCTCAGTAGATGAATGGATCAAGAAAATGTGGTATATATACACAATGGAATTCAAGCCCCCAACAAAAAAAATGACATTGCCCCATTTGTTAGGAAATGGAAAGACTTGGAAAAAATTATATTAAGTGAAGTAAGCCAGGCCCAAAGAAACATAGGTCCCATGGTTTCCCTTATTTGCAATAACTAGTATATGTCTGAGACAAGGAGAAACGGTCAGATAAGATGTTAAGCGAAATGAACCCCAAGATAAGGACACAAGTAGTTTTTTCTTTCTTGCTATTGTTTCTAATGTATTTATAAGATACCAGGTGATTTTTTTTTTGTTGCTTTGTATGTCCCTTCCCCACGTCATAACCCCAGTTTTCACTGTATTCGATGTTGGTATAATTTGTGGAGGGGAAGGGAAAAAACAAATTGTTTAAATAGGGATACAGGTTGACTCATTGCAACAATGAAATGCATAAGATGCTATGTCGAAAAACAAAACTTTACAATTTAAGGAGGGGGGGGGAGGAATGGGTGCAGAGGGGGTAGTGAGGGAAGTATAGTTGTGGAGATGGGAGGGAAGGGATGGTAGGGGAAAAACTAAGTAGGAGGCAACAATGCTTGAAAAGAAATGTACTCATTACCTTGCTCAGGTAATTGTAACCCCTCTGTTTTTTCACAAGAAAAAACATGTAACTTCCTAGGTAAAATGAATACAAAATAAATGAAGATAGTATAAAAAGGGAATATATAAATGAATTGAAAGAAAGCATTAAGGTACCATCTCAATAAAAATCACTGTAAAAATGAAATTGCTAGCTACTTCCATCTTATGCATGTAATGCCTTGCCACTTCTTAGCAGGGAGTCTCATTATTATACAAAAATGCACCATCGTTTTCTAACATCCAGTCATACTTCATCACATCTCAGTCTATCCAAGTGCAAATCTTAGAATCAGATGAGTCTCACATATAGACCAGATTTCCTCATTTAGATATGGCAGATATAAAATAATGGGTATTAGCAAATGAAAACTGAACTGCTTTCTTACATCAAAGAAAAGACTTGTCCCATTAAAAACTGCAAATAACATTTCTATACTTGAGCCTAAGGAAAGCATAAATCACCTTGAACAAATCTGTAATATATTATTTCTATAATTAGGCTAGAGGGTTAATTTTCCACAGAATTCTCAATTGAAACATAATTTTAAAAATTCAGTATGGTTATAATTAGGGAGAACCAACTGTTCTCTATTTTCTGAAATGGTTGCTTTCTACCTCTTGGTTCCTTTGTTCTTTAATCAGATCCAAATGTTTTTCATTTCTACTTATTAGATCTAAAGTCTGACACACAAAGCCTGTGTCACATCTTGGGCATTTGATCCACTGGCTACAGACACACAAGTTTAAAACAGAAATAGTAACAATGTATCATTTATAATCACTACTGCATATGTATGAAACGCTGGTTAGTTCTCAAATATGTACACAGTTTCATTTTTCCTTCAGTATGGAAAATCAAATTCTCACTTTTAAGTATACTGGAACACTTCAGAGATTTGTTTCACATTATCAGAATTTATAGTTCTTTTCTATTTATATTTGCACACAAACATCTCAACATGTGCATATAGCTCACATACATGTAAATGACCTTTTTATATGTGTGTGTGTGTGCCTGTCCTGGGGCTTAAAATCAGGGCCTGCATATTCACTGTCCCTGAGCTTTTTTGCTCATAGCTAGCACCGTACCAGTGAGCCACTGTTCCACTTCATCTCTTTGGTGATTACTAATTAAGAGTATGTCCCTGTCACTAACACTGAGATATTAAACTGAGAAATTTCTTGACAAAAATATGATAATCATACAAAGATGACTGTAACTAATCTACTAAGAATTTTGTGACACAAGTTCTTTCTAAGGGAAGTTACTTATTGCTATGTATCATCCACTAGCCATCACTAGTTGAACCATTTTGTTAATTTGTGTGAATTTATGTATAGCAAATGATATCTCCATAAGTTATTTTGAAACACTAGCTGATCTGGTAAACTATTAAAGATATGAATATTAGTGTAATCTAAGAAATCAAGGGAGGGGAGGAGTAAAAACAAAACTAAACAAAAATAAAAAAGAAAGAACAAATTGTCATGTAACTTTTGTTCTTGGATTGAGTCTTGTATATCATACTACTTTAAAATTACCTCACAAAGCTAATAATAAAACATGTAAACTAGAGTGGGTTAGTATAGTTATTTTGAGATTGATAAAACTTCACCATTTTTTGAGTAAGTTTGTATAGTTTAAGGTAGCAATAGCAATACCCAACACTATAAGGACATTGGAGGTAAACAAGTGGCTAAGAAAGATGCAGTCTTAATAAAATTACCACACAGGGCTAGGAATATGGCTTAGTGATAGAGTGCTTACTTAGCATGCATGAGGCTCTGGGTTCAATTACTTGGTACCAAAATTACTTGGTAACAAAAATAATTAAATGAAAATTTTTAAATATTACTACACAGCATAGCACAGAAACCATGAAGATACATTATAATAATACAATGTGGGAGGCAGTACACTTTAATTGTAGCCAGAGTGACTTAAAAATAAAATTATAGAAAGATTGGATTGTTAGTGTCCACTTAACACAAGAAATTCATAAGGAATATAACCTAAAGACTACATTTCCAAGGATTATGGAAGCAGTGTGCATGAAGAAGAGGACTACTATAAATCTTATCCTGATACAGTCCATAAAGCTTCCCCAATCACTTTTTAACTCCAGTTAGTGTAACTTTGCAGCCATGACAGAGAGGATTAACATGATTGCAACAAATGGCTTTATTGGGAAAATTTATTATGAAGTCTGTATGATATGATCACTCATATTTTCATCCTCCTTAAAGTCTTAACAAGTACCTATTTCAATAAAGGAAACTCTTTGTCTTTAATATTAGGTATCTTTTGATTAAACCTAACCTGTCACAAACATCCTTTTGAATAAATCTTTAAAATAGAGACTATTGTATTAGTTGAGAGAGAGAGAAAAACAAAGAGAGAAGCCTTTTTTTAATTCATTGAAAAACTGCAATGAAAGTTCCTCAAGCTAACTAGAAAGTCATAATTGCTATGGGACTCATACAGAAATAAACAGAACAAAGCAATTTTCTTTGGTTCTTTTTCCCCAAAAAATTTAAACTGTACTTTCATGACATGGGTAAGATGAGAAAGCCTGACCTTTAAATTTGCTTGACAAATCTGACCTGGGAAGAACAAGAAAATCAACAATTAAGGTATAAAATCAGCCCAGATGCTCCTGAATAGATGGATGGGTGAAAGAAAGAAAGGAAGAAAGAAAGAAAAGAAGGAAGGAAGGAAGGAAGGAAGGAAGGAAGGAAAGAAAGAAAGAAGGAAAAAAGGAAAGAAAGATCGATTTAGAAAAATTACGTGTAGTAAGTCAGGTCCAGACAGATAAAGAATGAATGATTTCCCTTATATGTGGAAACTAGATTTATCTTATAAACTCCTAAGTAAATACACTGGGTGGCATGCAATTTTGTACACAAATGTATTAATTGAAATAAAGTAGATTCAAGGGAGATCTCAAATAAGAAGTGGGTACTGGAAAGGGTCAAGGGGAATACGGTAGAGGAATGAAGAGGAAAAGAGGAAAGAAATATAATCAAAACCCCAATATATCTCCTATAAAATTAAGAAGTGTGAGGGAAGAGTGAGGGAAGGGGAGAGGAAAAAAGGAGTGGATGAGAATGTTCACTGATCCAGATATACTGTATTCAAACACATTATTAAATGACAACTACTCTGTACAACTACTTAAAGATAATCATTTTGAAGAATGAAATCTGGACTCACTTTTTTTGCTGTTTGCCTTCTTCACTAGTCTACAATTGAAACAAATAAAAGCTTTAGCAATATACCTAAAGTAGCAACTTAATTAATTTGCCTTAACTTCCTCTGGTTCTCCATTTTAATTTTAAATACATAAAAAAGAAAGAAACAGCCAGCTTTTTTGGTTTGTTTTTCTTAAGCCTACCCTCAACCCAGAAGAAAAATTCTTACTTCCCTTACTTCATTTCATTTTCATTTCTAACTACTTTGGATATACTTAGGATGGGTTTTGATTTTATTGAATGGAACAGAGTGGAAAATTCTCCTGAAATAATATTTGCTTTAAGATGTCTACTGTTGGTTGGGAACGTGGCTTAGTGATAGAGTGCTTGCCTGAAGCCCTGGTCCAATTCCTCAGTGCCACATAAATAGAAAAAGCCAGAAATGGCTCCATGGCTCAAGTTGTAGCGTGCAACCTTGAGCAAAAGAAACTCAGGGATAGTGCCCAGGCCCCAAGTTCAAGCCCCAGGACTAGCAAAAAAAAAAAATGTCTGCTGTCTAGATGAGCAAACTAGCCCAATAGCTATGCACGTATGAGCACCTAAGATAATGCTAAGCGAAATGAACTCCAAGATATGGACATAGAGGTTTTTCTTTGTTGTTGTTTTTAATGTACTATGTGATTTCTTGTTTAAAAGAAAGAAAGAAAAATAATGTATACTGTTTATGGGACCAAGCTGCATTTCCAGCTTTCTTACACTACTCTGAATTCTGTGAGAATGTTCCACTGCATTTCCTCATCCATACTCTGGGCTAAGCCATTCTCAATGAGCCCATCTTTGATTAAATGGCTAATGTCAAACTTTAATCTGCACCAGTTTCATATTCAAATATTCAACACAGGGATATCTCTGTATGTGACATACGAGGCCATTAAATATCCCCCACTTCACTTGCCACAGTTTTTCCATGAAGGATACACATACTAAATTTGACTTCTACACTATCACAAGAGTTTGCTAAAAAAGAGAAAGTCTCAAACCTGTAACAACTTGTTACACAAAACAGTCAAAATGTTAAATGTTTGAACATTTGACACCATAAAAGTATTAATAAAAAATGCAATGAGCTGGGTGCCTGTAATCTTAGCTATTCTGGAGGCTGTGATCTGAGGGTCCCTGGTTCAAAGCCATTCAGGGCAGAAAAGTCTATTATACCTTTATCTCCAGTTAACCACCAGAAAACCAGAAGTGGAACTGTGGCTCAAAGTGGTAGTGTGCTAGGCTTGAGATAAAGAGCTGAGGGACAGTGCCCAGGCTCTGAGTTCAAGCCACAGGACCTACTAACTAAATATAAATAAATAAATATGAAAGGAATTACTGACTCCAAAACAATGCTAATCAATGGATAGGAGTGGCATACAATACTATTTATAGAAAGAGTGCATACAAATCCACCAAATTTACAGCTTTTTTTATCAAAAGCTTCATTAATTAAAAATCCAGGATTCGTCTGTAATAAGAAAAAAGATAGTTCTAAGAGCTCCATGATTTTTTCTTTTAATTCGCTAGCATTATTTTCCTTTCTTCAAGCTGGAGCAAACAGGATATAGTAAGACAAAGAAATTCTGTTTGTCACAAGCAGGTGAAGTTTGCAAATACTCAAGTAAATAGCGCACATTTGCTGTACTAACAGTTTCCCACAACATTAACACTTCCCTAACAGTTTCTTCACCTTAGCTCTGGAAATTTTCCTCATGGATACCTCTGTCTCACTTCAAATTTGTTGACATGTAATGGAGCAAGTAGAAAGGCAAGTGAACCACACAGGGGAAAAATGTCTCATCTGTCTAATGCTCATGGTGTACAATACTGACAAAAGAAAACTAAAAGCATGGGATTTGTCTGCCTCTTATTCTGAGGCTAAACTATGGCCGACCGAAATATAACAATAAAAAGGTATAAATTTACCAAACAATACCTGTCCCCAATTATTTCAGGCATAATCTGATATGAGTGTGATATCATAACATCTGGAGTGTAGGAGATAAATGGCAAAAATAGGATAATAAATAATACATTGAGTACAATTAAGTTCATAGAACCTTTGTTTCTATTAAAAGGTTAAGTTTCACATTACAGATAATTTGTAAATAGAAAAAGATACAGAATATACACACAATGACATTAACAATAGAAATGTGACGGGTAGAACTGTTGTACTGTAAATGCTTTTTCTCTTTATTACATTTTTAATTGCCCTATTTTCCACAAGAAATGTAACTGTCTCTAAAGAGCTATTAAATTAATTTTTTCCACTAAATCTGAAATATGTCTATAGAAGAGCAAACAGATTTTCAAACCCAGTACAATGTCTCACATCCTCTAAATGGCCCCCTAGAAACAATGAGGCTTTGGCTTTCAAATCCAAAAGTCATCTCTGCTTTGTTCACCACATATCAATCTGATTTCCAAATTTCTAAAACTTACTATTAGTCCTTTCCACATAGAAGTCTCACAGGAACTTCCCCCAAAGAAGGGTTCTTTATTATAATGCCATATTTTTAAAATAAAAGGCAAAGGATATACAGGACAAGCTTTGATGTTTACAGTATAACACTAGGAAAATAACATATAACTAGCCACACAAGATCATGGGATTCATAGACCACATTTTTCTTCCATTAATCAGATGTATGTATTTTTTCCATTAATCACGTATTTGTTGTGACAGTATAAGATAATGACTCATGGAGAAATTTTGTCTTTTCAAATCAATGAGAATAGGCGAGATAGCTATTTTTGTAGTTCACCAGTTCTTGGCAACACAAATGTTTTGGATGATTAAAAACCATAAATATTTTGAATACAAAACCAGTTATATATACTTTTCCACTCATGGCTAGACCTCTGCTACTTGAGCCGTGTGTGTGTGTGTGTGTGTGTGTGTGTGTGTGTGTGTGTGTGTGTGTGTGTGTGTGTGTGTGTGTGTGTGTGTGTGTGTGTGTCAGACTTCAGGAGCTGATAAAAGTTACCATGAGCAGAACTTGTTCTACGGCTGAGTACTAGGAAGATTTAGTTAAGTAGAGTCTCTATTTCTAAAACAAGGTTAATTAAGGGAATATTTAGATGTAGTAGAAAGAAGCATGGTATTAGATGTAGTGATGACTCTACTATGAAACTTAACTTAAAGTGAGATGTGGGACATAAATTCGGTGTTAGCCTTCTAATGATAATCACCACTAAATGACTAGGTATCGTCCACCCTAAAAACTCTGTATGTACAGGCAAAAATTGTGCATCTATTTCAGAATTTACAGTAATAACAAAGTACAGTAATGCTATATCATGTTTTAAATTTACAAATTCCTCTCAATGTTTAAGTCTTAAACTGCAAAATCCAGAGATAAGGATGCTGAGAAACTAATTTCAAAAGTTTAAATTACAATGAAAACATAACTTTCATAGGTATATTTGAAGTCTGTGTTTTCCTTTGTTTTCTACTATCATATGCTACTCTAACATTTCTTTTCTTCCGTTCTTAACAAAAGAGCATGTATAACCTTGGTTCTCAAAACAAACCAAACCAAACAACACAAAGAAAACCCACAAGGCAGCAAACTTTAAAAAAAAAAAGCAATCTAAAATCTCTGTTTTGTGTTTATGAACAGTAAACAGTGGAATATTGAAACCATATGAAAACTGTTAAATGCAGTAGAACAAGTATGCCCATAATGATGATTTTTGTTTAAAAGTTTGTTTTATTTGTTGGTGGGGAAATATGTTGATACATGTACTGGCAGAGGATAATACCAGATGTAAGAAATATACCATTCATCTCACTCAATAATTTGAAAGTTATCTGAATCTGGAAAGACTACAAAATTATCACTGATGGCTGCTCAATAATATGATTCAAATACTTTCTCATCAGTTGACTGCAAATGGAATAATTCCCTATGTCAATACAACTGTGAATATGGTTTATTCATGGTATTAATTTGGAGAAGAGAAACAAATAATTGAACATAAAAGTTGGCAACACAGCTTCTTTGGAAACCATAAAAGTCATAAACTTTCTAAACACAAACATCCATTTTATAGATATAGATCTATATTTATAGAGCTATTTCTTAGAGTCTAAGGTTTCCTTAAATAAACAAAAAACAAAGTTATCTTGGGTGGAATGATAGCCACATATAAGCTTTGGAGATCCTGCTAATATTTTTTCAGTACCTTCCCCACTAAAGGTACAATATTACTATGGATAAAAGCCCTAGAGGCCACAACTAACTTCAAGCATAAACCACTTAGCAACATGATACCCTTTGGTACTGATTTAACCTCTCTGTTTAGCAGTTTTGTCTTGTTTTGTTTTAGCATAATGATAGCACAGGTTTCTTCACCTTTTATGTAAAGTTTGTAACAGTACTAAATCTATATTATTTGTAGAGGTTAAGATTTCAAAAATTAATTTTGTCATTCTCATTGTATGGTGAAATCTACTTCCTCTCCCCTTCTATATGGAATTATATATGACTTGCTGTGGTTAACAGAAAATAGGAAAATGATACTATGTATAGTCTAAATACCCAGAGAGTAAGGACATTTCTTAGTAGATTTATAGTAGTTCCTCTGCCTTTTTAAAAGTGTGTTTGCATCTGGACACCATGATGTGAGGAAGCCCAAGAAGCATGCACAAATGACCCCAGAAGCCTGTAGCTGTAAATGTGAGGCAACAGATCTTCCAGCTGACCCAGCACTGCAGTCACTGTCACTTCAACAAAAGGAACTAACCAACCCACCGAGCAAATTCTTCACATAACAACTCATTTTAAATCAAGTCACTAAATTTGGAGTCGTCTGCCAGACAGTAGCAGATAAATGGCTTAGAAACAGACACAAGCCCCCAAACAAATAGTTTTTTTTTAATTAGAGTATCCTAATTGGATAAGATTATACTGAGATCTGAATCAGAAGAATTCTACAATGATTAATTTCTTTTTTTTTTCCTGCTTATGTGGTGCTGAGGGATCGAACCCAGGGCCTCATGCATGCAAGGCTCTACCACTGAGCCACCTTCCCAGCCTTACAATGATTAATTTCTAAAACATGTTTATTTAGACAACCACACAATGAATTGACCTGAGACAAGATCATTATGCTAATCTAATGATTTATTCTGATATAACAATAGAGTTAATATTTCAAAGACTTAAGTGCTCATACAAAGGTACAGAATCCCCTATCAGTACATATAGAAAAATATAGCAGAAACACAGGATGTTTATAAAAACAGCAGAGAGGCAGAATGTTTATAGACTTTACAGAAGTCTTTTTAATTGAACTGCCATTGAAATTATGAGTTTTCCAAAGACAATTTAATATAACTAGATTTGACGTGTGTCTAGATAAGAAAATCATCCTGGATGCTCCTTTGTCTAATTTAGTTCTCTAGGGTTTGTGTTTCAAAGTCAAGCACTATTAACAATCTTTGACTTGCCATCAATGAAAATGAACACATGTTTAGCATATTTCTTCAGGTTCCCATCTGTATCTGAACCATCACTATGTAATTTTGAAAAGACATTTTAAAATCTTGATAAAAAATCATTGTTCTTGACCACCTATGTAAACATTTTACTTAAAATGGTTATTCAGTGAATGCAATGCTATAGCCAAGATCCACCAGACCTAATTAATTCCCGAGGCAGATAAAAACAAAAACATTATGTCTCTCCTAGAGATGCCAGTCATTTATAATTTAAAGGAAATAAGAAAATTCAGAATAACTTAAATAATAATAATCTTTATACTAGACAATAGAACAATTAAGGGATTACATAAGGATTTAGAAAATTCTTAATTTCTTTGTTAACTGTTGTATGCTTAATTATATCTTAAGTAATTAAATATTAAAAGAGAGGAGGAAGTTACAAATAATTCATTAAGATCAAATTGTTCAGCAGCTCAGTTTCCTGAATTATCTTACTATTCATCCGGTTCACTCCATCTTTGTCCAAAAATACAATTTTCTTACAGAAAATTCACTTCTCCTTATTTTCAAAATGGTATTAAATGCATGAGAATTATGATCTACATATATAAATGCAAATATCTTCAAATTAATTTCTTCATTTAATGAGTATTCTCTGAAGACCTGCTATGATCTGCCACTACAGTAGAACAAAAGATATATAGCAGCCTATTCAGTAATATCCAGGATTGTTAACTCCAGTGGGTACTTTGATAATAAAAATATGATACAGTATATTTATGGTATATTCAAGGTGGTTCCAGAGCCCAAAAGCTAAAAGGATAAAATGTTCTAAGAACTTACAGGCCTTTCAAAAAGAGTTAAGAAAAGCAGAACAAAGACAAGAAGATACTAGATAAAAGCAGTAGGCTAGTGGGGGAAAAAAAAACAGTGATATCAGTATGACAGTATTATGAACTGCAGGGTCAGAGTGATAGACATTTAGGAAAGAGGCTGATAAGGCAGCAAGAGTATGTAATAGATAAAAAAAACTGCCTCCCATCCAGGCCTGCGCATTTTACCAGCACAAACCTTCCGCCAGCTTCCACTGCTCAAGGATACAGAGGTAACATAGGCAATGACTGCAGGAGAGAGGACTGCATGAGCAAGGAAAGTGAGCCTCAGGGCAAGAGCAGAAAAATATATTTTCAAATGTTGCATGAAGTACCATTTAAGCATTAGGAATCCCGAGATCATCATTAAAATTAGTTTTTAAGATTACAAGTAAATTTTGAACATTTCTTCCCTGGGTCCTTGATAGAACAGAATCTAGTTTAACAAATTGAGAAAATAAGCAAAAGAAAACAATAGTGCATAGAGAAGAACGCACCAGAAGCCTAGGTCTTGGAAACAGATGTTCTGCTTTGGCAGACTCTTGGACCCTGGAGTATTACCATTTGAAAAGGACTTGGAGATCACATTGTTGATGTGTTTCTGCAAAGTTGTGCCTCCATTTCAAAATACCACAGTAATTCCCTCACTTCCAGATATGAGTCACAAGTTAAATATTTAATGTGGTAAAGAAATGTATCTCTTTTGCATGACTGAAAGTAGAACACTAAGATGAGTTTCATCAAACCCAAAGACACATTGTCAATAATCATCAAACACCATGTCACTACCTGGTATTCTCTTGGGTAATTCTTGGATAAGGAACTCCTCTCTCCTAAAGTCCTTAACAATAAACCCTGACTGATTCTAGGGATCCTGTAACCTCTTCTTTAAAAGTAAGCTGTTGCTTGCTCACACATTTATCCATTAAATTTTATGGAACCTGGATGCATTTCCTGTGTCAAAACCTATCACAAAAATCTGTCTTTCAGACAGCTGTCTGGTGTCTCCCACACGTGAACAGCGTGTCATGAGGAGATGACAATGTCAATGGGTAGCACAATATTTGGTTTCTAATTGGAATTCCAGTATGTTGATAGTTGTATTTAATTTGGATCCTATTAATACCTATTTTTAATCATTGTTCTTCTCATAATAAAGCTGTATGGTATTTACCACAGGGGATAATAAAATGCATTTTCTTTATTATGAATAGTATTCATAATGTCTTTTCATACTGGCAGTATAAAGAAAGAAAAATTAAGCCTATGGAAGTATGGGTGATGCTGAGTATTTAAATCAATGTACAACAATTACACTCAAGCCTCAGACCTCACACTGGCAGTACAGGGCTTTAGAAGTGTAGAACTTCAGACCTTACCCCAGATGCTAAATCATAGTAAAATCCCCAGGTAATAAATATACATTTTAATAAATGTACATTTTAATGAATATTTTAAAAAATCACTTTTGCAGTAACCTAGCAGGTCCTTTATTATTTTTTAACTGTTCTTCCTCTAAGTAACATTTCATCTAAAGCAGCCTCCAGATCTGAACTGCTATTCAGAAACTTGTGAAAGACTCTATTCAGTTCACTGTCCCAAACTCCATAGCTGTCAGTCCCCCCTCATGACAACCTTTAATTTCCTGGCAGCCTACTTAGGAAGGGTACATCATTGGGTTTCAGGGATTTCGCTTCTCTTTTAGGTTGGGTCTCAAGCACACTTACAGGACTTTCATTTGTCACCCTTCTTGCTCAATAACCTTGAACAAAAATTACCCTTAGTCCAGAAGGCCCAGGCCTTGAACAGTCTGTACTTAATGCTTTTGTAACTATGGATATCAGAGGGATAATCTCCTCATCACCACACCCTAGTTTACCCCCATACTTCTCTCCTAGGACAAAAATTAACAAACTAACATATTGCCAGATGTAAGAGAATGAGCTTCTGTTTCCTTTCTTCCTCCAGCTACAGGAAATACAAGATGACCAGCACATCCTTGGTTCAATGTACACATGGCTCACCTATGCTTAATCTGAGAAAGGAGCAAATGAGCTCCCCCTCAATACTACCAGTCACTCTCCAATAACCCTTGAAATTCCTACACATAAGCAGTCCATCTGCAATGCCTTGTTCTGTCCTTACTGTCAGCAAAGAAGAAGCAAAGGTAAGAAATGCCAGCAGGAAAATGAAACACATGTTCCAATGTACTAGAGAAACACTTTCTTCCCTACACCTGGTTCTTCAGGTTGCTACATGTCCCTTCTAAGTTAGTAATTAAAGAGCAATCAGGGGCCTCCTTGCTTATTCCACCAGAATAAGACTTCCTGGAAAATGTCAATCAAGCCCCAGAAGAACCACTCATCAGAGTTTAGAAATGCCCTTGCATGTAGTCTGTGATGGGGTGAGGAAGATAGCCCCACAAAGTGTAGCAAGGCCAGGGAGAGGTGAAGTTTGGAAGGAGTTGATGCAGAATACTAAGGGAATACCACTAATATCCTGGCACCTGAGACGAGGAAGGACAGGAAAAACTTGGTAAAATTAACTATTAAACCTGCAAATGTGTCATGCTGAGAAGCAAACCTTTCCATATAATAAAACTGAGAGAAGAATGCAATCTCTAAAGCAAAGGTTTCGTAATGCTCTTATTTAAAGGACCCTTAAATACATAACAACACAAAAAACTGACACAGGGCTCTTCAATGGTTTGGGTATGAGCTGTCTGCAACTAGCTCAGGTTTTGAAGGCTTGTGCCCATCCCCAACACAACCCCTCTTCCCCAGTGCACTGCTTCTGGAAGTTAGGAGGTTAGAGGAAATAGGTCACTGGGAGCAGGCATCTGTAGTTTATACTACAGTGGTTCCCACTTTCTGTCACCATGATGGTCTGCCCACATGAATGGAGCCAAAGAGTTATGGACTGAACCCTCTGAAAACACTGTGTCAAATAAATTCTTCTGATAAACATTTCTCTTTTGTTACTGCAACAAGAAAGGTAACAAATAGAGGCTAACACGTAGTAATTTACTTGCCACTAAATCACATTTTCATCCTGAAAATACAAGGGCAAAGTCTAGAAAAAGTTTGTCCTTATACTTGTTCTTTATGCCAGTTCCATGGATACAAAGGAATGCCCTGTGGGAGGGACTGGGAAAAAACATGTGATTATGGTGTGGAGAGGTACATATGCCAGGATTCTTTAACCTTTGAGGTTCCTACATACAAGAAGCAAGCTACCTGAACTGCCTATTCTGTCCTTAATGTCAGCGAAGACAGATGAGGAAACTGCACAAGCTTTGAAAAAGGAAATTTAATTAAATACATCTTACTAATAACTAGTTATTATCTGCCTTGTGAAATATTAGCCCATTTTTTTTCAATTCTGAAACTGACTTTATTATAAATTGAAAAATTCCCTGAAGTAAGAAAATGAACTTGGGGCTGGGAAGGTGGCTCAGTGGTAGAGCACTTGCCTTGCATGCATGAGGCCCTGGGTTTGATTCCTCAGCACCACATAAGCAAAAAGAAAAAAGCCGAAGTGGCGCTGTGGCTCAAGTGGTAGAGTGCTAGCCTGAGGGACAGCGCCCAGGCCCAGAGCTCAAGCCCCACGATTGGACCCCCCCCCCAAAAAAAAAGAAAATGAACTATCAAAACAAATACACCCAGGCAACACTGAGAATACAATCTATCAAAACAAATACACCCAGACCACACTGAAAATATGTTCAGAGAGCATGATTTCCATCTAATTCACTGAGTTCAAATGGAAGCTTATGAAGAATAATATTGGACATAAAAATTTAATCTCTCGGGCTGGGAAGGTGGCTCAGTGGTAGAGCGCTTGCCTTGCATGCATGAGGCCCTGGGTTCAATTCCTTAGCACCACATAAGCAAAAAGAAAAAAGCCAGAAGTGGTGCTGTGGCTCAAGTGGTAGAGCGCTAGCCTTGAGCTGAAGAGCTGAGGGACAGCACCCAGGCCCAGAGTTCAGGCCCCACGACCGGACCAAAAAATAAAAAAAAAAAAATTTAATCTCTCTGCACTGTACACATAAACTCCTTTGTTAATGGCAAAAAAATTCAAAATACAACCTAAATTTAAGATAATTAGGGAAGAAGTAGTTTGGGAGGGGGGTAGGAATGTTGAAAGGAGTGACATGGGTCAAGATGCACTGTATTCATAACTGCTTGGTGAGTGGAAACTCATTTGTACAATTACTTAAAGATAATAAAGATGTTTAAAAATTTTTAATCTATCAGAGCTTGGAAGGTAGCTCAGTGGTAAAGCGCTTGCCTTGAATATATGAGGCCCTGGGTTCAATTCCTCGGCACCACATAAGCAGAAAAAGCCAGAAGTGGTGCTATGGCTCAAGTAATAGAGTGCTAGCCTTAAACTGAAGACAGCACCCAGGCCTAGAGTTCAGGCCCCACAGCCAACCAAAAAAAAAAAAAAAAGAAAGAAAAAGAAAAAAAATTAATCTATCAAACTAGCTCAGTAAGATTTTTTTTGCTTTAAGTTAATTTCATCGTTTTTTTTCTCGAACTTGACAGTTGTTACATGTAAACTGAGAAAAATAATTATTTTAACATAGACCTTGTATGAATGACTATAATACAAAGTCATGCATACTTAGTGGCTTAGCGAAAACTCACTTAAGATTGCTCTATAGCCAAATACTACTTAATTATTGTAAAAATAATATAATCCAACTGTCATTGTACTGTGTAGTTTTGTTCCACCAGAAATGGCATGCTACTTATGAAAGAGTATTTCTACATATTTCAAAATAACCACAGGATTACAGGGCAAAATGGCACCTCAGATATCATTTTTATCTTCACACTTATCAAAGCAGTCCTCAAACCAAAAAAAGAAAAAAAGAAAAAAAAAAAAAAACCTATGACCAATTAGGGACTATAACTGAGTCTCTGAATTGCTTCTTATGTTAAAATTATATGTCCCCTTATAATTTCTCCCAATATGCATATATTATGCTTGCTGGTGTGCTAGTCAATTAATATCTCATTTAATTTTTAAATGACCAAAATGTTAACCACAGATACAATATAAATATCCGAATTTGTATATATGTGAGTGTTCTGTAAACAGAGTATAGGCACATCCTGCAACAAACCAATCTTATTCTGAGCTATATATTCATAAGAAATCCATGCCTATGTTCATCAAAACTTGCACTGTATTATTATTCAAGACAAGTATCAACCACAGAATCAAAAAATTATGAAATGTTGACAAGATGGGATACTACACCATAATGAAAATGAGCAAACTACAATGGCATGCAGCAATCAAAATAAATGTCATAATAAATGAGATATGAAGGTATTGAATCTAGATGGACTGAGGTGTATTGAATGTAGAATATTTTTATTTTCTTCTTTCTGTGGGTAAAGAGGAAATTTCTTAACACTTAGATTTCTCAACAGTTTCCTCAACACTAACTTCTTGAGATACTTATCGGCCTATGGGCTTAGAAGTGCTCATAGTCAGCTACTTTGCTCACACAATTTGCTTCCTAAAGCTAAGTTGAGAATTTCTACAATTTCACATTTAGCAGACTAGGAGGCTCCTGTCATCAAGAAGGGTGGATCATTTTATTGAGTTCTTTATTCAACTTAATAGTAGATATATAATACTTATATATAAACTTTTTTTTAATTTGTTGCTTAATTCATCTTCCTCCCACTGAAATATTCAACTACAAGCTGTACATAATAAACCCTGGATGTCAATAAGGAATTCAGTTTCCATTAAAAAGTGCATTTATTATCAGCCAGGCGCCAGTGGCTCAAGCGGTAGAGCGTTCTCCTTGAGCTGAAGAGCACAGGGACAGCGCCCAAGCCCAAAGTTCAAGCCCCACGACTGACCCAAAATATAAATAAATAAATAAAACAAAAAGTGCTATTAGATTTATGCTATAGATTGGTTAAACCGTGTAGGTAAGAGCCTGTGAATACAAGTCTGGAAAGCAGCAAAGGACCACTTGATATTCCAGACTCATCTCCTTGCTTTGCACAAACGGAAGTTCTTCCATTTTCATCAGTGTAAGCAGCCTCCGATTTCCTTTGCTACCCCTGTGCAAGTCAGAAGATGGGGAAGCGCCAGTTATTAAGCTACATTTAAGGACTATGTGGAGAAAAGACTCACAACAACTCATTTCCTCCATTACAACTCCTTAATGGACAAGCACCAGAAGCAGGCACATACTTACTTTTTCCATACACAGCTACAGAATAATCTCAGCAAAATGCAAACCCTCTACTTTTCAAGAATTCAACTTTAAAAGTGCTCGGTTGAGCAGAGATATAATAGAGCCCTATTTAATGTTTTTGTTTTTTTTCTAAAAACGTGGAGTTCAAAAAGCCTGTGTATCTCCCAGTACTCGTTGACTTCTACTCGGGTAAATTTATTACCTATTCAAGGGAACATGAAAGTTTAGAATATACTAGTAGATGAAAGAACTGTTTCTAAGATTTGATTGTTTGGAGGTTTTGTTTGTTTTGTCTCTAAAGTTAGATAAACACACAAGATTCAACAATGATTTCTTCAAAATTCCACTGAAGTATGCTTACATCTAATCCTATCTAGACTTACAAAATGTTGGCATGTTACATTATAAATGCTTCAACCAACTATAAGACATGTGTTAGTCAAAGCTTTTGATTTTCCAGTTACAAACCATCAAAAAAAATGCCTGACCCTAAAGGCGATGATAAAAACAGAAAAATTACTAGAGATCAAACTGCAGGCTGAATGGAGATTTCAGTCTGTTTGTTCTCCCCCCCACCCCCCCCACCCCGCATCTGTAGTCAGAACCAGATGTTAAAGATGGAAACTAGCTTTGAGGATGGGAGGGGGATGGGGAGACTTCCTCTTCTAAAATCCAGGAACTACCTTTTTCTTCCCCTTTGCAGACTATTTGAGTGAGAAGAGTTTATGCACACACATAAGATTTCAAATGAAAAGCTGAAGCCTAGATGTCAAAACCCCCTGCCTGCTGGTGGACATGAGTAAGGGAGGGTGAGACATTTAGGGAGGTATTGATGTTGTTTCAGATAGCAGCACATCACAGAAAAAGCAAACAGTTGATTAGAACACTAAAAAACAAAAAAGAGTCTCCTTTTTAAAATAAATGTCAATACTGGTGAAAGGTAACATGAGATCTCCAGGGAATTAACACTTTACTAATCTTATAATTGAGAAAACCACAAAGGAACAACAATAAAAACCTCCCTGCAGTTGAATAATTATAGAAAAAGAACAAAGTAAAAATAGACAAAATAAAGGAGAGGAAAACCCTAAAGTATTTCATGTAGAAGCTATAGAAGATAGCATTTAGGGCTGGGAAGGTGGCTCAGTGGTAGAGCGCTTGCCTTGCATGCATGAGGCCCTGGGTTCGATTCCTCAGCACCACATAAGCACAAAGAAAAAAGCCGGAAGTGGCGTTCTGGCTCAAGTGGTAGAGCGCTAGCCTTGAGCTGAAGAGCTGAGGAACAGCGCCCAGGCCCAGAGTTTAGGACCCACGACCAGATCCAAAAAAAAAAAAAAAAAGATAACATTTAAACATAGAAAAAATGACCTTTCGGCTAGTTATGCATTTTTATCAATGATAAACAAGAATTGGGGCTCTAGCTAAGTGCAGAAGTACACATTTATTATTTAGCATATGCCAGGCCCTGGACTCAATGTCCAAAACTAAAAGTGAAAACTATAAATAGGTGTAATTGGTACCTATTTGCTAAAGGGAAGAGGATTAATTGCTATAGTTTGTTTTCTGTTATACACTAAATTCACAACTAAAGGCTATAATAACAACAAATACAAAAATCATTTCAGAAAAAGTATTTTTAGGCCTTCAGTTTTGAAATCATAGGGAAACATAGTACAAAAGACTGTTCTTTTCATTACCAAGATTTTACTGTTTTTTTTTATCAGTGTCTACACCTTCCATTCATTCATTTGGAATAGTCTAATGCTATTTAGACTAATAATCTAAAGTATTTAGTTATGACTGATAAACATATTCCAAAGAAAAGCCCCACTAACACTCCAAAGTAACACACAGAATCATGTTTTAAATAAGAAACTACGATATTTAGAAACTTCTCAGAACCTGAACTTGACACTTTTATATCCATTTGTGTTAGAGATCCATAAATTAAAATGTTTTATTCATATACATCATTTTCAAAAAAAGCAGGAATAGATAAAAAGTCCAAGATAAAATCTACAAGGTACAGAAAAATAATCAGAAAGACAATTCTCACAAGATGTCATCTCTTTATGTTCTCAAAGGAAATCTACCACATATTTTCAAGCCATTATTAAACAGTGAAAGATACTGTACTATGATTCATCAACAAATGCATGACATAAATGACAAAGTAGCTATAAATTCCCCAATGCCAGTATACATGCACCTTTCCCATTCGGATCATAAGATGGAGTCTTCATTTACCCTTGAGTCAAGGCTTGCTCAGCTTGCTAAGAGAATCACAGGTTGGGAAGGCTCTGTGCCTGGGAGAGACCATTCAGGCAACCAGGAAACCTTATGCAATTATGGAAGAATGCCCCACTGTCCTCTTTGAGGATTACAGACATGTAGACTAAAGCTCTGACCATTCAGCTGAGACACCAGACACACAGAGTGAGGCCATCCTAAGGTATCCGGACACAGAGGGGTATACGAGACCAAAGGAATGACCTACCCAATTCAGAGACATGTAAACTAATCTAAAAAGTTGTTCTTAAAAAAGTGTTCTTTTAAGCAAACAAGTTTCAATGTACTATAACAGTAAACTGATATGGAAAATGATGCTGAACACTGTACTGATATCTGTGAACTTACCTAGAAAAAGGTCCTGGACAGTCTGATACTTTAAGCCATGCCACCACAAGATTTTTATTCTAGATCCTTAAGAGAATGGAAATGCATGGTGGTCCTCACAACAGGATAGTGAATATTTAAAAAAAAAAAAGGACTTAAAAAAATACTAATCACTGTGCTTTACCTCCAGAGTTTCTGACTCAGTAGCCGAGAAAGCTCCCCAAAGCTGTCTTTAGTGATTCTACTAGCGCAGATCACACATCACAAACCATCATTCTAAGAGTTCATAGAGTCTACCACATGTATTCAATGGGTTCCTGTACATAGGTTGAGTCAAGGAGGATGCAAGTTTGGAGAACACAGAAAGACAGGTTACATTAATGCATAGTTAACAGCTGCAGTCCAAACCAGAGACTGTTGTGTGAAGTAGTCAGCTCTGAGTAGAAAGGTAACAAATACCTTGTATGCTTTATCTCTCATGTGAATACCAAATATACACATTTACCTAACACATGTGCAGATTGGACTACAACATTTTTCTCAGTATTTCCTCTTTTCTAGCATCCTGAAAATTATATTCCTAAACTACTGCTCTGGTTTCTACCTTTGCTATTAATGCTACCAATACACATTTTGTCAAACATATTGTAGTTATAGGATCATGGAACTTTCTGCTAGAAAATGACCCCAATTATAAAGTAAGTATATATTAGTACCTGCTTAGCAATTAATGACATAGAATTAATGTAGCCTCACTCTCAGTGGGGTTATTTCCTGAACTAATTTGCTTCCAGAAAATGAAGACAAGTTATAAGATATGTTTTTAATATATACTTCCAAATTTCTCTCCTGTCATGGCTAAAACAGCAACTAACTAACTTGTAGCTGTGAACCTTCATATTTCCACATTGTTAAAATTTGAGAAATTATTTGTTGTTTTCTTGTGTAAGGAAAGATCACAATTTTATTAGTTGCTCAGACATAAGAAACCCTGACTTCTATAAAAACTATGTGCTGTCCTGGTAAATAATCCTTACCAGGTCTAAAGCCCAGAACTGTGAATCTTGTCCAAGTCCCTTAATCTCTATGATTAGGGCCTCAGATTTGTCATCTGACAAAAAAAGTAAGGGACCAGTATTCTTCAGCCTACCTGTTTGTTGGGATCACCATGCTATTTTATTAACTCTCCCAAGTAGGCACTATAGCAATAAAATTAAAACCTCAATGGCCATGATTTGAGTCTCAGTCATTATAAAGCTCTAGATAATTTCAACATACAACTACTCTGAGTGACAGAAACTCTACATACTTTCTAACACACTTATCCCTAAAGGTATCACATTACTTTAAAAATCTCTCTGAGCCGGGCGCTGGTGGCTCATGCCTATAATCCTAGTTATTCAGGAGGCTGAGATCTGAGGATCACAGTTCAAAGCCAACCGGGGCAAGATAGTTTGTGAGATTCTTTTTTTTTTTTTGGTCCAGTCGTGGGGCCTGAACTCTGGGCCTGGGTGCTGTCCCTCAGCTCTTCAGCTCAAGGCTAGCGCTCTAGAGCACTTGAGCCACAGAGCCACTTCCGGCTTTTTTCTTTGTGCTTATGTGGTGCTGAGGAATCGAACCCAGGGCCTCATGTATGCAAGGCAAGCGCTCTACCACTGAGCCACCTTCCCAGCCCCAAATTTGTGAGATTCTTATAAGTACTGCGCGGGCTAACCAATTGCACCACTGGAGCTCCAAGTTCGTGAGATTCTTATCTCCAATAAACCACTAGGAAACCGGAAGTGGCGCTAAGGCTCAAGTGGTAGCACACTCGCCTTGAGCTGAAAGAGCTGAGGGACAGCGCCGAAACCCAGAGTTCAAGGCCCATGACCAACAACAACAACAAAAAATCTCTGGTGATTCTGATATATTATGACAGTTCTTTAAATTGCAAACTGTTGCTAGCTCCAGGAGTTTACTGCTAAAAACCTAAAATTACATACGTTCTAGGCAAATACAAAGACATCAACCCCAATCCTGTTAGCCAAGTAATATCCCAATAATACCCATTAATAATTCTGGATTATACTTATATATTAGCATAGGAGGAAACTAAGGATAAAATACAAAGACATAATTTGATTTTAACAAATTACTGCAACAAATCAAAATTAGCAAATACACATAAAAATTAGGCAAACCAGTTCAAAGCATACTTTGTTAAAAGAAAAAAAGAAACTTTTGATCCACTGGTTTACACAATCATTCAAAATGTGAGAATATTTTTTTTTCCTAGCAATAGCTTTAAAAACATTTCTTAAATAAGTGATAATTTTACAAACACACACATACATACACGGATAGAGGAGGTTGATAGCCAAATTTTAGAGAGCTTTACCTACTCTTTGGAAATGAAATATTGGTTTATGAATAAAAATAACCTTTAGAGCACTTAGGAAATTAGCATTAAAAGAAGCAGCAGCCATTATTAACAGATAAATGGTCCGTAACTTTAATAGCTAGCAAAGCACAGTTACAGGAGAGTAAAATACTTAATTGCTCTGTTAAATACCATACTTATAAAAGTGACAAAAAACAGAATTAATGAGAAAGCATATAATATTTTAAATATTTTAATGTATCAAAGATTATTTAAAATGTGTTAGCTACTTAAAGAATAATGAACTCAAAGGTTAAAATCCTCTAACAAATGGCCAGTCAAATTAGTCATTCCGCCTTTTAAGTAAGCATTAAACATTAAGACAGGTCTGAACATTTTTAACTTTCACTTTGCAAAGAACTCTACATACTTAACCATGTCACTGCATTCATTTGTTTGATATGGTCTTCCTTCACCATGCAGTCAAGTGAACAGCTAAGAAAGGGTCTTCCTAAAATAACACTGGGCCTTAACCACTACCCATTTTGAAGACTCCTTGGCATGGGTAAATAACCACTAAGCGAATCTGTGGCTAATAACAGTGCCATAATGGGGCAAGAATTTGAAGACAGCAGAATTTACTCAAAAATGTGCTTCAAACATGTTGCCAATTTTAGGACTCCACCTCTGTCAGGATGACCTTTTTAGCTGTAACCATGGAAGAATCCTGAAGAGAGCCAAGAGATATGGAAAGATGAAGGAAGATGTTACTTCAAATATGTGAATGAAAGGGTGTGACTTTATATAAAAAATTATAAAGAACTGGGCTGAATTACCTTGAAATTTTTTAAGACCATCTCCTAAGTAAACCACCAATTCTGACATAAATCAGAAATATTTCAAGGGGAAACACACCCACAAACGTCCACACCACACGGATGTCATATTCTTGCCTTTCTTCAGTGTTTGCCTCTGACCTCATTCCTTCTTGCAATTTTTGCACACAGGATCTATAATTACCTAAGTGGGTGGTGGCATTACAGGCATCAGTGTCCCTTCCTCTTCCCCCCTCCTTTCCAGCTAGAACATTTGTCACTTCACATCTTATCTTTCAAGCAGAAAGAAGACATATCTCTACTAGCTTTTTAAGGTAACTAGGCCAAAAATGTTAGGAAACACTACTCTCCAGAGTGGCTGACTCAAATCATGAATCAAATTTGCATGGGTATCAAATGCCAAATTAAAAGCCTCAAAAATGACTACTCACCACTCCCCCCAGCACAAAGAATAGAAGCCAGAGTCCAAATGCAAAATTGAAATTGCTTGTCTGCCATCATCTGAATGTGTCCCGCAAATTCAACATAAGAAGTATAATTCTTGACGTAAAAATAAAATAATGGGAAGTGGGGGAAAGAAAAAGAATACTCACTCCCAATGCAGACCTATCTCACAAGATAACCAGGTGAATTAGCTAAGACCAAGCTATGACACAAATGTTCAAATCCTTAAATATCTATCCATAAAAATCACTCAGGTGTCTCTATGTGATATGGCAGATACTTAGAAAAAGGGATTGAAAAGATGTGTAAATGGTTGCTTCTAGGCATACCTTCAATCAGTACTCGGAGATGCAATTATTATTTATGAGACACTTATTCCCTCATTTAATTATGAGAAGAAATTAATAAAGTTAGTGAAGGTATTAACATGAGAAGGAAATTAATATTGTCTCTGTGCAAATTTTGTACATATATAGAATGTATTTGATACTATTCTATTTTGACAGTATAATTTCATTGCCTTATTCAAAGAACAGAACTCACTGAGTTCCTCACGGTAGTAGGTAACATCTAAACCTGTAGTGTTGATGAACATTAAACTAAAGAAATCAGCAAAGTCTTCACAGCAGCCTTGCTAACAAGTACTTGATGATAAATAGCTCTCATGCATAGTCATTTTATGTACAAATTTTGTTGCTGAAAGATATTGCTGCGCACGCAATTCCAGGTAATTTGCTAGTTGTGATTATTGTAATGTGTAATTTTTAGTTGTGATAATTACCCTAGCGATTTAGAATACACAATTTGTAGAATAATTATGGAACCTCTATTTATTGCTTTAGGCTCAGGATTTGAGACGAGAGACTGTGAATTTATGAAGCCTGGAATTTATTTTTCAAACTCCCACTGATTTATTTTTGTGAGACAGTTTGGATGTCTCAGATCTTCACCATAACAACAACTTGCTATTAAATACAGCTCCTTTTTCTTGGACCACCTCCTCAGTATCCTCAAGCCTCAGTCAAGAAGACCACCTGGAGCACTCTGCTTATGCCTCCTGCCTTTCCCAAGCTGGAAGTTGAGGTGGCCAGCAGGGTACATAGGTAGCTCGGTTGTACACTCCTACTTGCCCTAGAATTCCTGAAGTGATAGCTTTAATTACTTGTTCTATTATTCCAACTGGGAACAGTGGGGGAGTGGGGAAGGTTAGCTCCAAAGGATAGTAAAAATCACATGATACATTATAGATACATTAGAAAGAGTAGCAAGAAAGAAAAAAGATATTTGTGTCCCTATCTTGGGGCTCATTTCACTTAACATCATCTCATATGGTCATATGTACATAGCTTTTAGCCTTTTCTGCTTATCCCACACATGTACTAGTAATTGCAAATAAGAAGGGAACCCTACTGCATTGTTGTTGGGAGTGTAAACTTGTTCAACCACTTTGGAAAGCAGTATGGAGGCTCCTCAAAAGACTCCACATAGAGCTCGCCAATGACCCAGCAATCCCATTTTTGGGCATTTACCCAAACGATCACAAACAAGGCCATACTAAGGCAACCAGCACAACTATGTTTATCGCAGCATTATTTACCATAGCAGAGATATGGAACCAACCCATATGCCCCTCAGTAGATGAATGGATCAAGAAAATGTGGTGTGTGTGTGTGTGTGTATACACACACACACACACACAATGGAATTCTACTCCTCCATCAGAAAGAATGATATCACCCCATTTGTTAGGAAATGCAAAGACTTGGAAAAAATTATATTAAGCGAAGTAAGCCAGACTCAAACTGATGCTTTAAAAAGTGGCTATTAAGCAAATACAACCAGTACTTCAAATATGGTTAGTCGAAATTAAGATGTTCTATAAGAGCTAATACATCCTAAACTTCAAGATAGAATGAATAAAATAGAATATACAGTATTTCATTTTAAATGATTATTTAGCTATTACTAAAATAACTTCACTTACCTTTAAGAAACCCTGAATCCACTTAGTTTCCTACAGTATAAGTCTTCCCTTTTTCCTTATGCGTTTGTAGTGAAAAAGCATACCATCGCTAATACAGTTCCATAAGGAACATCTCAAATGTAAGCACTGTGACCTTCATCCACTCCTCCTCGTAAGTGCTCATCCAGCTCCAAACACATCATCACAGTAAGTCCTGTTTCACAGCTCACTGCTGACAGTCGTGACTACGGAATGAGTGCATAACCTCCAACATACTTTTCTCTATTCCCCCAGGAGCACCTTTCTTTTTTTTATTGTAAAAATACTGTACAGAGGGGTTACAATTACATGAACAAAGTAATGAGTACATTTCTTATCAAGCATTGTTGCCTCCTCCTTTGTTTCCCTTTACCATTCCTTCCCATTCCCCCTCCCCCCCCCCCCCCCCCCTGCCAAAGTTGTAAAGTTCATTTTTCGACATAACATCTTGTACATCTCATTGTTGCAATGGGTCCACCTGTATCCCTATTTAAACCATTTGTTTTTTTCCCCTTCCCCTCCACAAATTATACCAACATCAAATATAGTGAAAACAGGGGTTATACCATGGGGAGGGACATACAAAGCAACAAAGAAATCATCTTATAAATATGTTAGAAACAATCCTAAGAAAAAAAACCCATTTGAATCCTTATCTCCAGGATCACCTTTCTAAAACAAAGGTAAGAGCACCTCATTCATCATTTGAAATAAATGTCAGTGGTCCCCTAATATTGGCAAATCTTCACTTCTGACCATGGCATTCATTCTCTAGAGCTGACGAGACAAACTAAATAACTTTCTTTTTTTTAATCATGATATCTCTGCTCACAATGTATGATCCAACTTCTCACACTCAGGTGTTACTCTCTGGCATACTAGAAATATCAGCACCTGAAATCCACATCTCTGCATGTGATATCGCTTCAGATTGCCAGAGCCTTTTCCACAGGGATGCTATCAAAGTTCTCCTCGTGCCCCATGGAAGATGTCTCCAGTCTCTGAGAACACATACTAATTTGTTTCCATCAATAGCATTTTTTCCCTTTCCTAACTTTACATCCACAGAACTGTTGAGAATGCCTGATTCTTAAGGGGAAGGGATTTTTTAAAAAAATGAGAGAAAAATGAAAAAAAAATGGGGAGAGGAAAAAGTTTCATCTTTAGGACATGAACCATTATTTTCCCCTAGGACCTAGTCCTATGATCTGTGTTTAACATGGATTTGATAAGTCCATGAACTAATTTGGTGACATGTGCTCAGGGATTGGGAGAGATTTTTTTAATTCAATTTGATGTGACCATGCATAGTGGCATATATTAAATTAATGAATAATCTTTCATATTCACTAAAATAAACATGTTATCTCTGAAAAGTTCTCATCAAATCAACCAGGGTCCTCAATTCTAGCTCAGTGGTAGTGCCTACCAATTACAAGGCCCTGATTACAGCCAGGCAACGGTAGCTCACACCTGTAATCCTAGCTACTCAGAAGGCTGAGCTCTGAGGATCGCAGCTCAGAGCCAGCCCGGGCAAGAAAGTCCATGAGACTCTTACCTCCAATAAACCACCAGAAAACTGGAAGTGACTCTGTGGATCAAGTGGTAGAGGGCTTGCCTAGAGCTGAAGAGCTCAGGGCAGTCCCCAGGATTAGAATTCAAGCTCCATGATCGACCAAAAACAAAAACAAAAAACCTTGGTTGTGATCACTAGCATTGCAAGGACAAAACAAAAACAAGAACAAAACTCAACATACAAAATTTCAGAACATTGAACATAGTTCTTAAAAGGACACTGCATATATTCTCAAATATTCACCAAACTCCATTTCAAAAGTAGTATCTATTGATGTATTTAAGACTTGCTGGACTAACTGGTTTAAGATTTCTTAAAAAAAAAAAAGAAAAAGTCAGTGGTGAGTGGTAAGTGTGAGATCTTTGTTATCAGATAGCAGATATTGTCTTAAAGGTCACAAAGATCTGATGAGCCTTACCCCCTCCCTAAGCTTTGCCACACAGCAGGCTGAAGAGCAACTCAAAGAAATAAAACGTGTACAGGAAGCAGCTTGTGTTCTACCAAGTTCATTTAATCTTAAGTTGAACATTAATGAGTAGAAATTTCCCAAATGGAGTTACAGCGTAAGAGGTTTAACAGGTTGATGAGTAATATGGAATGTTTAAAAGACAAAGTTGATTCTTTATCTGTGTTAAACAAACTCAAATAAGTTTGACTTGTATTAAATATTCACTATCATTTCCAAAATTTAGGGGAAAAAGTAAACAAATCCTATTTTCACTACAAACGTAGAAAAATAACTAATTGTCCTTCTTTGCTATTATTAGTTAGGTGTTCAAGGACATAAGGAAAATTCTTTAGGCTTAAACACAATGTAATTTTATAAAGAAATGGTTCTGAATTACATCAAACTAAATATGTTAATTACGACTTTAAAAAGTATATCGAGGGTAGGAATGGAAGGGAGGTAACAATGGAAAGATAGAAGGGGTAACATTGATCAAGAAGCACTGTACTCATAATCTGCCATGGAATTCAACCTTTTTGTACAACTTTTTAATAAAAATGAAACATATGTAATAATATATGTAATTCATGTAATGTATGTATGTAATAATGTAAAATGTATGTACATATATTCCATAGTATACCATTACACAATTTTCAAGTAAACCTCTCTAGGTATAACCAAATAAAATTCACAGGCAAATTTTTGAGGAATATTATTAATCAGTTACTTCCATAAAAATAAATAATAGTTAAGAGTCATTTTCCTTTATCATCAATTTAATCATCATCCTACCTAACAATAAAGTTTTGAAAAGAATCCTGAGAATCTGATATGTGACTCATAATCACTTTAGTAGCTCAAGGCGTATTTTACACTAAAAAAAACTGCTACAATTAAGAGAAAATATAGCCCATTAAAGAGGAGATATATATATATGTATATATACATATTTATTGTAGCATATGTGTGCATGTATATTATGCTTCCACGATCAAAACATAACAGAGACTGGAAAGGATAAATTTTTTTAAAAGGTGCATGAAATTAGGCCTGGATTTAAATACTCAAACATTTGAAAGGAGTCTTAATTCTCGCTATTACAAAATAATACAGATATAGTTGTTTGAAAGAACACTGAGGTCCTTCTAAAAAAATTATCCCATTAGTTCAAAGATTATTTGTCATTAGGGTGATTGAATAGAACCTAATAATCAGTGAAAAGCTGACACAATGCTACTCCACAAATTATTAGCTAGCTGGAAGCCCAGGAGCCCTGTTAGATGTCAGAAACATAGATAAAATTAGAAGCAAGATTAGAACTGGAATGTCCATATTCCTCAATCAGTACTCAATTATTATGCCATCACTGTGTACATTATGATTATAATACTGTTCTATGAATTCTGGAAAACAAGAAGGAACTTATATTTACCACTCTTGTCCTAAAAGATACTACTGATTTTTTGGCTGTTTGGTTAACTTCACTGTTAAAGCTTAAATAACTAAAATCTTTCAACAGAACCTTCTAAATCCATCATGAAAATTATCATCTATATAAACTTTGAAAGGAAAATGTACAATAATTTACTAATTGGGTACAATGGAACTTTTTCATGTAAAGACGTTATGTCGAAAAACGAATGTTACAACTTTGGTGCAGGGAAGGGGTGGGGATGGGGGATGGGAAGGGATGGGAAGGGAAACAAAGGAGGAGGCTACAATGCTCGATAAGAAATGTACTCATTACCTTGCTCATGTAATTGTAACACCTCTGTATGGTATTTCCACAATAATAATAAAAAAAAATACTGCAGAACCTTTAAAAATCAGGTGGGCACCAGTGGTTTATGCCTGTAATCCTAGTTACTCAGAAGGTTGAAATCTGAGCTCACAGTTCAAACCAGCATGGACAGAAAAGTCCATGAGACTCTTATCTCCAATCAACTACTTAGAAAGAGCCAGAAATGGCACTTGTTCAAGTGGTAGGGTGCTAGCCTTGAGCACAAAGAGACTCAAGGACAGTGCCCAGACTTAGAGCTCAAGCCCTTGGACTAGCAAAAAAAAAAAAATAAATAAATAATAAATACTTTAGGACCTTGAAAATTTTATAGGTATAAATGACAAAGCTACATTTCTAGTTGTATTTTCTTCCTCTAAATCTAATGTCATGCCTAATCCTTGTCTCATGTTCGTCTAGTAATTATTTTTTCCTCTAAGGACCTGTATGTGTACCATATATCATGCAGTCTTATTTCAGAAATGACTTCCCAAGTAGTCATTCTCTACCTATCCCATTACAAAGATTTCTGTGTGTTCATAGTATCAATGCTGTGTCATTATATAGTGTCCATATGCTTAAGTTTACTAAAAGGAGGATTCATATTTTCTATTTATCTAGTTGTGTTGCACAGGTTTTTATACCGTAAATATGTAACAATTTTCTTTTTATTTTTTACTCTTTAATTGAGATGAAATCTTGTGTTTCCTAAGGTAGTCTGTAACTTGTAAGCTGGAATGATCCATATTTCTGTCTCAACTGCCTCAGTATTTGAAATTCCAGATTCATGCGTTATACCTGACTCAATTACTCTTCTTATACTTAAAAATGTCTGTGAATTAAGTCTCACTTTCTCAGCACCAACAATAACACTCATTTAGTTCAAAATACACTGAAGTAAAGGATATTTGTAGACACTATTCATGGCTAGCACGTCCAAAAAACTAAGTACTTTTGATTATTTAGTTGATTTATTATTTATAGAAACCAGTAAAATTTTTCACCAGTGGTATTTGATTTCAAACTCAAGACCTGGTGCTGGTTCTACCATGTAAGGCATACTGTCCAGCCATACCCAAGACCAGTAAATTAAGTTTTGGGTTTTGTTTTGCTATACTGGAGTTCAAACTCAGGACATTAAGCATGCTAAACTCGACCACTTATGCCACATTCTTACCTCTGGGCTAGAAATTATTGACCCAAAGGATAATTTGGATTATAATCCTGTACTAATTTCTTTAAAACTAACGTTAGGACAAACACTAATATCAATTACATTGAATAGCTAACATTAGGTAATGTAGAAATGAATTTGATATTACATAGCCAGAATCACATTTATCTATAAACTGTTTGAACTCAAACACAAAATAATCAACCATTTAAATATAACACATGTATCATGAAAAATTCTGGGCAATTTTTATACAATGGTGAATGTACAGAAAGACATTTGGATAAAGGAACCTTCATTCCTTTAGGTAGAAAAACTAAGCAAACCTGTTTCATTCTCTCCCTCTTATTACAACAATAACAGAAGTAATAGATCCATCATGTCAGAGATTTTTAGTGTAGTCCAATTAAATATCACTACTGGGCAACAGTTATCTGGAAGCCTAAATCTGATGGAAGTCTGTAGGAAACCTTACAATCAATCAGCTCAGTAGGATGCTTCAATCACCTAGCTACTCTTGAGCCTTCAAAAAGCACCTTCTGAACATTTCCTCATTTTTTAAACACACGTATCTTCTCCAAGAATAACAACAAAAGAATAACCTCACCACCATCTGGGATTTCCTTTTAATACCAATGTATCTATAAAAGGTCTGCTTTGTGCTCAGTCATGTTTATGGTCCTAGAAGTCATAAATGCAAAGGCTGGGAGATAGGAATGTGTACAAATCCCAAGCTGGCCATGCAAACTTCCAGACACTGATCTTATTGTTTACTGCTGTAAATCCTAGTTGGCACACTACTTTCTCAAACAGATGAGGGTTCAGATGGGGCAAAGGTCACATATACAGTTGAATGTTAGAGAGCAAAAAACAATAAAGCAATAATAAGCTATGCATGTGGCTTGAATGCCTCAGCATCTTAGGACTGAAATGAAGACATTCAGTGTGAAACTAAGTTGAGGCATTTAGAAATAGAGAAAAGTACTGGGAAATTATTTAAGTACACACTTGCATAGTAAAACTAGGCTACAATTCCTAATAAACATATCTGCAAACAGATAAGTCCTTTAAAACTCTCTACCCTCTTATAGAAGTATAAAATAATGCCCCATTTAGTACAAAAAATGTGCACCCAGAAACAAGCTCTCATTAGGAGCACTATAGATTAAATTAATTTTGTTTTGCTATTGATTTATAACTTAAAAAACATTTAGCCTAAAAATAGTATCAGTGCACTATTTCCCCTTCATTTTATTCAGTAAAATTAATTATATTGTCAATAGTATTCACTGATCTATTACATTACTAAAATTTTTGTCACCAAAATTTTCAATTTTTCCTTGACAAAAATTAAAACATAATCAAAACACTTAGAATTGTTCATCTAATTCATTTAAAGCAGATCAATTTTTAATCTAAGTCCCCAAGAAGCACACATTTAAAAAGACTTTAGGAAAATGTTAAAAAATAAAGTGGAAGTTATATATAAGCAATAATATAAACCACTTTGGGAAGAAATACTAAACCACACAGTCTTCATTTCTAAATCTAAAAATTAAACAATGGAAGAACCTACACACCAAATGCTAGGGAACTTAACAAGTTAACTTAAGAAAATACTTCATTTTTTAATTTTATTTGCAAAATGAGAAGTTTTGTGTTTTTTTTCAATCAGACTCCAAACATGAACTCAAATTCTACACTAATGTATTTTGTATTTCTTGTTGGGTGTAATGGCTCAATACTTCAAGAAATACTAAGTACTTCACGGGTATAAGTTTAAAACCATCCCTAATGCACTAAGTATATGTATTCTAGAATATATATAATTCAGAAACTATACACTTAAAATCCATTAAGTCTCCACTTTCATTACTACTTTTTATTTTCAAAGCAATTAGCTACCAGAAGAAAAGCATTAGTAGATATGTATGTGATTAAAACATTTCTTTTTTATTCTATTCAAGTGATTAAAAAGCAGCTTCAGGAAATCTTAATTAGGCTTTCCCTGAACAGCAGAGGACTCCTGCTGAGTAACACCAGGTTTGGGGCTTTCCTTTCCATTTTTGACAAAGATCCAAATCAATAAAATTTAATTTGGGGGGTTAATATAAACACAGTTGGCTAAGAGGCATAGTTAGTATCTGCCAACATAAGAGGATTATTCAAATTCTGGCACTAATGCTAATGAACAATCTCTGATACTTACAGAATTTTATGACAGAATTAGTGGGTAGACAATAACACAGTTTACAATTTTTTTTTTACTTTACAGATTGAGAACTTTGCACTAGTCACTGAAGCAAATCTATAAACTTATTTTCTCATCTGAAAAGTGATTGACATTCTCTATCTCATTAAAGTACAAATAACTGGAGAAATCTTAATGAGCTCTGGGGATGATATTAATGTCAATTTCCTGCTATTGACAGTGAGCTATAAATACTAACTTTGTGCTCTAAATGCTAACTTTTAAAAATAGTTTTAATAGGAGAGTAAGAGAGAGATTTCACTAGATAAATTTCAGTATTCCATTCAGCTCTGAAATTTTGTAACCCGGAACTTTTTTGTTGCTTTATTTTTTAATATTCCATCACTCTCTCTTTCTCCCATTCCCTTTCTTAAACTTGACTTTGTTGGTTTAACATATCCAGAAAGATTTAAGGTTATCTGCAATATCCTCACTTTGCTTTGCAGCTAGTAATACACAAAGAAAGAAAGGACACAGTGATGTGCGGAAACTGACCAGCATGACTGTTACTACTACACTACAAATGGCAACAAAGATAGCTTATTAAATTCAACCATTCATAGAATGTACATCTACTGAGCACCTTCTATAATTCAATGGCTATGCTAGTCATCACAGACACAAGAATGAAAAAAAGCAGACCTAGACATATGGCAAACAACACAACTCACAATTAAAAGGAGAAAGGAATGATTGAAAGTTTCACTACAAGGGTGTCATGGGCCATGCAGAAGATGTGACTGAGTGAAGACTGTAACATCTTTCCCAAGGGAGACAAGATCTGAAGAACAAACCAGAGTTAATGATACTGAGAAGTCCAAGTAGAAATGAGAATAGGTACCAGTTCTGTTTTGAAAGAAGGCAAATGAGTATAAAAGAAGGTCAGCAGGGATTAAGGGGAACAAGAAAGAGGAAGACAGAGACAGAGAGGCGGTGGAGGGAGAAGCCCGGTGTGAAATGAAGGTAGAAGGGGCAAAAACATTGGTCCTTGCTGGTTATATTTAAGATGTGAATCCTATCAAACATTGTTATTAATTGTGCTTCCTACTTGTATACAAATCATACGTAAAAAAGGTGGTAAAGCTTCTATTTGACTATTTCTTTAAATAAGACCAGTATCTAAATGTCAGCGTCCTAATTCTTCAAATGAGTCATCTCAGGTAGATCACCAAAACTGACAAAAACTGACAATCTATCAATTTATTTCCATCTACAAGAAGGAAATAACAACGATCAACCTCATTGTGTCTAAGGGCTACTAAGAGAATTAGATGGCAAACAAAGTACACTTTTTAAAGTGATGAGCAAAGAATAAAACTAGTATATTAATTCAAAACAGTATTTCAAATACTATTAAAGCTAACCTGCCAAAACAAATATTTTTGATAGGTAAAATTTAGCTAGTTCAGCAAACCCTAGAGGACAGAAGGTTACAAAAGTGTGACAAAATGGTTAAGGGAAAGCCAGACAATAATTCACCTTAGATCACATTCTTCCCAAGTGACAAATGAAAACATAAAACAGGAGGAAATCAAATTAACTAGATCAAACAAAACCTCCAGTGTGGGTATCATGGGGTTTATCTCTATTGCTTTACTTCATAGAGAAAATATTTTAAGGATTAATAATGACAGATTTAGGAATAAAGGAAACTCACTTTACAGACAAAAGTTACTGTTTATTCTCAATTATTATTGCACACATTATTGTGCATAGTGGGTGGCTCTTTAAATCATTTTATTTACAACCTAATTCTTATTCAGAAATATTTTGTGTCAAGATATTTTAAAAAGTCATCATTATTGACACAATTATTTTGTGTCAATATATTTTAAAAAGCCATCATTCCCTTCTCCTAAATATTGGCTTTTTTCTTTTACTATGAAATGTATCCAAATAATAATTACAAATGAATGTTAACTGTCAATCACTCTTCTTCAGTAAAACTGTGGGGGGGGGGGTTAGTTTTTAAAGTTGAAAACAATACTACCTTATCAGAGAATATATAATTTTGGAGAAAAACTCACATATCATTCATAAATAAACTGGTATACATATATAACTAATTTACAAGAGTCTGAAGGAGAAGTAAATCAAAAAGCTTTTATAACAAGTGCATTAGGGATGAAAAGACACTCACTCTATCTTAAATATAACAAAAGCAAAAAAAAAAAAAAAAAAAGAGGTGGTTAGATGCCTCAACAGAGTGCTTAGTGCAAAGCCCTGAGTTCAAAGACCAGCGTTACCACAAAACAAGTATACCAGGTATGGTTTAGCTCATAACTATTACAAATCATAAAGGTTTTCTATTCTTCATTAGTTCTGGGAATCTGCTTTTCTCTGGCTTCACATCAGGCAGCATTTCACGGAAGAAATTCTACTGGAAAATCTTCCTGCAAAGCCTGTCAGGCCTCAGCATAAAGAAAGATTTCAAGACAGGAAAAGCTGATGGAGAGTATTGAAACCACATCTGTAGTGTGGCATCAAACACAATTTTGTGGACTGTACAGTTTAATTTCATTATTTTTCTGTTTTTTTTTCTTTCTTCCTTAATAAAAATGAATAAAACATCCGCTGGCTTTTTAGGCCCAAACACTCATGCTCTATAAATTGTGAAATCAATGGATAGGTTTTGAACAAAATTAAATTTGCCTATCCAAATATGCTTTATGTTTACAAATACAATCAAGATAACAAGAAAAATATAAGTTAATGAAAAATGATGTTTACAAAGTAGAACCTAGATATGAGGATTTGTAAATATGCCTAAATCAATCAACCAGTATTCCTGGAGCTGCTACTCCATTTTGTTTTATGAAACTGCAACCTTTAACACCTTAAACTCTGTAGCTAATATAACCTAACTTATTGTCATGAAAGTAAATATCCTTTCATTCTGCAACCTAAACCTTTTTATCATTTAATTACCTTCGACCATTGAATATATTGGAGAAGAATGTAACTGTACAAGAAATACTGAAAGAATAAGGAAATAGACTCAAAGATTTTTTTAAAAATCAAAGTATTTGATGTTGCTGAATTTTTCCAGTCACTTTTGTGCCCATCTCTTTATTTTTCCATTCCCTCTGCTGAAATCTTAAATTTAGGCTTGAGTTAGTTCTGATTTCGACAAAGATCTTTTTAGATGTGTCTCAATTACCCATTTCATCAGTGTCTACTATATACTGAACACTGGTGCCAACTCTTTATAAGCATACCTCTGATGCTACTGCTCTTTTAATCATAGTGGTTCAAAGCCAGCCAGGGCAGGAAAATCCTTGAGACTCTTATCTCAAATTAACCACCAGATAAAAGGGGAAGTGGTGGCTCAAAGTAGGAAAGTAGGAAAGAGCTCAGGGACAGAGCTCAGGTCCTAAGTTCAAGCCCCAGAAACAACAACAATAATAATAATAGTAAATAAAAATATACATACAATCTATGCCAAGCAAACCTACATTTGAATTAAGTGGCAAGTCAACATAATTGCTCCCTATTCAAATTCAAAGACGTCCAGTGTATGTTTGAAAAGTAACAACTGCAAATTCTCAGGTTGTTTTTTGAAAATAAAAATCAGAGAAAATGATTAAACCAATTAAAAAAAAACTACTGAAAAAAAGTTTGTTATGTTAGTTTACAACTATACTTATCAATCTGCAAATGCATTTATAAATTATGATTTATGTTGTACTTGTTATTATATTTTGTTCATTTGATCTTATTCTCAGGATAAGCATTCCAACAGGCAAAGCGTTTCCACATTACCACGTCTGTTCAAATTCTGGACGAAGCTGACGCTCTTTTTTGGGGGTAATGTGACTGGGTCACCCCACTTTGGAGGTGAACTGAAATAATGTTCACAGCTGGTTATATTTGCTGGGAGTTTAGTATCTGTTCAGGCACACTCAGGGCCAACACAAATAAACAAGTTAAATCTAAACTACAGGGAAGGGATAATGCTAGGACCCTTTAGCTATGGAATGGAACACATGGCCTCCCCTGAAATTTTTCTTCCATTTCCTCTGTTATTGTTTCTTCCCAAACAATCCTATCCATTCTGTTTGGCTTTTCCATAATATACTTTCTTTAAAATATAATCTTGCTTAATCAACATGTATTATTATTCACATCTTATCCAGTAGCACTGTCAATAGAACTGAGTGACTGCCTTTGCCTGCATCAGCATGTGGCTTCATGACTTCTTAAATCACAGAAAGCAGAACTGCTGCCAGAGTAGAGAAGATAAGAGACTCAGGGTTTCCCTCTCCTCTGACCCAAGGTTGGTTGACATGCTATCTTTGTGCTGTTGTGTTCCTGTTTATGGTTCAGAAAAGCTCTTGTTTACAGAATCCCTTCAATGCCCTATTCATCCTCCAGAAGTTAAGTGCATTGAAATAAAAAGGCTGTGCTTGACTTAGATAAATGAAATGACACAAGGCTGATGGGCTAAAAGGCTTTATCTTAACCCCTTACAAAAGGCCCCCAAGTTCTGACATCCTTTCTGCTTCTACCAAAAATAGATGACAAGTCTGAACTTCACTGAAACATCTGCTTCTGGCTATCATCAGTTCCACTGACAAAATCACAGACTCAGGCAGCCCTGAAACAGAAAGCACCCTGGTCTGGGATAGCCTTTGCCTCTCCTTGAAGTGCTTCCATGCATCCACAGGGGAAGGAGAGAGCCCCCCCCTCCAGACAGAACCATTAGAATTTGTGCCTCACCTAGCTATGTTCATGCCCATTTGGGACCAAAGTAGTTGAGATACACAAACAATTTTTACAATGTTCTGAGAGAATCTTGAGGTCAAAGAAATCAGTTTATAAACACATAGGAGATCTTACATTTGATTAGCTAAATCCACTACCAAGTCAATTCTTGTGTTCCAAACCCTTCTCTGATCCAGTCATTTGCAACCTCTGACACAGGGCTATCATTGCCTTCCCACTATGTTACTATTCTGCCTTCTTCCAGACATCAACAGAGCCACACCCTTCAGTATGAAAGGATACTTTCCTCCTGGACTGCAATTTACCTCTGCTTTTCAAGTTGAACCTAATATCCTTCAACAGGTTAAAGTCTCCACAGCTCCTCTGTCATATTCTTCTCTCCTCCCCTTCAGTCCTTAACCTTTGAGCCTAGTGGTGTTTTCTTAATCTTAGCACTGCTCAAATCCCAGATTTATAAATTATCAAGGCAACCAGAACTCATCATTTCAGGTTCAACGTGGGGCAATAGTACAGAAGGCCTAGAGTTAGTTGCTGCGTATTCTTTCTTAGAAAGGCAGGTTTATGGCAATTATTTATACAGACTGTTACCAGGGACTCCAATTCAAATGTCAAACACTTCTGTTTATTCAAGTAAAATGGATGACAAGCTGGTTTTCTGTCATGCAAGCAAATTCACAAAGAAGTACCTGGAACCTAATCAAAAGCCTCTTATTCCTGTTACATCCAAGGATCGCATGCCACAAATAGCCTTGGTTCAGGAAAAAATGGTAGGAAAAAGTCAGCCTGTCATGGTGAATTTTCAAAGCCCCTCTCTGGCCCCTTTCTTCTTTATATGCCTTTTTCTGATGCCTAGTTTGTAGTCTATACCAATTTACAACTGCTTTGTAATAAGAGCATTAAATTGGATTGTGACACCAACGGTAGGATTTGGGAAACCTGTGGAGGAGGAAGCCAACAACTAAGCCATAAATACTTGACCCTGAACAAGCAGCCCAGGCATTTGGGGCAGAGGAGTCTCCTACCCCCTTCCACTTCTCTACAGCCACTGACAGGGAGATTTTACCCAACCTCCAACAAGAAACATGACCCCTCTCCTTACAAGTGTGACAAAGCCAAAGTATTACCAATCCCAGGATATTATTAATACCCGAGTCTTACTATATAACACATTCTCTTTTCAACTTTCTTGTCCTACAGCATTCTTACTTATAAAACTTGTCATTAACTGAAATTATAGCAATTATTTTTTGTACATGTTGGATCTCCTGTGGTTTTCTTATTCCTCCTTCAATACTGATGATGGAACTGAAGAAAAATAAATCAATTCATGAAAATGAGATCAGGATAAATTACAGATTTTGTTTCCATGTACTCTATACTCCACATCAGCTTTTAGGGTAAAGACATTCTCATTATTATTTGCCATTTGTTGATATTTTGATCTGTTTCTGATTGCCTTCTGGATAGAGAGATGTGAAAGAATTAAAAGAAAAAGAACTCCTGTCATTATCACAGGATGATGTTAAGCAGTGCAGTCACTTCTCAGGATCATCAACAGTACACCCATCAAACAGGTAGATCCAACCCATTCCACCAATATTTCATTGCCAATAGTAACAGTACACTTGAGAATACTATGATGACATATAAAATTTCAGCAAAGTAGACAAAATCCATTTAGTAAGAATTAAATACTTAAGAAGACTGTTTTAACTACATACATAGACAAAAAGAAAATCCAAAAATTCTTGAAATCTAAAGTCAAGCACATTGGGTTTCAAAATAGCCCCAGTATCCCATGTCCCCAATTTTGTTTATGAAGAGTCAGGCTCACTGTATAGTTCTTACAGGGCAATAAGATAATAGACAATTCAAAAGAAATCCATTATGTCCTTGACCAGAGAAACGAACACACCAACATTTACTACATACATAAAATGTTCTCTATTAAGTCACTCATAAAGAGGTAATAAAGCCATGTAACAATGCAGTATAAAACATGATGTCCATTAAAAAGAGATAAAATATTAAACAAGATATGCTAACCGGCATACACCATAACTTTTCAATATAAAAATGCAAGAAATTTCCTACTCTAGTCACCCAATCTCACCACCATAACAGGCTTTGTTAAAGACTTTTCATGTGCATTTTAGCTATTACTACTTCATTACTACAAACTACAATAGATCCCCACAGCTTTTGTAAAATCAGACTTACTTCTTAACCTTTCATTATTTGATTAATTGATTAGCACCAACTTCACCCTATCATTATCTTTTATCATCCTCTCAAATCCCAATAAAAGGGTAATAGCTGTTCTCTTTATTTGATAAATGGTAAATGCCTGATACTCTGTAAGAGAGTTGACTAGTATTTTTCTAAGTCCTCTCAAACACTCCACTAGGTGGATATTATAAAACCTTACATACATGGAGGGACACTGACACTCAGAAAACTTAGGTAGAACACCCACACTGTCCACTTAGCAACACATAACAGCCTCAACTCTGTCTGGCTAATAAAGAGATCCAAACAGGGTGTGCATATGACTGAAGCCTAAGGATAACCAGGAGATCAAAGAAAAAAATGAATGAGAGAAAACCAAAGATGTTTCAGGACAAGGTACATGGATAGAAGGAATGAAGAAAAATAGAAAGACTGAGAGTGTGTCTAAAAAAAGAACATTCCGGAAATGAAGATTCCAGATGGTAAAATAAAGTGGGAGGAAACACATACTGATGAGTGGAACAAAGGTAAGGGTTCCTGACAGTGAGGTCAGATTGGTGGCAATCAGAGTTGCCAGGAATTATGGAAACAGTGCAAAAAGCCTGGGAAAGTTTTCTATCCAATGTTACCATATGCTGCTAAGACTGGAAGTGACATCAGCAGGAATGTGTCAAGAAACCAGAAGACTGTAAAAGGTGTGACAGGAGAGATTCCTGAAAATAACCAAGAGAACAAGTGACTCACAAGTCACAGGGTGACTACCATATACCAA
Source organism: Dipodomys ordii (assembly GCF_000151885.1). NCBI lineage: Eukaryota > Metazoa > Chordata > Mammalia > Rodentia > Heteromyidae > Dipodomys > Dipodomys ordii. The sequence continues at coordinate 1,223,747 of NW_012267327.1, forward strand.
GTAAAAGCCAGGGGCTAGAATGTTGAAAGATTTTCCACACTGATCTAGAAGGAAATGTTCCCTTTACTTTTTCATTCATAGAATGGATTTTGACATGTGAATGGATCAGACAGGCAAAAAAATGATTACATATATCCATCTTCCAATTTTCTTTAAAATGCAAGAGGCTTGGTGTCTGTGTGCACTGATAGCTAAGCATACACAATGTCATTAAAATTTGGCACAGCCACAAATATGCAGCTTGGCAAAGATACTGACAGAAGGTTATGTATTGTTGCTATAATATAATATGGCCCTTCATTCAGCTTGTCCCCACCCACAGCTTCAAGCATAATTTACAATGATTCTCTCAAGGACATTGTCTTTCCATATAATGAAATGTAAAACTGATTGAAGTTGGGACTAAACCCTGACCTTCAGCAACGCTATGCCCCATCCCCGGTATGAAGATATGAGTGGCCTTTTGGACTGAAAACAACAAACCAAACAATGCTTTCTGAAAATCTCTCATTCGTCATTATGAAACTATTTTCCCCTAGTACTCATCTCCTCCACAAAAGTCAGTTCCCATAACATTCACAATTTCTTGTAAGTGGTATTACTTAGTTTAAAAGGTTGCAAAGCACGAGACTTTTTTTTCATCCATTATATAATTGGCCTGCAAACTCCCCAAGCAACAAACCAAATTTCGTGTGTGTGTGTGTCTGTGTGTGTCTGTGTGTGTGTGTGTCTGTGTGTGTGTGTGTGTGTGTGTGTGTGTGTGTGTCCAGAAATATGGCCAGGCACCTGGTCCCTATTAAGGTCCCTGAGCTCTGGTGCATTTACCAGATACCCACCAAATGCACAGAAAGGAAAGACATACCGTGGGGGGAAGGGGAAAGAAAAAGGAAGGTGAGGTAGGATGATCTCAAAGACTGAAAACACAGGAAACTGGGACAACATCCTGTTAACCCTAAAAGACCACAAAATCCTATAGAGTTAGAGTCACACAATAGCTTAACATCAAATAACTGTTTAATATAAGCTACAACAATACAATATTGAAAAATCAGAACTTACATTTGGTGAACCAAAGTATAGTTAATAAAGTCTTATTTCATATAATGCCTTATATAAATTTGAAATATAAACCTCAAAAAAAATGCCACAGGTATATACTAGGAGCATGGTTTGAATTTTAAAAGAAGGCAAGGAGAATGTAGTCATAATATTCAATCTATATCCTATAAAACTAGGAAAGTTTGGGAGAGGGGATGGATTGTAAAGGATGGGGTCGAATGAGGAAAGAGATGATTTTGATCAAGATGCATTGTAGTTATAAATTGATTTGCTGAAAGGTAACTCCTTTATATAACTACTGAAAGATAATGAAGGCATAATTAAAAATGAACAGGTGAGAAAGCCTTTATCTTGCTAATGGAATTGGATAATAAAAGCTGAATCAAACTTCTGACCAAGTTGAAAGTCACTGAACATAAAAGTAATATAAAAAATTACATGTTCTATAATAAAAAGATAGAAAAATGAGAAAATTTAATCTTAAAATATATTTACCATACCTGTTTGAAAACTTAAGATTTAAGAAATATATTTATCCTACTTGTCAAGAAAATTTATTTTTGCCTGGTATGACAAAGACACAGAGTAATAGCTCCCAATACTGATGTTGATTTCCTTCTTGCTTGGAGTCTATCAGCTCTAATCTACAAGGCAATCAAGGTCCCCAGCTCCACAGCCCATTCTCACACTCCATCACAGAGCCACAAAAGACACATAACCATCTTTACATCCAAGCCATCAGGGAGTAGAAAACAGGGGATGTGCACATTGCCCCTTTAAGAGGGAAAAATCTAGAGCCCACACAGCTGACTTCTGCTCTCATACAAGGGGTCAACACTTACAGGAACATAGGGAATCTTTATGATGAGTGGATTAAAAATGGGGAACTAGAATATGTCAGGAAAGGAAAAAAAATGAATTTGTGAGTCAATTACGAACTTTTAATACAAATAATGAATAAAAGTATAAGTGGTTTTAATTTTATATTAAATGCTGTTTTGCTAGTAAAATAGAAAGAAAGAGGCATTTAATTTTTAGCTCTTTAAAAAATTTAAATTTCAACCTACATTAAAGGTAGAATTACATGAAATACAGAACAGTTTTAGAAACTAACAAAATTATTATTTTCCCATCTTAATCACACATTTTCACATAGTCTAGAAAAATAAATATACATCAATACACTTACATATTACTCTTGATCCAGAAGAATATATCTATGTCTTTCTTTGAGATAAATATTTATCAAAATGACTATAACATACAAATAGAAGTATTTTTTTTAATGAGCATTCTGTTCTGAACACAATATACATGATTTTAAAGAGAATCAGCACTTACAGGGCAGCTTAACCATGAGTCTAGAAAGGTCAAGTAAGTGTCATGCAAGTTTCTGTAGAGACACTTCTACTTATCACCTACATGGGCAGTAAAGAAGGAGTTCAAAAGAGGCAAGAAAACATCTGAACCACAATGGAACAGAAATTTCTAGGGAACTTCTATGCTACATTTTTAGCTGATAATTTGGTGCATATAACATGCTATAATTCTTCCTAAGTTTCTGTCTTCTTGATTAAAAATGAATAAAACAAAACAGAATTTTAGTAACAATTTTGTTCTAGTTTCACTTTTCCATGAAGCAGCTGCAGAAGAGATAGTGATTTTTCTCTAATGTAATAAGCAAAAACAAATATCATTTTATATAATTCATAAAATGTGCATATCATAGAAAATATAGGTTGTTTTTCTAGTCTGCACTTGAAGCTTATGAGAAAATCAACACCTTAGTATTGAACACACAAGTGAAATGAATGTAACGAATACTACTATCTTTCCATAAAGACATTTGTCTCAGCAAGGGCAAAAGATCAACTCCCACACATTATCAAACTGCAGCTTCCTTTATTATGTGAAAGAACATCTTCTAAATTTACTTTCCCATTCTCTTCCCTACCTCTGTGAGAATAAAACCCGACATCAACAATTCCTGCTATGTGTTAACTTTTTAAATGGTCTACATAGCCATTTTATTACAGCTCAAATTTCTTTTTTTTTTAATTTTATTTTATTTGTGAACATGCTGTACAGAGGAGTTACAATTACATGGGCAGGATAATGCATACATTTCTTACCAAGCATTGCAGCCTCCTCCTTTGTTTACCCTTCACATCACTTCCCAGCTCAAATTTCTTATCTTATGTTTTTTGTTTTGTTTTGGCCACTCTTGGGGCTTGAACTCAGGGCCTGGGACTGTCCCTGAGCTTCTTTTGCTCAAGTCGAGCACTCTACCACTTGAGCCACGGTGCCATTTCTGGCTTTTTCTGTTTATGTGGTTATTGAGGAATCAAACCGAAGGCTTCATGCAAGCTAGGCAAGCCCTCTACCACTAAGCCACATTCCCAGTCTATACTTCAAATTTCTAAAGAGAAAAATCCCTCCAATGTTAAGTAAAGTTAATTTTTAAATATCACAAAAAAGTAACAGGAATATCAAAAAGGTTCTCTCTAAAGGAGATGGAGAATTCATGATACAGAGAAGGAAATGGTAAACAGAGAAGGTAAAGAAGAGTCAATATGTTCAAAATATGCCATTCATGTATGAAAATATAACAACAGAGCTTGTAGGTATGAATTTAGGCAAAGGGAGGGTGTAATATAAGGGATAAATCTAATTAAGGTATATTATACATATATATAAGCATATCACACTTTCGTACAATTCATGATGCCAAACAGAAAAAAATTATAAAACAAAAATATCACACCAATCTAGGCTTTCTGTGTTCTAAAAGTGATACATTATTAGGTTTTATTAATTTCCTCACCACAAACAAAAAAAAAATCTCACTATTGAAAGCCAAGTGCTGGTGGCTCATACCTGTAATCCTAGATTGAGAACCGATGATCATGACTAGAAAATAACTTAGGTTGGAAAATCTGTCAGATTCTTTTCTCTAGTTAACCACCAAAAAGCTAAAAAGTAGAGCTGTGGCTCAAGTGGTAGAGACTTGATCAAAAAAGCTAAGAAACAATACCCAGGCCCTGAGTTAAGTCCCAATACTGGGGGGGGGGAATTGAGGGGGAAGAGGTGAAAATAATTTATTATTGTCTAAAATGTACCAGATGAAACTTCAAATACTATTTTTATTTGGAAGAATATCTTACTTATATGTAATTAGTCTAGAATTAATTACAAATTCAAGAACCTCAACTATTCCCTTTGACTGGAACAGTTACTCCAGGGAATTCTGAGGCCTTCAAGGTTAAGATGCAAGTGAGTAAAGCGAAGAGAATTGTGTTCTGCGGTCGCACTTTCTTTCCCCCTTACCTGCAGTGCACTATCATATTGTCAACACAAAACAACTTGTAAACTTTTCTACAGTATCATTGCTATACAAATTCTCATGAATCATAGTAGAACAGCCTTCTAATTAAAGTCACTGAACAGCTGTCCAACATTGCCTAATAAGGCTGTCTAGTGTTTATAGGACACACATTTACATCCTTGTGCATAATTTCCTAGAGGAAGCAATACTTCCTGAGACCCTTCCTGTTCAGGATGGAATACTTTCCCAAGTGAGCCTTACAAAGATCCGAATGTTTTTCTTCTGTCGCAGGAAATATTGGTAACCTTTGAAGTGGCAACCATATGACAAACAAGAACTACATAACAAGAAGAACCATTTGGATTTAGTCATAAGAGATAAATGAAAACTAGATTAAAAGAAAGAAAAGACTACTATCATCTCTAAAATGTTTCTCCAGTAAATAAATAAAGTATTTGTAGTCTTAAGATTAATTTGAAGAACAGTAAAATACCTTATCGTAGACTTTCAGAGACAAAGTTGTGGCAGGGTGTCAAAATAAGGCACGAATCCACACATAATTGAGAGCTTATCTGCTGAGGAGCCTCTTGTGAACCAAAATGGCTACTACATCTTCGATGAGGGCATGGTACCGTTTCAGTATGAACTGAGTATCCAACATGCATTCACTGTAACTCAAAGCTCAGTTTGGGAGTAATGGTATTGAAGTGGTAAACCACCTATGAAAAGGAGTATTGGAAGGTCCACAGATCATTGGGAACATGAGTTACATGTGACCACTAGAGTTTTCATGGGAAGACTATTAGGAAATAAGTTTGGTTCTGCCCATTCTTTTTCACTACTCTGGTTTACAACTGGAAACCTCATTCTGTTATATCCTCCATCACTACCTCCAACTATGAGGGCCTCCCAGAATTAAGGGACTGCAAGTATTATGCCTTAGAATCTCCAAAAGTGCAAGCTAAATAAACTTTTTCTTTATAAAGTTAGCTACCTCAGCTTTGTCACTGTAGTTATATGTTTTATGAAAATAATACAAAATGGACAAAAGCACCAACTCTGCTCTCAAAAGTTCATTTAAGTGATACAAGTATGATGTAAATTGCAAAGCATCAACCTAGTAAGTTTTGAGCCTCTGAGTTAAAAACCCAGTAACTACCAAAAAAAAAAAAATTCAAAGTTAGCCTAAAGGAGAAAAGTCATTGAGATTTCATCTTCAAAATAAACAGCAAAAAGTTAGACTGGAGATATGGCTCAAGTAGTAAAGTGTTAAGCAAGCAAACTGACCAAACATTAGGCCCAAAGTTCAAACCTCAGGACTGGTACATAAACAAACAAGCAAGTAAAGGCTTTGTGTTATAACTCATACCTGTAATTTTAGCTACTAGGTGGGAACAAAATAAAATCTAAAGTGCAATCCAGGCAAAAGTTACTGAAACAGGCAAGCCAGATATGTTTGTACATACTATGAAAACTATGTGAGAGTCATAAACAGGAGGATTACTATTCAGGCCAGCCCAGGCAAAAATGTGAGACCTATTAGAAGTCTATCTATGGAAGGGAACTGGAGATCATCATGTTGAGCAACATTAACAAGCCCAGGAGGACAATATTTCATGTATAATTCCCAGCACATTAAAAAGAATATCTCTGCACCCTAACAGATTTATAAGTCTCATCAATTAAAGTTCTTGGCTTATATACACATTAAATTCTCCTACCTCCAGAAAGAAAACATAATTGATCAAAATGTTAATAAAAAACACACAGCATCTCCTCCTAGCAGTTTAATATAGTTTATCTCTGGCAAAACTTATGGTAAAGCTTTGGTCTTCCCTGCTTTGTCTAATAGACAACTAAAGTTCTAAGTTCTTCATGTCTTAGGAATGAGTCAGTAACTCCTGTGTTTCCCTGTTGTAAAGTGATCCAGGATCCCTTGGCTTTCTCTTGCTGCCTCTCTCACCATGTGGTCTCTTCCACACCTGCCTGTTTGTTTTTCCACTCTTTCACCAGATATAGAGCATGAGGTCTCAACATAGGCTGCCACCAATCCTGAACTACCAGCACCTGAACCAGAGCTAACCAAATCTCTTTTCTTTGTCAATCACCTGGTCCTAGATGCTCTATTAGAGCAACCAGAACATGAACTAGTATACCACTTTATAGGTTTAATAATGCTACACATGATTGCACTTCCTCTGCATATGTACTTTTAAGACTGTCTTCCATATTTCCTAAGGTGAATAAGTACTTATCCCTCATTCCTTTCATACATATTAATTATATACTTCATGTGTGGGGCCAGATGGTGAAGAAAGGAAATGTAAATCGTAACAGGTTCTAGAAGAAAGACAAGAGAATTCCATGAGAGAAAAATACATGGTCTCTCCTTCCCCGGGCTGGCTTTGAACCGCGATCCTCAGATCTCAGCCTCCTGAGTAGCTAGGATTACAGGCGTGAGCCACCAGCGCCTGGCTAAAAACAACTTACTTTAATGTAATAAAAAATTGGTAACTTTCTTACAACTCATGAAAATAATGCTAACTAGGATATTTTCACTCTCTACAGTTTCATTTGCTGAACAAGAAATGCTATTACAATTCATTTTTAGTACTTGGTGGTACTGCAAGTAAAAATGTTTGAATTTAATTCTGATTTGAAAAAGTAAGATTAGCATTCCTAGGTATTATCTAATTCAAACAATTTCATTTGGAGAAGTTACAAAATTTAATATGCTTCCCTCTTAACAATGATTCATTGAACAATAATAATGAATAACACTTTTGAAATATTGGGGGAGCATGTATTTTAAAATGAAAATTCTCAACTTTATATAAAATTTCCTGAGACAATTAAAGACACGAGATCCTGATCTCATTTCAAAATTACAATGACATAGGTAAAGCCTTCTTCAATTGCAGGGAAGGTGAGAATTGAAAAAAAAGAAAAACCACTAAATAGTTCCCCTGGGGGGGGGGTTCTTTTTTTAATGTGAGAAGAGATGATTAATTCAATGTCCTTAGAGAACATGTCAATAAAAACTTCCTCAGACAATGGGAGCAAAGATGAAGGGAGACAGGAGACAACCGTGGAAATCTTAGTCATAGGATACAGTCAGATGGAGGAAAAATTTCCAAAGATTCGCTGTACTAGGTGCGTGTTACAGTTCACCATGATAGACACTTGAAAATTGCTAAGAGTATGTAGATTTCACCATAGAAAAAGATAAGGATATAAGGTTGTGGATATAAAATTGTCTTGATTTTACCACTCCATAAGGTATATGTGTTTACACACACACACAAAAAAAAAACATCATATTCATTATAAACACATATATAACGTGTAAACTTAAAAATAAAACATAGCATGAAGCTAAAAGCATTCAAAGACAAGACAGGGAAGACTTAGCCTAAATATAAGTGCTAGGAATCTATGCCACTGTTTCAGTGTTGTGGGCTTTGAATTCAGATCCTTCAGTTGGCAAAGCAGGTGCTTGACCACTTGAGCCACATCACCAGCTCTTTCCTTTAGGCTATTTATTTAGATGTCATGTTGTTGTTGTTTTTCCTGTCCAGGGCTAGCCTGGAATAGGATTCTTCTGGAGATCTTACTTTTTGCCCAGGATGGCCTTCAATGGCAATTCTTCCAAACACTGCCTCTTGAGTAACTGAAATTACAGGTATAAGTCACTGTGCCTAGAAATTCTGCACTTGATCTCATCTGGGAGAATAATTCTTTTTTTTCCCCCTTATATTTTGGAGATAGTGTTCCTACACAGTCGAGGCTAGCCTCAAACTCTGTCTTCCTATTTCAGCCTCCAGAGAGTCTCCAGAGTGCTAGATTACAGGCTGTGCCCCATAATCTTTGTAAATTATTACAACTCCTAGTGTATGGCACTTTCACTCAGAATCCATGAAACGAAGTATTTCTTATATAGCTAGACACAACGGTAGTATTATTCCAATAACAATGCCATCTGTTGTGACCAACAAAAGGGCTAAAGGAAGCACAAATACACTTCTAGCAGATGGACTAAAACCAGGAGATAAATGATTATGTATCACATAAAGACATTTGAGTCAGTCATAGGCCATGTGAACAATGGTGATACCAAAGGATGATAAGAGGCAAAAACAAAAAACCAAATCAAAAACCAAGTACTATCTAGTGATGAAGTACGCATACCTAACACAAACAGGTGATGGTGGTATAAAAACCCTACTGTGCTGCCAGATATATATATATATATATCTGTACACATACCTATGTACAGCACATGGTACTTGATATTGTCAATAAACAGTTTGTAACTAATTGGTGTATTTAGTACAGAATGCTTTGATGACTACATGAGATGTACTACTTTCTATTTAGATAAAGTTTGCTACAAAGCAGTACACCATCGCACACCAGAAGCAGCCTTGTACATCTTGTGTTTATCACATCTCAGCCTTGATTGTGTTAGTGACCATCAACTGAAAGACCTACAGTATCTAGATCAGTACAAGTATGCCGCATGTCAATAGTCCCTACTGTAAGAACATAGTTCTAAGATTTTCCCACCATCATTAAGCAAAGCATGCCTGTACCTATCTATGTAAGGTAGACATCATAGCGTATTTAAACAAATTTTAACATTAAATTTGCTATGCAAAACCAAGTGATAAAAAGATTCACTCTGTTCAAGCAGACCCATGAACACACACACACACACACACACACACACACAGGTCTTTCCAAAATTGTAAGATTATTTTGTCTAAGTTTATGCCAATTTAGGAAAGTTGGTATTCAACTATAACTTAACCTATGATAGTTACTTGGTATTTTTCAGAAATGTTACAATCTTAAGTTTACAAAAAAAAATGTGATTAGGACTTCTCAAAGATTAGTAGCCACCAATTAAAATATGTACATGTTAACCCAGAGATGAAAGGGAAACAAAGCAAATACCATGTAGCAACTGCAAGGCAGTGTGCATTCCCATGTGACTTTTTGACCTTCTGACCTAACAGCACTAGCCATTTTTCAAGGCTGTTGAATTTTAATAGCTAAAAGCAACTGCACTCCCATAATCTTCCAATTATTTCTGCTGGCGAAAAGAAACATGCAGTTCCACGGAGAATAACCTGAGAAGGTTTTCATACCAACTTATTTTTTCCTGGAGCATCAATTCTTCTGAAAACTAGCTTGAATTTGAACAACAAATTTAATGGTGAAGCTGTATTTTACAGAAAGCCTTTTGTTCAATAGGTTTTGAATTTTGATTTCTTACAATGCTTTTGGGTAGTGAAAAAAATGCCTACTGAATCTGTAGGAAATTAGAAATAATCACCATAAAGAAAAGAACGAATACCAGTTGAGTAGGAAGGAGAAGAAGACTTCAGAATGTTTTTTTTTGGGGGGGGGGTATTGTATAATCTTTAAACTCAACATAGTTGCTTCTATATCCTAACTAAAAATTTAAAGTAGCATTACTGAAAATTAAGCAGCAAAACTGCTTTTACACTGAGTCTCAGTGAAATGTACACTCTTAAAAATACAATTTACCAGTTTCAGGACAACCAAGAGCAGTGGAGTGTTAATCTATTAACATACTTGTTGTATATATCCCACTTCTGAGCTTCAATGACCTGCAGTGAATTGGAAACTTCCTAAAAATAACACCCAATTAAAATTCTTTATAGTAGTTTAACGTTGTCATAGAGCAAATAAAGTTCTACACCCACCTTGGTTACTTGCCATACGTCTCTTCTAAATGTCAAGTACTAAATATGCTACAAGACTCACAGCTATCTAGGCTTTCCAGCTATTTTGAGCCCACATAAATGACAGTTTATAATAAATGCATACAAAGAAGAATTCAATTTGCTGCTAGAAATGATGCCACACATAATTCACATAATTAGTGAATAAAATCTAGTTATATACTGGACAGTTATCTGGGATACCAGACATCTATACTGACCTTTAAATATAAGGGTATTCTTGGGTGACGTTGGTAAATCTTGTCTGTCTTTTCATCTATGAAGATTTACTCCCCAAGCTTAATGTTGGCAATGTTGCACAGTGTTGCACAACTGGGGCTATTTCTCTTAAGAAACAGTAAAATGGTCAAGACAGATCTGCTCCCTAGGACACTTGCTAAAACTAATGGCTTCTCAGTGCTAAGTTCAGAGGCCCAATTCCTTTCTTTCAGATAGTTACCACAGTCTTTCCCCAGACTAGATTAAAACAATCTAGGGCAGTTATCTGTGTCTAAAACTACTCCCTAGAAAATGAGATGTGAATTCGGGAATGCTCCTAATCTCACTCTGTTCAACAAAACTAATTGTTTACTACAAGGAAATCTATCACAATAAATGGAATGGGACAACTCAAGTTCTCAAATTTCAAGTTTGGATATCATGAATGTGTCATAGAGACATTGTGAAAGAGGAAAGGAGCCAGGTTTGGATCTCCGGGGTTGCAAGAGAAAAATAATTTGACAACTATTTTAAGGGCAAGTTTCAGTACCCAAAATCGGACTGAGAAATAGGGCAAATGTGGCTGTTTCATTGCATGCAGGGATCATGGCCAAACAAAATGGTAAAGTTGAGATAACTGACATCCTACACAAGTTAACTTACAAAAACACACAAAACCACCCCCACCTCGGTATAGTGAGTCAAAGCACACTGCTGACAAAGGCAGACAACTATGTGAGGGGGCGCAGGAACATCACTGGGAGTACACACATGCCTCTGTTTTCTTTCCAGTGTAAGAAACAGCAATTGCTTTATTTGAAAGCCTACATATTCCATCTATTTCAACTGTTACTAACACAATCATACAAAATAAATGAGGTGGGGGGTCAGCATATTCAGCAGACCCAATGCTCACACTTGCCTTTTAAAAAGAAAGGATAAAGAAAATGTTCACTGAATAAATCTGAAGAGAACCTTAGCTGAAACTGGAAAAGCAGTCTGCAAGTTTGAAAACTCATCTCTATCAAGGAACTCTATCAACAACACAAAACAATATTTTGGTTTTGTTTCATTGGGTTTTTTTTTTTGAGGATTTGTGTGCATGTGTATTTATGTGCTCCTCCCTCAAGATCTGTGACCAAGGTAATGACTAGTTGCTGAACAGCAAGCTGCAAAGAGGACGAAGAACGTCTGTCAATAACATGGACCAAACGAAACTACACTATTCATGTCGAAAGTGTAGGATTTTAGAGGATTCCCTAGACACAGCAGAACCTGACATATTTTGAGTCATGAATGCAACTCGGTACAGAGACAAAAACAGCCTTTAAAGAAGTGCTAAAATGAGATCAAGAGGAAGTGAAAACATTTACATGCATTCAGATATATAACTAAGACGTCAATAAGAGAGCTGTGACATGTGTTCATTGATTTGTGTTGTTTGAAGGAGATCCTATTCAAACTGTGGCGTCTGTCAGAGATTTATGTATTATAGGCAGCTACAGGAACACACCATTAAAGAAAAGCATCCAAATTGTACTAATTTCATAAACTCTAAGAATATTACTCTAAATAACACATTGTGCTTATAGAGAATAAGAGCTGCTTTAACATCTAGTAAATCATGATGGTATTATTGTACTTGTGCAAATTTTTCCTTATTAAAATACGTATTTCTAAGCACAATGAAGATGATATTCAGAGTTTACCTACCCATTCTACAAGGGAGCCTTTCCAGGCCCTTCACCACATCATTTCCACTGTAGAAATTTTCCCTTTCCCCACTCCCTTCAGGCTCATAATCTGGGAACAAATCAGACTTTTCCAATAATCCTGGAAATGCAGAGAAATAATCATCTTCATTAGAACTGTTTGCCAAAGATGAAGCCCTGTTTTGAATATGTGAGAGATGAATAGAGTGATCTCTGCCTTCAACATTTTTATAAGATATTTTAAATGGTGTATTTCAGCAACACCAAACAAATATAAGCAGTATGAAAGGCCTCAATAAATGCTACAGGAAGGGAAGAAGACTTGTTGCATAGTGTAATCAAAAAAGGATAAACAGAAGAAGGCATAAGGGTAGGGTGGGAGCTTTGTCTGCATATAATGTTATCAAACAGGAGAAAACAGGAACATGAGAAGGAAATGGCAAAATGCAACCAGGCATGTGAGGAAATTCTATGGCTAGTGAGTAGGCTCATCTGACAAGATTATAGTTTCATAAAGTTCTCCAAAAACCTACCAAGAATTCTTAGAGCCTTATAGAAACTCATCCTTGTGGATTCTGTATGTAATTCAGACATGAGTGGATTCCTACAGGGGTGATAAAGGAGACTTAGCAGAGTTAGGGTCTGAATACTCCCAGGATTCTGTCCTGTCCATGTCATCTCAATACCATGTTATTAACTAGAAGGGATGCTAATGGCAGCCAAGGTATAAGAAATGGCTGACACATTGTAAAAAAGCATTTTGATAAATTTATCAACTTCAAGATGCCAGCTGCTTTATAAAAAGGTAATTATACGCATATATTTTGGGGGGAAAATGTACTTGAATTGGAATTAAACACTGAGAATGGGCACACTGGGGGAAGAATACATTTTGTAAAAAGTAAAATTGCTACTTGTTAGGATTTGCATTTGACAAATGACCCAGCCAACCAGTATAAAATCATCTTAGCTAGAGTTTTCTGGAATTTCTGGACTAGAAACAAACCTGACAGATTTACATGCTGTTATAATCACAGAAAATCAAAGAGCCCACAGAAAACCTTTAGAACAAAAACTAATGGTTTCCAGAATCCACAAAATTTGAAGATAAAATTTTATCTTTATTAACATATTTCATAATAAAAAAATCAGGTGGCCTCTCTTGTATCCTTTTTATAAAAGGACTTTGCTTAAACTAAAAGTCTGTAGCATCTCAAGCCAAGCTAGTTACAGGACAAGGGAAAAGAAATTGAGCTTATAAATTGTCAGCGTGAAGGTAGAGTGTGTGTCCATTTGAAAAAACAATATTAATAGTGCTTAATCAAAATGAAAGGGGGCTACCTCCACAGTCATAAATGTGCTAACTGTTCAACTGCGTCCTCTTGAAACAATGCTGAGGAAGGGCTACAATGCTAAACCCCATTCACAGTCTGACAGCTGCAGGCTCAAGACTGCCAACTGGTAATAAGCAGTCTCTTAACAACACATCATACGTGAATACACATATACACCCCTTTCAAATCATGAAATTTCCAATCAGTATCGTTTCTCAGACAGAAAACAGAATTAGGCAATTTGACTCTCATCTTTGAGGGATAGATACTGATAATCAAAAGGGGTAATAGTATCCTTACAACATATAATTTCAATCTTCTTCACCCAGAGAAACCAATTATTTGTGTCTAAAAAATGTGGTCACGGTATTAAGAACAACATCTACTCAAGGATAAACGAAGGAAACAGGTACAATCTTGAAATGAATCTATGTTAGGACACACCAATACTGACTTGAAATTAGGGCCTCCTGAGCTCCTCTATAGCTTTTTCATTCAAGGCTGGGAGTCCACCATATGAGCTAAGATTCCACTTTTGGAGATAATAGTCTTCTGGATTTCTCTGCCTAGCTGGCAGTCTCCTGGGTACAGGATTACAAGCCACCAGCACCTGGCTAAACCTAAATTTTACAGCTATAAAAATAACTTAAGCTCACAATCCTTTCCAGAAATTATTTTAACTAATTATTTTTGCCATTTTATTCTCCCAAGCAAAAATTTTCAGTTTTGTAACATTTACTCTAAGTTTCAACTTTAGTATAAATCTGACACTGCCATATTTGGTCACTGTAATGAGTTGAACTGCAGCCTCTTAAAAGATAGGCTTAAGTTCTAACCTCAACCCTATCCGTGACTAACTTTGTACAAAGAAAATACCAGATGATGATAGGGACAGGGACTAGAGTCTGGAAGCCACATGTCAAGGAATACCACAAGTCAAGGAATACTACCACCACAAGTATAAAAAGAGAAGTAGCATACTCCCTTGAAGGGGTCACACAGAGGATGGCCAGCTGACCACTGATTTCAGATGTGTAGCCTCTGGATCTGTCAGATAATAAATTTCTCTTGTAGGAGCTATCCACTTTGTATTTTGTTATAGCAGTCAAAAGAAATTAGAGGTCACATTTTTTATTAATTGTGAAAGTAATGTATTACAATTATATGCACAAGTGCTTAATAAAATACATTCCACCAACACATCTTTCAGTAAAGCCTGTTCCTCAATGGTTCTACCAACCAAGAGGATTGAATTTCTATGATCTTAGTCTATAAAGGGTACTTCAATAAGGGCCTCCAACATGTATCTGGTGATGTAAGTACATCAAAAAAAATTGATAAATATGGATAGTTAAACAAGAACTCCAAATAATGAGTTCAAGAAGACAAAGACTGAAGTGAACTCAGGAAACTGAATAAATAAGAAGGAATGTACTTCAAAATCAGAGTACTATTTTACACTCTACTCAATTAGCACTGAATGTTAATCTGTTTGGATTCCTGGAAACTCTACTCCTTTGTTAAGCCACTGAAAAATAAGAATCTTTTCAGAGTACATATCTAAGCACTCCTCAGGCTACATGATTATCACTGCAGCTTGTCTGTTTTATAAACAGACTTTAATTTAGTTTTGCAAGAAACTGCCAAAGGAGCTTTCTCTAACTAAATAACAAATCTGCCACTTGAAAGACATCTTTCATCAGCCGTCTTTGTGGGAGTATTGTTATGAAACTAAAAGCAGGCATGCTTTCTGGAGTGTTTCTGGATTTTAATTATCAAATTTGAATGTCACCAGATATTTACTGAAAGGAAAACATCAATTTTAATATGCTGTCTTAATATGAAAAACATAAAAGGTATTCAACCATAAAGTCAAGTTCACTTGAATCTTGCCAGATTACTTATCACATAATGGCTATCTCAGGAATTTATTCTGCAGGCAGAGTTCCCCAATTTTAAAATTCAAATATTGAGTGTACATAAAATGTAACTTGACTTTGAAGATATTAAAATAAGTGCCAATAAAATGTTAATAACAGAACGTAGGACCTCGGAGCTGAATGATAGAAAAAATAGGGACTGAAAACAAGTAAACAATAAAACACAGCAAATAAGCAGATGATATCTAAACATGTTATTAAATTTTACTGAATCAGTGGTATTTATTTTTAACATCTGAATAAGGTTGATTTCTTTCATATTTTGAAAAATGTACTCCAAAGCAGAAATTGCTAGAGGGAGACAGGGGGAAAAAATTCCCTTTCACTAAAACAAAACAAAATATAAGAAAGCCACTTTGTATCTAGTTAGCAGAGCAGGGGGGGGGGGGGGTAGTTAGCTGATACAGAGGGCCATGAAGTCCTTAACAGCCAAATGAACCCACAGCTCTCACCTGCCCATGCTAACAGACTCCCTTTGTTTAGCTCTGAAAACATTTGTCTAACTAGCTTTCTGGCGGCCTTTACTTTCATGGTATGTTAAAGAAAAGAAGCCCTTCATTTATAAACTTTAGAGAAGTCTATTCACATCTCTCAGATGACGGATATACACACAAAATTATCCTAATCAACCTCAAAAATATGGTATGAATTTTCTAAAGAAAATTCTACTTTCTATCTAGCAGACACACTTCTACATCAGAGAACTACTACTACTTCTTTTCTGAATCTGAGTTACATTCTATGCTGCAACATCAAAAAATGATGTTAAATGCTGTAGGTTTCCATCTAAAAGAAAAAAATGCAATGCCTGTAATATAAATATAGAATTAATAAATAGCCTCTAACTATATGAAAAATTGACATTTGAAAGAAATTTTGACTTAGAAACTTTTTATTTGCAATTTGTCTGTTATCCTTGGTATTCAAAACAGTTGGACTTTTCACAATTAGAAAGCATTAAAGATTTTTAAATGTAAAATTATTTAAATAAATGAATATAAGCCATTCCTTTTCATTCAACAAATAGAATGAAAGGCATTTGACACAGTATATTTGTAAGACAAAAATCTCATTCAAGTTGTTTCTGCTGCAAATGATCACTATAGCGACAAAACAGCATTTTTATTGTTTAGAAATCTGTTTCATCCACAGCAGTCTGAAATAATTACAACTTTATTTTACAACTTTAAGATCTAGGATGAAATGATGTGAATGTCCAGAAGGCAATTTAAAAGCTGAAAAAAATGTGTACACTGGAGTCAGGACATCAACTAAAGTTACAAAGCATACTGACATGAAGTCATAACAGGAGCCAAGTTCCTGGGTTCCACTATCCTTTACCCCAGTTTAACAGCACTATGTCATGTTCTCACAACACACAAAAGCTCCCTATGAGAACATGTAGGGCTGAAAGTGTCATTATAAGCCAGGTCATTAGCCTGTACAGTCCAGTAATTATTCAAACTACTTTTGATCATCCTAATTGTACATACTGGTCAATCTGTTCAAACGAGAAAAAAAACACAAAAATCCAAATTGTACATATAGGTCAATCTGTTCAAACTAAAAAAATAAATCCAAATTGACATACAGGTCAATCTTTTCAATCTGGTCAAACTATGGATTAATATTAAACTGACTTTTAAATTCATCCAATCAACATGCATTTTGTATTTATATAAAACTAAGCATTTAAAGCAACAGCACATTTTTCCTTGGCTGAGAGTAAAGATATTACACAGGGAATGCTCCTAGGTTTTTTTGTGGCTATGTTGTATCATAGCTGCTTGGATTTTCTTACTGATGTTTTGATTCAACTTTAAAATTAGGCATGCATTTTTTCAAACATCAATTATAAAGCATTCTTGATATATGACTCATAAATTACAACCCAAGTATCAAGAGATAGTATAATGAAGAACAGTCCTGTAAAGAGAAAGGTACTTTATTAAATAATGTAGCAAATTGTGTATCTTCCTTTGTCAGTGAGGTTAATGGTGAAAAATATTTTTTTCTTAAAGCTTCTGAAAATTTTCCAGAATAAACTACCTCTTTAAAGAGTAGATTTTCTATGTTAAAATGTGTTCTGATTCAATCTTAATCAGTATATTATTGTGAAAAAATACTAAAACTCTTCATATATACAAATACACACAGAGATACACACAAACACATACACCTTCATCTAAGAGCTGAGTTGCATTCTACAGTGCTGGTATATGAAGAATGAACCCCAGCTTTAAAAAGATATTAACAAGAAAACATCTGTGCTTTCCTCTATGGCCTGAATTTTTTTAAGCCTTGATTTTCTTCACAGATAGTTTGTCAAATGCTGAGCTATTTTTTTCCACCTCTGATGACTTTTGGGTTAGTTTCAGTGGTAAAGCTGAGTGTGGGAAGGGAAATAGGTTCCATGGCCCTGGCTCCTTGAAGAATTATTGAAACAGGGAAAAACCTGCATATCCTGAGCCTATCATCTCCAACTGTTCAAAAACATGCCAAGGTCCTGCAGAGCAGCTGTTTTTTCAATAATTTTCTGATAAGAGAATACATCTTACCACTAGTGAATTGATAAAAACAGCCAAAATCATAGAAGAAAGACACCTCCTGCTCATGGTCAGGAGTGCCTATCTTCACGTCCATTTAGACTTTTGCCACACATATTGCCCCCCCCCTTCAATAAAAAAGAACCTTATTAGGCTGTCTCTTTTTCTTTATATTTCAAACTACCGATTTCCTGGTCCCCTTTCCCCTACACACACATGCAAACTCTATGTGTGCCAAAAATCACTGAATCACTCTTCCCAGAAATGCCAGCTCAGAAGGGGTGAGACATTCTCCTGGAGAAGCACCAATCCCCTGTGAGGCCCAATGGTTTATAAAGTAAATAAACAAATAAATAACCCATGGGAAATGTGATACAAGAGAGTCTGCTGTGAACGCCAAGGGTCCATGCAGCTTGTGTGCATCCTTCCTCTACTGTAAGTCATTACTCTACCCATTCTCAAGGCAAGAGGTTTTAACAGTGCCTTAAATTAAATGTCTGTTTAAGGCAGTAAATACACTTATCTAGTATAATTTCAATGTGGGCTCTTCTGCAGGACCTGAGTAGGAAATATATTGAGTGATGTACTTACTCGTTTATTCATTCAATGATACAAATTTGTATAGAAGATGTACAAGTAGGATATAAGTTTACCACACCCTTACCACATCTAATTTAAACATTTTCACTAAAATTTTCACCTAAAACTTATAACACATGTCAATCTTTTAATAGCAAATAAAATTTCCATATAAAGATTTGGCTTCAAATAATGGCAGCCAGTAAGAATCAACAGTCACTGAAATTCTATCTTGCTTCTGGAACCTAGTGGCAATTCAAATTTCCACTGCTATTTCTGGAGAGTCTTAGAGCTTTCAACTCCTAAATGTACATAAACTGGTGCATAAGTGATGAGCCCAGAGTTTCATAATCAAGTACACATCCACGAGTATATACAGGTCATGACTAAGAGAGAGAATTTCAAATCCATTCACATTTATGCCATTTTACCTTCGGTAGAGGGATTTTCTATTTGGATTTAATGGTTTTACACGTTCTGTCTATTTTTCTGGTTACTATTTATAATCTTCAGAGCCACATATGTAGAAAACAATACATTATATAACACAAACCTAAGATGCAGACTAAGTGAGACTAGTTTTTTTAACCTGAAACATTTCAAGTTTTCTAGAAGCTTTCCTAACTAATACAAAGAACTAAAATCCAAAGAGATTTCACTTTCTTTAACAATCAAATTAGATAATATTAAGACATTGTATATTTTAATTATTTAATTAATATGAAATTTTTAGTTTACGACACACTTTCATTGCCAATAAGTATCCGAGATTGGACATAGCAAAAACGCCAGTACAGAGGTTCCTCAAAAGACTAAACACAGAGCTTCCCTATCACCCAGCAATTCCACTCCTGGGTATTTATTCCATTGGCCACAAACCAAGCCACACTAAAGCTACCAGCACAACCGTGTTCATTAAAGTATTGTTTAACATAGCCAAGATGCCCCCCAGGGAATGAATGGAACAAGAAAATGTGGCATACATACACAATGGAATTCTACGCTTTTATCAGAAAGAATAATTGCCCCATTCCCAAGGAAATGAAAAGACTTGGAAACCTTGTAAGCCAAGCCCAATAAAGCATAGGTTACATGGTTTCCCTCATTTGTAGTAATTAGACTGTACCTATAAATCTTCAAGTAAACACAGTGGATGACAGAAGAAAAATAAATAACACTAGGACATAAATCAAACATGAGTCCAAAGGTTTACACAGTGAGACCCAAGGAGGATATTCCTAGGAGGGGGTCACAAAGACTCAATAGCTATGTGCATATGAGCTTATAAAATGATTTTTATCAAAGTGAACTCCAAGAAATGGAAACAATAGGTTTTTATTTTACTTTTTGATATGTTGCTTTGTTTTTTGTTTTTCCCCTTTGTCACTGTACTTTATTTCTGTACTTTTTGTCTTATATGTAAGTTTATGTTTGAGGGAGTAATGGGAAGCACAGAAATATAATGACAAAGGGTAAACTAATTCTGCAGTGATACTCATTTGATACTATGTTGAAAATAAACTATACAACTTGGGGGGAAGGGATTGGAGAGGGAAAAAATTGGGAGAAAACAAGGGAAGAGTTGACATTGTTTAAAAAGATATGTAGGGGCTGGGAAGGTGGCTCAGTGGTAGAGTGCTTGCCTCACATGCATGAGGCCCTGGGTTCGATTCCTCAGCACCACATAAGCAGATAAAGCTGGAAGAGGTGCTGTTGCTCAAGTGGTAGAGCGCTATACTTGAGCTGAAGAGCTGAGGGGAAGCGCCCAGACCAAGTTCAGGCCCCACGATCAAAAAAAAAAAAAAAAAGATATGTACTCATCCTGACGCTGGTAGCTCACACCTATAATCTTAGCTACTTAGAAGGCTGAGATCTGAGAATTATGGTTCAAAGCCAGACCAGGCAGCAAAGTCTGTGAGACTCATATCTTCACCAAGTGACTCAAAAAAGCTGGAAGTGGCACTAGCCTTAAACACAAAGAGGCTCTGGGATAGCACCCAGGACCTGAGTTCAAGCACTAGGTCAGGAAAAAAAATTAAAAAATACTCATTACCTATGTAACTGTAACCCTTCTGTATATCACCTTTACAATAAGAATATTTAAAAAAAAATTAATGAGCGCCCTCTATGTCAAAAACCCTGACAATTAAATGATAATTTAATTGATGTCATGTTAGTCTTTTTTACTCCAGCTTCTCTTACTAGTCCACATACTGAGACCAAAGCTACATTTCTACCCAGAGCTACCACACTCATAGATTCAATCAAAAGATAAAGACTTTTTATTTATAATAGCAAATTTGGTGTGAAAATGAGCACAAGCTATTCCTAGTCATTGCTAGTAGGAATAAAACTCAGTATAACCAATGTGAAAGTGTGAGTTTACAAAATTAAATATGTGTAAAATTTACTTAAGCTCATCTTATCAAAACATACTATGTACAAAAATGGATCTGTTATTGAAACACCTTTGTACAACTATTTGAAGAAAAAAATTAAAACCTGCACACAAATGTTTATAGCAACTTCAAATGTAATTACTCCAAATTGGAAGCAAGCAAGATGCTTGTGGAGAAACAAATTAAGGTAAAAGCATTCAATAAGGTATTATGACTTGACATAAAGAAATAAGCTACCAAGCTACGAAAGGCAGAGGAAGCCTAAATGAGCTTTAAGGGAAAGAAGCTAAGTCTGGAAAAGTTAACATGTTGAGTAAGTTCCACTACATGGCATCTGCAGAAGGCAAAACCATGGAGACTTGTGAAAAGATCAGGGGCTGCCAAAAGAGTTCAGGAAGTAGGGTAAGAGAACAGGGCCAATGAATAAGTAGAACACAGGGTATTTTCAGGACTGCAATGGTAGAAACATGACACTTAGCACTTATAAACCACAGAACCATGAAACACAGTGAACCCTAATGCAAATTCTAGACTCCAGTTAAAACAATGCTGGTTCATTAACCATAGTAAATTGAGCACGTTAATGTTAAGGCACAATTTGTAGAGCCTACTTGTGAGGAGAAAAGAACTCTGCATTTCCTCAGCAATTTTTTCTGTGGACCTAAAACTATTCTATAAAGTTTACACAAAAGAAACATCCACTCAAGATTATACATAAAGTTGTGCAAAATAATATCTGAAATAAGCGCACAAAGTGCTCAACAAAATAAAAAATACATAATGGCTTTATGTAAACTAAGAGACACACCTGCAAAATAAATAGTACTGGGAAAAGGAATTCTGATATAGTCTTACCTGTCCTGTGACTGTTCTTCATACATCCTCTCCTTGCCTTCTTTAAAAAGCCTTATTGCTCGTTTTGACTTTTTCATTAGGCTATCAATGTAGATTTTAAAATACTCATTCTCACTTAGTTGGGCAAGTTTCTGGTTGTCATCATATTTACTCAGTATGAGTCGCAAATGCTGGTATGTATCAGGTAAAATATCGAGTATATATGGCGGGCTATTTTTCAACTGCAGTTTGGGATTTTGGCACAGTCTTACCTAAAAACAAAGAAAGAAAAAGTATATTTATATGAATCAGAACATGCTCTTTCATATAAAACTTGTGAAGGGACATAGCTATAGCTAATTTTTCATCTTCCATAAAACAATTTGTGATCTTAAATTAGCAACTCCAGTTTATGAAGAACTAGCAAATTTTCACATCTGTGTATCTACTATCAAGTCCTATTCTCTTCACATGCAGACTATTCTTATCACATCTTTGCTTTCAATTCTGAAAGTTTTAATTCTCTTTCTAGTGTACTAATCACTGTTTACCTACAATAATTTTTTTGTAATAACAATGAGGAAATAGTCCTTTTCTGCTGGCAACCAATGCACATGTTGACATTATTTTACTATATGTAATTTCTAGCTAAAGCTCTCTTACAGATTTTAATATTTTTACATATTGTTTACCAATCCTAGGGGAATAAAAAAAAAGGTAAAATTTTAACAACTGAGTTATTAAGTAGCTAAATGGCTGACAGGTCAGAAGAAGTCTTCCACCTCTCACAGCACCTACCATTCCTGTAAACATGTGATACTTAATAGTTTAATCATTCTGCCAAGGACCATCCAACCATTGGGGCATACAGGTCTGCTTGTGGAACTTAAATTAAAAGGAAGTAATTCAACCATATACTCTGTTCCCTTGTGTATGTTCATGTGAATTTAGCCAAGAAGTAGTAAGCCCAGTTCATTTGCCCCTCCAACTAGGGCATCAGAAACTCAGTCAAACCTAATTTTAAATTGAAATCTCTGGAGATTATACAAGAGCACACATAGTGTAACACTGCAGCAGAACTAATAGAAAGTCCAACTAGATACATAAAAACAGATTTAGTATGAAGGTAGTAAAGTGAAAACTTCTGGATCTCTCAGACCGTACACACACACATACATACACACATACATGGAATATACACCACACACATTATATGTATATATATATGTTATATATGGTATATACATATGAATATACGATATATAAATTGTGTGTACATGTGACAGTAAGTTTGTGTATATGCATATTTAATTATATGTGTATAGACAGATAAATATGAATACTTAAAACATAATTGGTAATAACATTTCTGACAGCTTCCAGTCTGATTTCCTTTCCATTACTTGTTACGGCTGATGTTAAGTGGCACCAGAATAACAAATGGCATTTCTCAAATCTGGCTAAGAGCACCAGATGCTAGTAGGTCACACCTGTAATCATAGCTACTCAGGACACTGAGATCTGAGGATCACGGTTCAAAACCAGCCCGGGCAGAAATGGCCCTGTGAAACTCTTATCTCCAATCAACCACCAGCAAACACGAAGTGGAGCTATGGCTCAAGGTGGTAGAGCACTAGCCCTGAGCAAAAGAACTCAGGGACAACCGAGGCCCCATTAATTTACAAAAATAAAAATAAAAAACCATGGTGGCTAAGAGGAAGTTGATTTGGAGGTGCCTTTAGACTACAGGAACTTGTATTTGAGGCATTAAGTCACTTCCATAAATAGCTCAGTTATTGTCAGCAGTCTGAAATATGCCAGGCACAGAATGAAAAATACTATATGATCTCAATTATACAAAGAATCTAAATTATAAAGAAGTCAGATAAATAGCAGCAGTGTGGAATAGTGGTTACCAGAGACAGGCAAAAGGAGGAAATAGGAATATATGAGTCAAAGGGTACAAGCTGCAGTTAAATAGGATGGACAAAATTACATAGGGATGACTCTATACAACTCGAGGACTATAGTTAACATCAACTTGTATGCCTAATGTTGCTAAAGCAATGGGATTTAGGTGCTCTTACCACACAGTGTAAGCAATTATAAGATAGAAAGAATGTTGATTTGACTATAACAATTATTTCAAGGGATGTGTGAGTATACATCATATATACATATATGCTTTTGTATAAATACTTAAGTATATACACATATGGATACATGTATTTCAAATATTTCAAATACAAATTTGATATATAACAAATAATTGTGATATATAAAGTGATTTTTTTCTATTTAAATAAAAGTTTTAAAAAGAGTAACTTCAGGAATATTGCAAGTGCTCATCACACTAACTATCCTCCCACAGGGACAGAAAGGCATACTTCAAATCTGCCAACTGAAATATTTTGGGTAGTCATGACTAGAAGTCTATGTGGGTAATGAAAGAGACACAGCGAACAAAATATACTCATCCAGAAAAAAATCTAGATCTTTTCACTGATACATACAGACTTATCAGCTTCTAGAAGTATACAAATTAATAAGCTAGAGGTAGAGATTTAACTTAAATGTAAGAATACTATTTTAAGCTGAGTGACAATGGCTCATGCCTATAATTCTAGCTACTCAGGAAGCTGAGGTCTGAGAATCAACATTTAAAGCCAAGCTGTGATAACAAATCATTGAGATTCTAACCTCCTGCTAGCCAGCAAAAAGCTAGAAGTGGATGCATAGCTCAAGCGGAAGAGCAAAAGAACTCTTGAGCTAGAGTGGTAAGCTCTATGTTCAGGCCAAGTATCAGCACAGACATGACAACACACACACACACACACACACACACACACGCGCACACACACACACACACACACACATACACACACACACACACACACCTGTAATCTCAACATTCCTGGAATGTTGAGATGCCATTTCATTTGTAAATAATACCAAACCTTTATAACAGTTCACATAAAATAGCTGACAAAGCTTTTCTATCACCTGTATATGATTAAAGAAGTTCATTCTGCATTAAAGACTAAGTTCCAAATGTCAATGATTTAACATATCCTGATTCCAATAGGCATTTAAATTTTGTACACCAAAAGATAGATGTGAATACAGAAATTTGAAGAGTACTGTGACCAGCTTCTTACAACAGACACAGTTTAATTTCAGCAACATGTACTTGTACACCATGTCACAGATTGATAAATTATTAACTTGTAGTCAGGCAGCAGAGCAGCTTCACACTCATTTCCTGAACTGCTGGCTTTTTTAACTGACTACAGAAAATTATCTCTTAAGTATTTTTCCCCAAAAACTCTAAAATTGTTCCTTAAAAGATATTTTCACATCTTACAGGTATCAAATTATTTTCTATCTGATCTTTTCTTACTTACTTTTAAGATTGTAAATTCATGTGGGAATGTATTGTTTTATTGAGTAATACTGAATAACTACTATATCACAGGTACTAATCTCAGTGGCAGAAAATTACAGATGACTAGCATATTCTTCCTGTGTTAAGAAGTCTGGCAGAAGAGACCTAGTTCTCTATAATTAACTTAGGAGAAATGTAATTCTTGCTCCAAGGGATCTCTGTAAAGATTCCATCCAATCCACTCATTTCTAGATAAAAAGTAAAACTGAGAACTACAAAGATTAAAGGACTATTAAAAAAACATTAATCCAACACAAGAGCCTGCATCTTTTAAATCTCAGACTGGTCTTCTTTCTAACTCTAATATAATTATAACTGTGCACATAATTAACGATCCTTTCTAAACTAATTTCCATTTTTATTTTATTCTAATTGCTAATTTACATCAACTTCAGGACTCATTTGTTAATGCAACAAAGGTTTATATGTCAGGCATTATTCCAGACAGTATGAACACAGGAAAAAGTCACAGGAGTTATCTAGTGGGAAAGCCTGGTGGCTTAAGGAAGAATTGCCAGAGAATGGAGGGCTATAGGAAGAAAGAGTATGCAGGGGTAGAGGAGAAAATCAGCAGCTTAGTATTATTCATTCACAAGGGAATCAAGGAACGCATACCTGAATTTGCAAAATGCAACATCCTAGGCAAAACAGTTTGGAAAGATTTAAGAGAAACCAGGATATGGGAGGAGTACATGCAATTATTCTAAAAGGAAGGAATACAGGAAGGCTCATGGGTTAGTGATACAGAAGACTGGAAATGGACTGGAGAGGTCAGCCTGTGTAGACTATGCTGTCCTCTAAATCTGCACTTGAGAAAGTACAACATACAGTGCCAAACTACTTCCTGTATGCCACCAAATGTGCAGTGCATCAGTGAGATTACTATTAAGCCATGTGACTTATGACAGCGATTGCAGAAAATTAATGGCCTTACACTAGGACTATGACTTCCAAGCAGGTCAAATTCAAATCCATTCAATAAATATTTATTGAGTGCCTGCTATGTGCAAGGAACTGCAAAAGCCAGGGAAAGAAAAATTGCTTCTCTAAAATCACTCCATTAAGGAGAAAAAAACTCAAGCTTAACCACAAGGTTCAAGATCACATTCAAATGACTTAGATTTCTCCTAGAAATATCTAAGTTGTTCCATAGAATGAATGTGGGAGCAAAACCAAAGGGTTTTCACGAGGAAACACATTTTCAAATTTTCAACCACATTATCTAGTGATTGAAAAAAATACTTATCAGGCTTAAAGAGGTACATAAAAGAATAGCAATATTACTCTACTCTTTTAACTACAGGCACAACATCTGCTTTTGGAATTAGGGTAAAAATGTCATTGTAGTCATTGATACAAAGGATTTTGGGAATCTGCAGAGAGCCTTGGAAATTACCAAGAGCACCTTCTGCAGTTGACCTGGTTACACTAAAAGTAACCTCTTAAAGTTAAGCTTATGTCCCTGGTATTTGAGCTTAAATGAGGCACAACAAATGTTTGTATTTATTTATTTATTCACTTATTTATGTCGGTTGTGGGGCCCGGACTCTGGGCCTAGGAGCTGTCCCTCAGCTTTTCAGCTCAAGGCTAGCACTCTACCACTTGAGCCGCAGCGTCCCTTCCATCTTTTTATGGTTATGTGGTGCTGAGGAATCGAACCCAGGGCCTCACGCATGTGAGGCAAGCACTGTACCACTGAGCCACTTTCCTAGTCCCCTGTATTTAATCATTTTTAAGGAAACTTTCTCTGTACACTGTAATTTGTATTTTTTCAAATGCAAATAAAAATTATTAGCACATGTATATATGTATTTTCTTAAATTCATGTTCATAAATCTAAACATGTAAGTATGTATACATATGTATATTCCATAATATCAAAGCAAAGGAACAAATATAAAAACAAGATTTACTATCATTGGAACAATTTGCAATGATGTTAATTATTCTTGGAATATTTTTATACTTAAAGATATTTCTGTGTCTTAATGAAAATTTCCAGTCAAAAAGTAATAAAAAGCTGGGCCCCAGGGGCTCACACCTGTAATCTCATCTACTCAGGAGGCTGAGATCTGAGAATCACAGTTCAAAGCTAGGCCTGGAAAGAAACTCTGTGAGACTCTTATCTCCAACAAATTACGCAAAAAAGCCAGCAATGGTACTGTGGCTCAAGTGGTAGAGCTCACCTTGAACCAAAGAAGAGTTCAAGCCCCAGGATGTTATGGGGTGGGGCGGGGAGGGGGGGAGGAAAGGTAATAAAAAAAGGTGTTAGATCAGCTAACATATTCTTCACAAACAAGGTTAAAAACTAGTTCCTGAAACATATGAAAGAAATTTCACCAAGGCAAATGAGAATTGCAGCAGTAAGGAATTGTGTCTGTACTGCACAAATGACTTTCATTCCAAATCACTCTGTATTTAATGAAGCATTCAATGGTACTGAAACAAGTTGAGTACTCTCAAAATGAGGGAGTTGTTATTGTTTCTGTAATATTGGAGGTCAAACCGAGGGTCTCATGGATGCTAGACAAGTGCTCTGCCACTGAATTAAAAATCCCAGTGTTTAAATGTCTCATTTTATTAAAAATATGAAGGACAATTCTCCCTCCTCCTATAAATGTCAGAGATTGCTTTCTGCAGTTACACAAAAATGTCATTGAAGTAACAAGCATCTAAGAAATTTGGAGTTCATTTTATTTTAATGAAGTAAAAATATTTTATCAAATATAAAGAATACAACTTTTTTTTATAATCATTAGTTGGGCAAAACAAGTTAACATGGAAAATCAGTCAAAAATTTGAAATTTGTTATTTGTTATAGCAGGATTTGGAGAAAAAGAACAATTCCTGTATGGCTTTTAAAGAAGGTTGATTTAAAAGGTAGATATAAAAAGTAACATTGATGAACCAGCTAGTAGTAATTAAAGTAATTGTTGTGTATTCACCTCTACACTCTCTTACCAGTGAGATACTTTCTTTTTTTTTTCTTTTTTTTTGCCAGGGGCTTGAACACAGGGCCTGGGCACTGTCTCTGATCTTCTTTTTGCTCAAGAATGAAACTAACTTTCTTGAAAGAGGACAACACATCTGTATATCTCACTGGCCTTTCTCTTACTTCGCATAAAGTAGCTGTGCAATAAATATTTGATAGAAGGAAGGAAAACAAAAGGAAGAGAGAAACTAAGTAAGCAAAGTTTTCTCAGAGGAAAATATAGTGATTATTTGTGTCATTATTGCATAAACTTCCTTAAAGAAAACTACAAAAATCTGGAGAATTTAATAGTATCAAAGATAAGAAGAAAACACTCTTGATTTGCTTGCTACAGAACAAGCAAGAATCGTATGATAGAGAGGTGGGCTTGACTCTCTTCATGCTACAAACATGGACATTGGAATCAAAGCCTTGCTGCTTACTAGGTTTAAATTCTAGGCAGGTTCCTGCTTCCAGAGATCTTTTAGTATACTCTAATTCTTTGAAGAGGAAATGTACAGTGCTTGGTGCCATTCTCAGTACTTAAGAGACATTCAACTTCTTTCTTCCATACTTTATACCCAACCACAACAAAATTACCACAGGTTTTAATGCAGGTATGAGAATGCAATATATGGTACTGCCTGCTTTGAGGGGATCAGATAGTTCTTCACGTTACCTGAACCCCTTAGTCTGGAATGTTCTGTGCAGGAAATGAGGCATACGTCAGACCAGTACTTTTGTCAGCTAACTTGGAATCTACTTTCTTCAAACCCAAACATTCTCAGGAATAGAGTTAGTGATGAAAGAGGCAAACTTTTGCACAGAACTCTAGGGATCAAGGGTGAACAAATGAAGCTGTGGTACTCACCAGACACTATGTTGAAAATGAGCTATTTAACTTGTCAGTGGGGATGGGAGGGAAAAACTGGGAGAGAACAAAGGAAGGGATAACACTGTCTAAAAAGAAATATACACATTACCTGACTTAAACTCTAACCCTTCAGCTTATCACCTTTATCATAACAATTACAAAAAAGATCCAAACTTTTAATGAGAAGAACATTAATACCTTTTGCTATTGTATTGTTGTGTGAGTGAAATTAAACAACTACACAATATATTCAAAAGCTACAAATTTTAGTTGAATATCATCAAAATGCTTGTTTCACTACTAGAAAAAAATACTAGCAATGTACAAACACTTTTTTCCATAAAAACAAACTATAAATATGCTGGATTAGAGTAGATAAAAATAGCATAGTAGCAATGTTAAAGTCACAGAATATATTTAATATGATCTTCATGAGAAAGATAACAATATATTTCCATTTCCAATTTTTATTATTTACCAACCTAATAGCTACAAGACTGCTTAAATTTTTTTGTTTCTTCTATAACATACAATTTTAAAAGAAGGTTGAAACATTACAACTTTATGCTTAAAACTACTAACCATCCAACATAAAAAAAATCTATAAATCCTCCCTAAACTTCTTTGTAACATCTCTCAATTTCCTCTTACCAAGCAAGACATGATGGCTGGCTGACTTTCTCCTATCCTACTAAGAAAACCCACTCAGAAACTCAGAAACACACGAGAACACACACACGCGCACACACAATTAATTTCTACCCTCTTTAAGTTCTCAAATTATCAGGACTTTTCTTTTTGATCAGTTGTTATATTTTCAGAACATTTTTTTTTTTAGTAACTCACATGCTTCTTTTAATCCAGCCCCATCACATAAGTGAAATTACTCTATAAACTTTAACAACAGCCTCTCATGAAAATTCAATTTCCTTTCAAAAATTTTTTATCCTGTTTTTCTCTACAGGAATGTAACCTTAGTGTATCAGAATTTGATCTGTCTTTCTTTTTTTATTTTTTTTTCAGGTCCGGTCGTGGGGCCTGAACTCTGGGCCTGGGCGCTGTCCCTCAGCTCTTCAGCTCAAAGCTAGCGCTCTAGCACTTGAGCCACAACGCCTCTTCTGGCTTTTTTCTTTTTGCTTATGTGGTGCTGAGGAATCGAACCCAGGGCCTTGAGCATGCAAGGCAAGTGCTCTACCACTGAGCCACCTTCCCAGCCCTGATCTGTCTTTCTTGTAGTTATTATCACTCCAGATATTACCACATCCCAATTCTTTTTCTACCTCTTATCCTTATTCTTTGTAGGATTTTCTTTTCTTCACCACCACAAACATTTCTCAATAGTTCAAACTCTTTGCTTCTCTGACTCTCTTCTACTCTACATGAGAAATCTCTTGAGCTGCAAGGCTGGGTATTATGAACACAGTGACCAAATAGATGTCTCTAGTCTTTTCTCTCAAAATTCATATACAATTTTCTGACTTCAAAATGGTCAATCAAACTCAATATGGCAAAGAACAAATTTCTACACCAACCCCCAAGTTGAGTCTTTACCTTCCTATGTTCTTAATCTCATTAAGGGCTTCACTGCCTTCGGAGTCAACTAGGCTGAAAACCTCAAGAGTCACTTTCACTTCACTTCTCCTGCATTCTCCAACCCTGAAGAGCCACCAGCATCTGCAGATGTTACTTCCATAATACCTTCTTCTTTTGAACCAAAACAAGTGAACAATACCACCTACAGAACTAAACAACCTTTAGTCAGTTCTCTAGGCCAACACTGTGTCTCACCCAGACTGTTTTGAATTTTTCTTGACAAATATTGCTGCTCTTGGTTTCTTACAACCTTTAGTATCAGTAGTGTAATACACCAAAGGAAAAATAGCCTTGACTTTTCTACCTGCTGTTCAAAAGTACTCAAGGCATATTTGCTATCAAATAAATTAAGTGTAGATTTTGTTTTGACAGAGCAGTCCAAATTTCTATTACCATCTTCCAATTTACTATCTCTCCCTCAACAATCTCCTGTAATTCCTTCTGCCATGTATGCCCCTCCTCATATCACTGGAATCCCAACCATCATCTAAAAACAGTCATAGTCTCTTCTTGATTCTTCATTCAACATCAATTGTTCATCCTCAAAAAGTAGTATTCACCTCTACCAAATACACTGTACTTTCTTTATGCCATACACTACTTCTTACACCAGTGGCACCATGGTTCTTTATGAATATCAATCTTTCCATATCTTTGCATTTTCTGTATCTGCAAAAGTGAACAATACTGTTGAATCACTTCCTACATATTTTATCCTGTTTGATTTGGATAAAGAAGATAGTCAAAGGCAGCATACAAAACAGTTTTTGAAATTAAAAAGAAGCTGGAAATCTAAAGGGTAAAAAGTAAGACTGACAATGGGTCTTCTGTCACTGGGATAAGTCAATGTAACTCCTATTTGGATTCTTTTGTTATCATTTAATAGTTTTTCTACAAGTCACACTTTGGGATCACTTCATTTACCTTAGTACAAATTCAAAATCTAAGTCAGAGCTAAACACAATTATGTAGACACTAAATGTGTTTTTACCCCCCAGTTCAAGTCTCCTAGGACCCAGCATCCTAACAAGGCAGAGCAATTTCCATCCAAAAAAGGAAAGGAAATATATGGAGAAAAGATAATTCAAATAGTCCCTTTTCTGAGTTTCAAAGCCAACAAACACTAGGTGGGTTCCAAACTAAGTTTTATTCTATGGAATAATTCCTCACGAGGACAAGAAATTCAACTTTAAAAATAAATTATTCGCACTTTCAATTATTTATCTATAATGCTAGCATCTTTGATTGACAAAATGTAAAATATATTATGGTCATAGTAAAATCATAAAGATGGAGGATGAATTGTGCTTTAAGGTTGAGGAGTGTACTAAATGTACTAAAGTTAAAAGACAGTAAAAGGCTATTTGGCATCATCATTTTTAAATGCCTTTAAAAGTCTTACATAATTTCAAACAAATGACAAGGACAGCAAGGAAAATGCTGGAATTCAACTTGCTTTACTATTTAGCATCAATTAATTACTTTCTCATTTCCACATTATTCACATAGGCTCAGCACATTTAGCATCTATTAGATGGAAAGTTGTTTCTTCTATTTTCCATCACCTGCCTAAAACCTTGTGAAAACCATACAAGGAACCTCATATTAATAAATTATGATTCCAGCTATACTGATTAGCAATCATTTCCTTACCCTCACTTCAGCATTTCCAACAAGTGCACACTAATGGCTAGCAGAATGCAGACAGAAAACTGAACAGTAGCCAGAAAAAACATGGTGCATATTCTCTACTCCTCTCTTTCTACACATGTCTGTGTCTGTAGTGCAGCCCTGTGTATCCTACATGGCAATTATCCATGGTATGTGCATTTCTCCCACTCATTATACAGATTTCACTTTGCATTCTAGTAAGGTCTTAGTAGCAACACAGTAGGTCTTCATAAATGTCCATTACGTATTTAAGAAACTCTATGTTATAAATTTGGAACAAACTCCACATATCATTTTGGGTGCATTATAACTTAGATGTGCACTTATGATAATAAATGTCATACCAAATCACTGTATCAAACAGACATCCATTGATCTGAGGGTTTTAGGGTTAGCTATTTACTTAGACTGTTGCACAAAGCTAAGACCAGACTATTTGACTAATGGGATGGCTGGGATATGCTGCCATTCCTTTCTCAGCATGAGCACTGTGATAACTCTACTGGTGGTATTGGCAACACACACTATATATCTTACAAGGCACATAACTGAGCAGTAACTTTCCCGTTCTCTCGGTGATCTTGAAAAAAAAATCCTGCCACTTAAGACCAATTAATTAGTAGGAACTGGAAACTCAATTGAATCATTATAAATTCAAGGCTCCAAAAAACAATGAAACTACACACTAGATATTTCCCTTACAGTCCAAGACTGCTTCATTATTCCCCATGATATAAGTTTCTTTACTTTGTAGTCACACTTTGAAGATTTATTCTTTATGAGGCTTCATAAACAAAATATGCTAACTTCATCTGAACTCCTGACTTTTCCTTAATGGCTAATTATATTTAAAAGCTTCTGTTTTCTGTTACTCACAAACAAATCTTGTACTATTGCAGTTATTTTTTAAATTTCATTTTATTGTAAATATGCTGTACAGGGCGGTTACAATTACAGGGAGGTTACAATTACATAAGAAAGGTAATGAGTACATTTCTTGCAGAACATTGTTACCTTCTCCTTTGTTTTCTCCTGCTATCCCCTCCTTCCTTCACCTCCCTCACTCTCTGCCCCCTCCAAGTTGTAAAGTTCATTTCTAACATAGTGTCTTGTGAGTATCATCGTTGCAATGGGTCATCCTATGTCTTTGTTTCAGCATTTTGTTATTCCCCTTCCCCTCCCCAAATTAGATAAATGTATATACAAGATGCAGGGTACCAAAATAAGATACAGTCACAAAAGAGGATATACCATAGGGGGAAGAACATATAAAAGAAACAAAAAAAAATCACATAGCACATTAAAAAGAACAAGAACAAAGAAAAACCTCGTGTGTCCATATTTTGGGGTTCATTTCACTTAGCATAATCTTTTTTTTGTTTGGGTCCGGTCATGGGGCCTGAACTCTGGGCCTGGGCGCTGTCCCTCAGCAATTCAGCTCAAGGCTAGTGGTCTACCACTTGAGCCACAGCGCCACTTCCGGTTTTTTTCTTTTTGCTTATGTGGTGCTGAGGAATTGAACCCAGAGCCTCAGGCATGCAAGGCAAGCGCTCTACCACTGAGCTACCTTCCCAGCCCCAGTTAACATAATCTTATATGGTCATATGAACATAGCTTTTGGGCTTTTCTGCTTATCTGATAAGATTACACTAGACATATTTTAATTATTGAAAATAAGGGAAACCAGAGGACCTGTATGTCTTTGGGTCTAGCTTACTTCATTTAATATGATTTAATATGTCAATCATGGGGCTTGAAATCTAGGCCTGGGCACTGTCCCTGAGCTCTACAGCTCAAGGCAAGTGTTCTATCACTTGGGCCACAGTGCCACTTCCAGTTTTCTGATGGTCTACTGGAGATCAAGAGTTTCACGGACTTTCCTGCCAGGGCTGACTTTGAACTATGATCCTCAGATCTCAGCCTCCTGAGTAGCTAGGATTACAGGCGTGAGCCACATGCACCCAGCTGCAGTTATTTTTTTTAAGTTAGTTGATATGTCAAGGGATTAACTGGGACTACCAGTAAAGTTCTTGATATAATTATCAGACAATGTTGATATTTCAAGCCACTTTTTTGGCCTCTGACAAAAGAAGAGGTAATACATGTGCAGGATGACTACACATTAGACATGTCACTAAAGCATACTGCCAACTACAACTATCGGTGCCTCTTAAAGGATGGAACAGAATTGAACATACTAAACTTTCATTGTAATGTAGATAATTGTTCTCCACAAAGCCCAAAATCTCTTTCACCATTTTCTTATTAAGACAAATAATGAGGATAAATAGAGAAAGCCATTGTAATGTACCTTCACCAACACCCACACCCACATCCCACTAAGAGACATGGATAATGGATTTCTTTGTGAGTCAACTTCCTCAACTGTAGAAGTTAAACCTAAACCCACAAAGGGGTTAATAAAATAAACAATGACAGATGTTTAACTACCAAATAACTACCCATTTTGCCATAACTCATTGGGAAACAATTAAAAGGGGATAAAAGTCATGGTAATGACCAGTTATAGACCAAAATTATGCATACCATCTCATTAATGTTTCAATAACTTTACAGAAACTATTGGCCATCACTTCTTTACACAGATCTTTTTGATTTGATGTTCTTACACTCAAATCACAAATATGTCAATTTTGATCACTTAAAGAAGTATGTGGACAAGGAATAACAGCTCTACTGTAAAACTTGATCTATTTGTTATTTGTTGCATATATGTGTGTGCCTATATATGCCTCTATCTATAGATATCTATAAGTATCTATAGATATAGATATAGATCTTGAATTCTTTCTCTAACACTCAACTAATGATGTGGCAAAAAGAATAACCTTCAAATACAAACTCTTTAGAAACTCAAAAACAGCTCTGTGCCTGCCAAATATGTGCAATTTTTCTAACTCCATATTCCTCATTCTTAAATGTCCAATGCTAAAGCCAAAACCTGAACCCAAGCAGCAAGCTGCAATGTTTTGAAACTATGATATCATTCTGTCTGGAGCACTTTAAGAGACAATTTGAATGAATTGGCAGAAGCTTAAATGGGTCACACTGAAACCCAAAACCAAGGATATTTATCTGGAAGAAATATTCTGGCTCTGCCTGTGAACACAATGGCCATACAATGGCAGGCCTATCATTCATTTATCTTTAGTTGTACTTTGCAAAAAGACAGTGAAAATACGGTAGATCTTGCTACCTGAGCATATTGCTAATACTACTGAGTACATAAAATTCACAAATAGCCCCAAATATCAACCAAGCCATAAGGTGTTACCAATCTTACATATATACATATATGCACATATATAATAGGTATGTATGTAAATACATATATGTATATATGTATATAGCACAATGTATTAATTTTGGGAAAGCAGGAAACTGTAACTTAGTCATATTTATTTCATAATCTTACTTAGTACTGACAGCTACAGTTTTAAAGGATACCCTTGTGAGGCATTCAGATTGCCTTTTTTAACTGGATCTCTCTAAGAACTAACATCTGCCTTGATTTCTTCTTGTGGCATTACAGTCCATATGAATACAACAAACAAAAACTGCAGAAGTTTCTGCTATTCTCAGTTCCACAACCGCCCAACATAAATTTTCCTTTCACAGTAAACAGTACACAGTCAAAAAGGTTTCCTGTTTCAAAATGGAATAGTAGATGAAAGAAACTGTAACCATGCCGTGAACAAGTTTAAAAAGTTTCTTAATGATGATCAGTTCTCAGTGATGAAAATGGAAACTCCCAATACTTCTTCCTCCCTTAAGCACTCATCTGGTTCTTTCCTGAGTAAACATTTTGAGCATCACACATGTGGTTACTGTAACTGTTCCATGAGAGATTTTTGTTAAATAGCTTGTGTGCTTTAGTTATTTGAGAGCAACACAACCTACTATAAGAAGGAATCAACACTCCTAAACTATGCTATGGCAATACACCCACAGAGAGCAGCCAATGGTTAAAAAAAAAAAAAACTTTGCATATCTGAGTCATATAGAAGAACTCTGAACCTTGAAGAGCAGGACAAAAGGTTAAAAAACAAAACAAAGCAAAAATCTTTGCTCTGAATCCAGCTTTTCAAAACACACACATAGAGAAATGGAAGAAAAATGTCCAATACAAATCAAAAGATTATTGTCAGAGCAATAATTGTTCACCAATTAAGAATGCATATAAATAAACCTGAAGAAACCATGTATATACAGGATGCATATGGAAATACACCCAGAGTACATCAGATAGAACTTACCACTTTGTCCATGAGTTTCCAAGTTTTCTCCACTGTCCTGCGATCGGCAGCAGCTTGTTTGGGGGGACCAACTGCATCCTGAATAGCATCAATAATACCCAAAATTCGACCTTTCCGGGGGTTTCCTCCTCGACCACCAGGGTTTCTGCCATTCATAGAATTTGCCATCTGGAATCTTTAGTTCTTTGAAAAGTAATTTAAAAGAAAGAAAGAAAGAAAAAGTTAGTTGGGTAAGAAAGGATTTACCCAACAGGAAACTCAATAGGCTAACTTAGACACACTAAAATCTCCACACTTAATGAGAACCCAAGGGGCCCAGATTCAACTTTTCCAACACCCCTGTGTGGATTACATTCTCCATAGTACACAAAGTTCAGAAGCCACGAGCCTAGCTTTCCTGTTCGAACACTAAGAACTTAAAGACGCAGCCTTCTCATGTTTCTAATAGCTAAAAGCTTCACTGAGACCCAACTTCTAGGGACAACAGTATCAACTAAACCTACAGCTAGGTTCCCTCTGACTAGGTTAAAAAAAAAGAAAGAAAGAAAATCCCTGTGGTCCCAGGCTCTGCCTGAGCGCCCTAACACACGCCTAAGGGACACATCTGTTGTCTACAAAGGGTTTCTCCCCGCAGAAACCACCAAGTATGGACATAGGAACCCAGAGTCCTTTAAAGCAGCGCGGTGAGTCGTTATTCCCAAGAGCCAAATAAATCAACAAATAGCTCCTTTTGGAGGGGGGAGGGGAACGGAGGACGGAGGGAGAAACGGACGAGACCGGACTTGGAACGCAGAGTTCACTTCTCCCGGTCCCAGGGGGTCCTCCAGTCCCACCGACAGCTCACGGAGGGGTAGGGGTACCCCTTGCCCTGCCCAGGCCTGTCGGATCTCCGCTGGAGAGGAGGAGGAGGAGGAGGAGGAGGACTGACGGAGGACAAAGTGTCCCCGGGCTGCTCCAGCGTCTGGCAGCCCAGCCAGACTCCCTCGGAGCTGGGCGCCCGACTGGACGCACCTCCCTCCCTCCCCGGCGGGCCGTCGGCGTCCCGGCCTCGCGGCGCCCACCTTCTCCTCCTCCTGTCCAGATCCGATCTGTAAATCCGTCCCACCCACCCATCCACCCCAAGTCTCTCCACTGTGGACGGCAGCGAAGCTGGGCCGCCCTCCCTTCTTCCTGGGTGTCCGGGACGAACACCGTCCCCCCCCACCTCCTCCCGTCCGTCCGATCCGGGCAGCAGCGCCTGTCTCCCGCCGGGCGCCCTGAGCACGCCTCGCCTGACGGCGCCTCGGCGGTCCTCAGACCCGCGCGTGCGCTCGGGTCCCACAGCTCCACGCACGCAGCCCCCGGGGTGCTGACGGGGAACAGCTGGGGGCAGCCCGGGCGGGGAGTAGTAACCGCCCGTCCTAGCGCGCTGCTGAGGTCGGTGGTGGAAACGCGACAATTACCGTCAAGGCAAATCCACACCCGCTGTCCCCTCCCGCCCGACTCTCGGGGAGGCCGCCGCCGCCGCCGCCGCCGCCGCCGCACTCGCCGCACACCCCACCCCGTGAACATGCACAGACACCCAGGCGCGGGGCGGGGCCGGGGGGCGGGGCCGGGACACCACCAGCCAATCCCGACAGCCCCCACACTGCCTGACAGCGGGCAGCGCCAATGGGCGCGAGGCGGCCCGTCCTCCAGGAGACACCACCCGCTCCACGTCCTCCACAGTACACAATGGCCCCCGAGGAAGCCTCCGGAGATCGCGTGTCCCGAAGGGAAAAGAAACTCGGAGGGAAAAAATGAACATGGGCCTGGACTTGTCAGGGGACGAAAAAAGAAAAGAGAAAGGAATGGGACTCAGAGGGGCGAGGAACTAGGGCGCTAACCAATAAGGGGTGGGCAGGTGGGCGTGAGCGTAGGGAAAGGGAGCCTGGCCAACTGGGGCTCAAAAGGCGGGACTTCCTGCCCGCTCACCTCCCAGTCTTTTGTTTCATAGCAACAGAGTGGAGGCTGGATGGGAGTTGCTCCTCAACTCCGGGCGGGTCACAGGCTTAAGAAATTCATCTCCCTAGGGCTGCCAAACTCTCCTGCCCAGGACAGCAGCCAAGCTGCTCTCAGACCGTGTCTCCTATTGGCTGTGACCAAAGAGCAGCCGTCACCCAGCTTCTGAGAGGAAGTGTAGACCCAGCCTAGACTTGAAGCTCAAACTTGATTGCCAGTGAAAACTTCCT
This sequence comes from Dipodomys ordii, assembly GCF_000151885.1. NCBI lineage: Eukaryota > Metazoa > Chordata > Mammalia > Rodentia > Heteromyidae > Dipodomys > Dipodomys ordii. Next base: position 1,262,485 of record NW_012267327.1, read on the forward strand.
AAATTTCTGAGTGCTTCCCTTCGGTGACTGGTAAAGTCCAAACAAGCTGGTGAAAAAGCTAATAGTTGACCACCCTGCCCCCAGGGCAGGCAAAATGACCCGCCAATGAGAAATCACTAAGGTCTATGGGTTGTAACTTTTCTTCACAGCAAGTTTCTGCGGCTGAAACGGAGGAGAACTTAAATGTTGTTGTTGTTGTTGTCTCAGTCTCCTTTATTCTGCACATATTGCGCTTTGTGTAAAACACACACACGCACACCAACCTTGTGTCTGTCATTGTCTCCCACTAAATTTAATCTCTTCCTCCATAAAAAAGGAACATATCTGTTGGGTGCTGGTAGCTCATTCCTGTCATCCTAGCTACTCAGGAAGCTGAGATCTGAGGATATAGATTTGAAATCAGCATAGACAAGAAACTCTGTGAGACTCCCATCTTCAGTTAACTACCAGCAAGCAGGAACTGGAGTTGTGACCCCACTGGTAGAACACCAGCCTTGAGCAAAAGCGCTTAGGGACAAACCCCAGAACTGGCACAAGAAAAAAAAATGAAAATTACACATCTGGCTGTTTAAAAATGAAAAGCTACTGTGCTGAGATCCTCCTTTCAACAAAATCATACAGTAAACAAGCAACCTTCATTTCTATTTGTTGCAATGCTACCACCCATGCTACTATCAAAAGCTTTGGGTTTTCATAATTTGGCAGCTTTTTTCCCATTTGTGTTGATGTTGTTAATCATACTTTTATACCTTGAGCTTCCCACATAGTGTGGTATTTTGATCATATTCAAAGAAATATGTCTAATCATTCTCTAACCAGTTAGTCTCATAAAATATTTTCCAATGGCTTTCACTGCTTGCTAATAAGCATTTTAGTACTGATTTGCACTGTGAGGGACTCCACTTGTCAAAAACATGCTTTATTCTGCAGCCTGAAATTTAGGAGGGTTAAGATTGTCATTTGAAAACAGCCAAAGCACGCTCTTGCAACCAATCAGGCCACAAAACATAGTTCAGAAGACATTTTTTCTGTTATTTCTATGCCAATAATTAAAGAACAGTTGCTTGGTTTACATTTTGCTTAAGTACAAAAGTACTGACATCTCCATATCTTTTCCACACATTCATATCTCCCTTATTCAGAGTCATAGTACACACATTTACTAGAGGAAGACTGAAGAAAATGTGGTATCACTAATTATAATAAGTTACCTTTAAAATAAATCCAAAATGAACTGAAACTCCTGAGAGAAGATTTTCTACCCACATAACCGAATAGTAACACATTGCAACTAACTATATGGTGATGATGTTTGGATTTGAAAATGTAGAATAAGTAAAATAAATATTGGAGACTTGCTTATATTTTGTTCTGCAACTGAAAGAGATAAAAGTGAGCAAAATGGCATTATCTGTGGCATCAAGCATGTCATAACAAATGAGAACTCAATATATATATTGGGGGGGGTTGGGTTTTGGGTTTTTTTTGTCAATCATGGTGCTTGAACTCTGGGCCTGGGCACTGTCCCTCAGCTCAAGGTGAGCACTCTACCACTTGAGCCACAGAACCACTTCTGGTTAATTGGTGTAAAGAGTCTCATAGACTTTCCTGCCTGGGCTGGCTTTAAACTGTGATCCTCAGATCTCAGCCTCCTGCATAGCTAGGATTACAGGTGTGAGCCACCAGCACCTGGCCTCATTCGTGTATTGTTATGCATCTAGGTATATGTATATATCTCACTTACTATAGCTATATGTATCATAATATGCCATACGTGTATGAATATTATATATATGCACATTGATATTCATATGTGCAACACATACATGTACATTTAATATGTAAATTTCATCAACAAAGGATGTTTTATTGTCAACTAGCTATTTTGTGAAAGGCACCTAGAATGCTAGTTAAATTCTGGTGTTGCAAGAAGATCAGTTAAACTCCAACTAGGAATCAGAGTTTGGTTATATCTTACAAACTTTGGGGAAATCTGCCCTCCTGTTCATTGGTAGCACAAAAGATAAGCTTTTGCAAAAACAAAACAAAAATCCTGAATTCTGAAGGACTATAATTAGTCCACAAAGGAATGTTTTCTTACCAGACTTTGTGATGCCCAGGTTATAAGAGGTAGTGTTCCAAACTAAAGAAATAACAGACTTTTGTAGAGAACAAGTTGGCCTGTACTTTGCATTTTGCAGGGAACATTTCACACTGGGAGCTGTGGGATTGGAACCTAGTGAAAACAGCAATCTCTTCTTCTGGATAAACCTGACATGAAGTAGATGGTAGACTTCAGACAAAAGAGCCTCACAACCACCATTGTGCCCTGTAAAGGAACATGTTAAACAAACTGGTTGATAAGCACAGGTGAAGTCTCAAGGGATAGATATGGCAACAGCATTTGGAGGCAGCAATGAACTCTTGAACTCTAAGCACTAATATTTAATGTTAATGTATGTACCAAGAGACTGGTGTCACAAATGCAGGATACATTTGTATATTTAAGCATAACCTTTTGTTTTAGTTTTGGCAAGGATGGAACTCAGGGCCTCTAAACACCCTGCCATTTCAGCTACTATCTCAGTCCTTTTGCTTTGAGCTTATTTTTCAGGTACTGTCCATCACCTTTGCCAAGTCCAGCTTCAGACCATGATCTTCCTACCACTGCCTCCTGATAACTGGGATTATATTTCCAAAGGAATATGTGTGTGTGTGTGTGTGTTTATGTGTGTATGTATACTGTAAGCAAAATGAGTTCCCTTCCCATAGCTTAGTCTACTCCTTCCCTTCTCCACAGCTTAGCATGCTCCCTTCCTAGGCAACACTAGACCCTGTAGTAAAGGCAGTAAATAATCAGCCACCAACCTCCTTTTACCTTGGGATGGCACTTCTCTGGGGCAGCTACCACAAAATAAGGCAACAAGAGCCCCTTAGGGTGACCTTCAGGTCTGGGCAGTTGCAAGACCCTTATCTATTTGGATAGCAGCCATAAATCCTAGTCCGCCGTGATGAAACCCTGGCCCACATGTCCATACCAGGATCTCTGGCTCCTAGCCCCTTCTAGCCCCTCCTAAACCTCCTAGGATATATAGGTCACCCCAGACAATAGCTGGTATTGCTTTGCACTTCTCCCTTGTGAGAAGGAGACTAGCCGACCCCCTTTCCCCAGCAATAAACCTTTCTTTGTTCTCTGTACCTGGATGTCTGCCTGGTTCTTTGGCAAACTCTATTTACTCTTTCATTTTATATATATATATGTATATATATATACATATACACACATATATATATGAAAAATAAATATTTTATCTATTTTTCTACTTTCTTCAAATTCACAAGTGACTCCTGTTATATTAGACTAAAGTTGATTAAATAATAGAGCCCTTCCATAACCAATTTGATCCATTTTAGCCAAAAAGTTAATTGGATTGGATATACAAAGAAATCTTGTTTATCCTCCACAGTAAAGAATTCACTTATTTCACAATTCCAAGGAAGAAATTATTTCTCCTATGCACATGCACACACACACACACACACACACACACACACACACACACTCACTGCTACTCTCCTAAATAAATACAAACATAGAATTATGAACAATATGGCCTAGTTATATTTGGAATTATCATCACTCTTTGTTTAGAAAAATAGATCTCGATCCATCCTTTGACAACAGAACAACAATAACAAAAACACAACTACCAATGACTTCACAAAGTGCATTATTCCACATTACTTTCTGTAAAGTGGGAAGGTGGGAATTAAGGTAAGTATTATAGCCCACAATTCTCTAAAAGGCCTGCATTCCTATATTATTGACTTCTTCTCTTAGATTTAACTCATATTCCAAATGGCTATTGTCTTTAGCTATTATCAGTGATTTCCAGGCTAAAAGCTACAAGGAAATTGAGAAGGATAAGCCAAACATCAAGTCAAATCAGTTTTATTTAAATAATTTCCAGAGAATTCCCACAAATATTTCTCATAAACAGTTCAAGGTCAGACCTTAGATACATGGTCTACTTTAGCTCTATAAAAAGAGCTGGGAAAGTGGCTCAGTGGTAGAGTGCTTGCCTTGCATGCATGAGGCCTTGGGTTTGATTCCTCAGCATCACATAAGCAAAAAGAAAAAAGCCGGAAGTGGCGCTGTGGCTCAAGTGGTAGAGCACTAGCCTTGAGCTGAAGAGCTGAGGGACAGTGCCCAGGCCCAGAGTTCAGGCCCCAAGGCCGGTCCCCCCCCACAAAAAAAAGATGGAAATCAATGCACTTTTTTTTCGAGGAAACAATATGACTAACTAAAAATTCAACTCTTCAAACTTTGTTCCAATTCCATACCTTTGCACCATACCTCCATTGTGGAGAGTTGCGGGAGCTGACCAAAGATGGTGCTGGCTTCCGCCTTCCGCCTTCCCGATGGCGAGTGCGCTCTGTGAAAAACAACTCCTTATATGGCTATGGCTTGGCTACTGGCTTGCTTCCGTGTTTGCAACCCTATTGGTATATGCTACGTGGCACTTCGGAATTGGCCTTCCAGGAGGCTTATAACCGGAGTGCGGGTGCAGGGCAAGAGAGAAGCTAGAGAGAAGCAAGCGTGAGAGAAGCTTGCAGATAAGGTTCCTGAATAAACTGCTTTGAGAAGAATCCCGGGTCGTGTCTTCCTTGCTGGTCGAGGTAGATGCGACACTCCATCACAATCCTCATATTACAAAAAGCATGTTCCAAGTTTCCTTCATATGTCTTGATTTAAAAAATTATTTGAGTAATCCTTAACCACACTCTTTTGGTAAATAGTTTGGCACAATTTCTCTAAATATCTATTTTAATTAATCTCAAATCAATGCAACATTGAACATTATTTTAATTTTTTCAATTTAAACATAAATATATAACATTTTTTGGGGGTCCAGTCGTGGGGCCTGAACTCTGGGCCTGGGTGCTGTCCCTCAGCTCTTCAGCTCAAGGCTAGTGCTCTACCACTTGAGCCACAGCGCCACTTCCGGCTTTTTTCTTTTTGCTTATGTGGTGCTGAGGAATCGAACCCAGGGCCTCATGCATGCAAAGCAAGCACTCTACCACTGAGCCACCTTCCCAGCCCCATAAATATATAACTTTTAAAAACAAAATGTATCTTAATACCTGTCAATATTCAGTTGAGTATATCTGTAAACTGCAAATTTACTCATAATGACTGGATCCTGAAAAACATAAATAAAATAGAAGATTAATTCCTATTATTGAAACCATTATGTCAAATTTGATGATGGCTCAAATTAATATTAATGTGGACCAGTTATAGATCAATTTTTCTACTCATGAATCCAAATAAAGCATAGATCCTAATGATTATATAAATTAAGATACTAAATGATTGTATAACTCAGAAGAAATGAGTTAATAATCTGTAACACAATGTCAATATGAATTTAGTAAATATGTACAGAATGTCTTCTTTAATGATTTTCAAGTTCTAATTATCAATGTGAAAATTCAGCCTGCTGTATTTAAGGCTTTTCTTGATTATGTTATGGGGCAGAAATTTATTGGATATCTATCTTTATTTCATCAACCATGAGTTCTCATTATTTATTAGCTCATTTATTCCAAAGGTTTTTTGTGAGTATCTAATATGTGCCTCGGATGTATGCTAGACATCAGGAAACACAAAGGTGATTAAGTACCAGTTATTGTCCCTGTCAGGTTTTTAAAAAGAGGTAACCGAGTAAGAACTGCAGCACTCACGTGGTATTCAGGTAAGGGGTAGGTTTATTCAGTAGACCTGCTGGGACCAGGCAAGGTTGGCACTCCACATGGCTGGCAAAAGAGAGGAAAGAGAGAAAAGAGCTAGAAAAGAGCAGAGAGAGCAAGAAAAGAACAGAGAGAGAGCTAGAAACGAACAGAGAGAGCTAGTTAGCACAGAGAGCTAGAAAAGAGCAAGAGAGCAGAGAGAGAGAGCAGAAAAGAACTGAGAAAGCAAGAGCGAGAGCTAGAAAAAGGCAGAGAGAGCATCTGGGCCTGGGCTAGGCCTTATCTAGGGTATGGGGGGGGGGAAGGTGTGGCCACATCAAAATCAGATGTGACTTCAGCAGATGCAGATGTGACCTCTTCCAGGTGTCCCAGTTGCCTAGGTAACACAGGTACTGGGTGGAAACTTTGCTGCGAGGGTGGAGTCTGCTGGCCATCCAGGAGCGGACCTTACATTCCAGCCTTTTAATAATCATGAAATAGGGCGAGGATTCTTTCTGGCTACTTCCTGCTGACAAGGAGCATCGACAATAGGAGTAAAAGGCTGGAATTTGATCCCCTCCCAGAGAAGGCAGTGGGCAGCAGCTGTCCCTTGGTGGCGTTGAACCCTTAGATGAAGTCTGGAGAAGTCTCATGAGCATTGAGGGGCTGGAAAAAAAAATACTAGAGAGCAAATAAATGGCAAGAGGAAGGACTTGGGCTGAAAATGTTGGTAGAAATGTCCCTAGCTACTTCTGACATCTGGCTACTAGGTAGAGAAGTCAGGTGACAAAGGTAAGAATATAAATTTCTGTTCAGTTAATAGGTACACAGGTATAGACATTAGATGGGCAGGCTTCTTACTTCTACTGACCTCCCGGCTCAGGTTAATTTTGAAAGGGCAGACACAAAGTAGCTGATGTGACATTATCTCCTCTTACTCTTCTCCATGTTCCCTTGTTCCCCAGACTGGCTGAGTCTAGGTGCTAGTTGCTAGGATGGTTTGTCCCAGTTGGTATTCAAGATTTGAACTCAAGGCCTGGGCACTGTCCCTGAGCACTTCTGCTCAAGGCCAGCACTGAACCACTTTGAGTTATAGTACCACTTGCAGAGTTTAGCTGGGAGATGGAGTCTTAGGGATTTTTCAGCTCAGGCGGGCTTTGAACTGCAATCTTTGCCACAAAAGCCCTTTATTATTTCCAATTAAGGCAACAAGGAGATCAAGTAGAATAAGTACAGCTTACCTGGTTCTTATCAAGGATTCAACGCCACCAAGGGACAGCTGCTGCCCACTGCCTTCTCTGGGAGGGGACCAAATTCCAGCCTTCTACCCCTATTGTCGATGCCCCTTGTCAGCAGGAAGTAGCCAGAAAGAATCCTCGCCCTATTTCATGATTATTAAAAGGCTGGAATGTAAGGTCCGCTCCTGGATGGCCAGCAGACTCCACCCTCGCAGCAAAGTTTCCACCCAGTACCTGCGTTACCTAGGCAACTTGGACACCTGGAAGAGGTCACATCTGCATCTGCTGAAGTCACATCTGATTTTGATGTGGCCACACCTTTCCCCCCGGCCATACCCTAGATAAGGCCTAGCCCAGGCCCAGATGCTCTCTCTGCCTTTTTCTAGCTCTCGCTCTTGCTCTTTCTGTTCTTTTCTGCTCTCTCTCTCTGCTCTCTTGCTCTTTTCTAGCTCTCTGTGCTAACTAGCTCTCCCTGTTCATTTCTAGCTCTCTCTCTCTCTCTCTCTCTGTTCTTACCTCTCTCTCTGCTCTTTTCTAGCTCTTTCCTCTCTTCCCAGCTCTCTCTCATTCCCAGGCCTTTCCCAGCCACGTGTAGTGCCAACCTTGCCTGGTCCCAGCAGGTTTACTGAATAAACCTACCCCTTACCTGAATACCACGAGCGTGCTGGTGCAGTTCTTACTCGGCTACCTCTTTTTAAAAACCTAACAGCCCCTAGAGACAAAACAGGAATATAAAGAGATTCCTTACAGTGGTGAAAGCAGTGATTTCCTAGGAAATGATCAATATGAGAGACAACCAACTTAACCTAGAAAAAAATAACTACTAAGCCAAGACATATAAATAAATAAATGAGATTAAGAATTCATCATGAGACTGAAATTCTAGTCTTCATCAGAGGACTGCTCATGATGAGGGCCACAAAAGAAAAAGAAAAAAGTCTCTATACTAGCATAATTAGCCATTTTATTTTATGAGAAGAGAATTACAAACAATTGAAAAAAGAGTGACTATTAAAATTGAAGCCAAACTAACAAGAGTATATTTGATACTGTTCACTTATGAAACGATATTGAAAAAGTTGTATCCAGAGGAGATAATGTAGGAAGAGAAGCAGGAGACATGACACAATAATGTCTATATTTCAAAATGTTCTGCAAGACAATGTGATCAATTAGCATATATGTCTCCTGCAAGACAAGGTAGTCAATTAGCATACATGCCTTAAGAGAGATCGGAACCCAGATGGGGAAAACATAGTAGATGTGAAACAAAGTAATATATTTGAGAAATACGAAGAAATGTAGTTTCAAGTCTTGACTGAACATTAGAATAATAAGTTTTCATATTCTGCACCCAGAGATACTCTTTTAATTGATAGAAGTTATTATTAAAGCTCCCCAAACAACCTAGTTAGCAAGTAAAGCTGATCAGCAACTACTAACCACTAATTAGTTAATTTAGTAGGCACTGATAAATAATATCTATGTGCACAAAATAGAGTAGTGAAGGGTGACTATCAACATTCTAGCTGTTATAGGTAAAAAGCAGTTTCAGCAAGGAAACTATCAGAAGAGTTTATCAGGGAAAGAGAAATGAATTTAGTTTCAAAAATGGAAAAATTTTCAGGATCCAGTGGCTCATGCCTATCATCCTAGCTACACAAGAAACTGAGATATGAGGATCATGGTTCAAAGCCCACGAAGGAAAATCTGTGAAACTCTAATTAATCACTAAAAAAACTGGAAATGTTGCTGTGACTCACGTAGGAGCCAGCCCAAAAGCTCAGGGACAGTTCAGGGCTCTGAGTTCCATCCTCAAAAGAAGGGCAAAAAAAAGAGGAATGTTTAAGTCATAGTTCAATACAGTATATATATATATATATATATATATATACACATATACATATACATATATATACATATATATGTACATACATATACATACATATATATGTATATATACTGATATATATATAATGTAGGTGAATGAATATATATGATCATAGTTTTGACGCACTAACGAGTAATCCTTAAGAACTTATTAAATGATAAAGGGAGATTAAGAAGAAGAATAGACAGAGAGTTGGATCTTGGGGATTATCATTCAGAGAAAAGCAGAGTACAGAATAAACCATCACAAAAGACATAGTCAGAGTATATTGACAAAGGAAGAACAGCATTAGGATGGTAATGATTTCCAATGTGGTACAGAAGCAATGTCTTAAAAAATTGCAAACAGTTCATAGGAATTGACAGATGAGAGATAAATAATTATTTAAAAAGAACAATGCCAACTCAAGAATAAGTTTAGCCAGGCTTTGGTGGCTCAAGCCTGTAATCCTAGCTACTCAGGAGGTTGAGATCTGAGGATTGCGGTTCAAAGCCAGCCTGGGCAGGAAAGTCCATGAGACTCTTATCTCTAACCACCAGAAAACTGGAAGTAGCACTGTGGATCAAGTGGTAGATTGTTCGCCTTGAGCTGAAGAGCTGAGGGACAGCACCCAGGCCCAGAGTTCAAGCCCCACGACCGACAAAAAAAAAAAAAAAAGAAAGACTGAAAGATATTTTATTTCATGAGAAAAACAAAAAAGAAACCTCAGAATAAAAATGAGGTATACAGATGTGTGTGTGTGTGTGTGTGTGTGTGTGTGTGTGTGTGTGTGTGTGTATCTGTTCTACATTTTATAGATGTGAAGATATTAAAGGCGATTCTGCTGATGGCCTGCAATTCTACCGGATGAAGTAGAAGAAAACTAGACTTTTCAGACTGAATGCAATTCATAAAGAATGGGGAATGTTTTGAGTTGAGAGACAAGGGAAAGCTCACTATGGGAAGGGCTGGAAATCCATGCTGAGGGTGCAGTAAAGTTTGGAGATCCATTTGAATGAGCTAGCAGTGCCCACTGGAACAAATTTATAAATTTCTTAGCAGAACACAAAGAGAGAAGACAATAAGCTTCAGTAGGCTTGTCTTTCAATTGGATAAGGAGACACAGAAAAACAAGAATGAAAAAAAAATTGATAATTTTTTGTTTCTTCTACTTTGTAAGAATTTTCCAAATCACCTGTATAGTTCAGGATTCATAAGGAAGATAGAAAATATAAAAAAGAGCATTATCTTATTAGCACAGAGCATATAAAAACATCCACTTCCAATATTACAGAAGAAGATCAAAAGTCTTGGTGCCTTGCTTGCTGGCTAGGTTATATCTGAATATGAAGAAAAATGAATTTTAAAATAAAAGGGAGCATTCTTGGAAAGCAGCTTTCAGGAAAGAACTAAGGTGATGAAAAACAATTGATTTCTTACTCTTCTCTATCCCTCTATGCCTGCTTTCAAAATGACCTCTTTACAATTTTATCTTATTCTCATATGTCACAAGAAAATTGCTGAGAAGGCAATCCAAATTGTGAACATTGATTTTTTTAATGTACATAAAAGAATAAATGAGGAGACTGTTTGAGTTGAATAACAACAGCAGGGGGAAGAGAGAGAATGAAAGAGAAAGGGGGAGGGAGGGAGGGAGAGAGAAAGGAAGAGAAAGAGAGAGAGAGAGAGAAATTTACGATCTGCTAAAGTTAGTCCATTTCCTAAAGGAACAATGAAAGAAAAGGCTTAGAAAAGTACTTGGGAAAAATTAGGCATTTAAATTCTTACTAGTTTCTAGATCTCTTGAGTGTCTTTGATTTTTTTTTGACAAGTAATTCTTCCCCATCCAGTCATATTCCCACCTACCCCCAAAAGAAAAGAAAACTGTTCATAGCCCTAAAACTTGTTTTTTTTTCCTCTTATGTTCTTCCTTACTTGTTTTGTAAAATATGAAACAGTTCACTGTTGCACGAACATATGTAAAAAGATAGTCAGAAAGTCTTTGCTCTGGGTCAGATGAAAGGTAATTCTTGCATGAAATTAGCTATTTCTTGGCAATAACTAAATATAAACTGTTTGAGATGTGGGGGTCTCCTCTAGCTTCCAAGTTCTCTTCTCTCCTAACATCTTTTGAGAATAGTTTGTCTTCTGCTTCTTCAGTTTTAAAGAACCTGATAAAAGCAGTGGTTTCTATGTACAGATGTTGATGGAGTGTTATCACATGTTCTTTTAGGGTATATTGTAGAAAATTAGCATTCTTGTGGAGCTGAAATTGCATGTGCACGTTTAAATAATATCATTAGTTTAAAAAAATCTACATAGTTGGGCACCTGTAGCTTGTGCATGTAATACAAACTACTTGAAGGATAGAGGTTTGAAGCCTAGGCAGAAAAGTCTGCTGGATTCCTCTCCAATTAACTAGCCAAAGGCAGACTGAAGCCATGACTCAAGTGGTAGAGAATCAGCTATGCATGAACAGCACAGTTTCTAGCTTTGCTAGAGTATGAGGCTGTGAGTTCAAATCTCAGAACTGGCACACACACACACACACACACACACACGCACACACACACACACAAATAAATAAGACTATTTGACATACTTTATACAGACTAAAGAAGCTGCATTGTTAACGTCTCCAGGGACTTAAGCACCAGTCATTTTACATCTATGGGTTTTTTTGTGTGTGAAAATACCATACAGAGGAGTTACAATTACATGGGCAAGGTAATGAGTACATTTCTTATCAAGCATGGTTGCCTCCTCCTTTGTTTCCCCTTCCCATCCTTTCCCATCTCCCTCCCCCCGCCCAAAGTTGTAAAGTTCGTTTTGTGACAAAATGTCTTATACATCTCATTGTTGCAATGGGTCCACCTGTATCCCTATTTAAACAATTCGTTTTTTCCCTTCCTCTCCCCAAATTATACCAACAACAAATACAGTGAAAACAGGGGTTATACCGGGGGAGGGACATACAAGGCAACAAAGAAATCATTTTATAAATGTGTTAGAAACAATAGCAAGCAAGAAAAAAATACTTGAATTCTTATCTTGGGGTGCATTTTGCCTAAAATCAACTTATCTTACCATTTCTGCTTGTCAGACATATACTAGTAATTGTCAGTAAGGGAAATCATGGAACCTATGTTTCTTTGAGCCTGGCTTACTTCAATTAATATAATTTTTCCAAGTCTTTCCATTTCCTAACAAATGAGGCAATGTTATCTTTCTGATGGAGGCATAGAATTCCATTGTGTATATATACCACATTTTCTTTTTTTAATTTTTTTGTTTTTCCCCCCTCCCCCCCCCCACCGACGTTGTAAAGCTCGTTTTGGACATGACAACTTGTACTTCTCATTGTTGCAACAGGTCCACCTGTATCCTTAAACAACTGGTTTTTCCCCATCTCCTCCTCAGGTTATACTGACATCAAATATAGTGAAAGCAGGGGTTATACTGTGGGGGAGGGACATACAAAGCAACAAAGAGATAATCTTATAAATGCGTTAGAAACACATGCATGAAAGAAAAAAACACTAAAATACATATCTAAGGGTTCATTTTCCTGACATCACATTATCTGACTTTTTCCGCTTGACTCATACATATACTAGATGTTGCAAATAAGGGAAACCATGGGACCTGTGTTTCTTTGGGCCTGGCTTACTTCACTTAATATATTTTTTTCCAAGTTTTTCCATTTCCTAACAAATGGGGCAATGTCATTCTTTCTGATGGAGGCATAGAATTCCATTGTGTATATATACCACATTTTCTTGATCCATTCATCTACTGAGGGGCATCTGGGTTGGTTCCATATCTTAGCTATGGTAAATAAGGCTGCAATAAACATTCTTGTGCTGGTAGCTTTTGTGTGGTCTTGTTTGTAAACATTTGGGTAAATGCCCAAAAGTGGAATTGCTGGGTCATAGGGGAGTTCTATGTGAAGTCTTTTGAGGAACCTTGATCCATTCATCTACTGAGGTGCTTCTGGGTTGGTTCCATATCTTCCCTATGGTAAATAATGCAGCAATAAACATAGTTGTGCTGGTAGTTGTGTTTGTGATCATTTGGGTAAATGCTCAAAAGTGGGATTGCTGGGTCATAGGGGAGCTCTATGTGGAGTCTTTTGAGGAACCTCCATACTATTTTCCAAAGTGGTTGAAAAATTTTACACTCCCACCAACATTGCAGTAAGGTTCCCTTCTGTTCACATCCCTTCCAGCATCTGTTGTTATTAGAGTTCTTGATTATAGCTATTCTAACTGGGGTGAGGTGGTATCTCAATGGTGTTTTGATTTGTGTTTCTTTTATGGCTAGGGAGATTGAGCATTTCTTCATGTGTCTATTGGCCATCCTTCTTTCCTCTTTAGAGAAGTTTATGTCTTTAGCCCACTTATTTATTGGGCAGTTGTTTCTTTGAGGATTTGTTATTGGGGGATTTAATTTTTTGAGTTCCAGGTATATTTTAGATATGAGACCCTTGTCTGTTGTATGGCTAGTGAAGATTTTCTCCCAATCCGTGGGCTTTCTATTGATCTTGCTAGCTATATGTCTTTTGCCATGCAGAAGCTCTGCAATTTCATGCAATCCAATTTGTCCAAATTTTCTTTGATTTGTTGTGTTTCTGTATCTCTTTTAAGAAAATTTTGGCCTGTGCCAAGGAGACCTAGGATTTCTCCTATTCCATCCTGTAATGTTTTCAGTGTCTGCTTTGACTCCGAAGCCTTTGATCCATTTGGAGTTGATTCTGGTGCAGGGTGATATATAAGGATCTAGCTTTAGTTTTCTACAAGTGATTAACCAATTTTCCCAGCACCATTTACTGAAGAGGCTTTCTTCCATTTTATTTTTTTAGTTCCTTTATTGAAGATTAGATAGCTATAGGTCTGTGGGTTCACTTCTGGGGTTTCAATTCTATTCCATTGGTCCTGAGGTCTGTTCTTGTGCCAGTATCAAGCTGTTTCACTTACTATGGCTTTGTAGTAGAGTTTGAAATTTGGTATTGATATTCCTCCAGCACTGTTCTTTCTGTTAAGGATCATTCTATGTTTTTTTTAAAATGCATTTCATCATTATTGTAGAGGTCACAGAGGGGTTAAGTTACATAAGTCAAGTGATGAGTATATTTCTTTTTGAACCATGTCATCCCTTCCCTCACTTTCTCCCAGTTTTTCCTTCCCATCCCCACTCACAAGTTATATGGTTGATTTTCCACATAGTGTTTAGTGAGTACCATTGCTATATTTGTTCACCCTCTGTCCCACCTTTTCTGTGATCTCCTTTGCTCTCCCCAAAACAAATAAACTAACAAACAATCCAAAAGGAAAAGACAACAAAAACAGCAACAACAACAGCAATAAAAAAATCTGTTTCCTTTTCTTGGAGTTAATTTTATTTCATTCAACAATCTCCTTACAAGCCCTGTACCCAGACAAGTAAATCTCATTGGTTGTGTTTTTAAGTATGGTTGTAGGGCAGTGATTGGCAGGTCTAGACTTTCATCATTCTCCCAGTTTATTGCCTCAGTGAGAAACAACCGCACACAGTTTGAGGAAAACTTTGAGGTTGGCTTGTCTATTACTGGAGCCAGTGTCGGTGCAAGGCCGATCGAGGATGTTATTTGAACTTCATGGAATGAGAAAGAAGAAATCACTCCTCAAATAGTTAATCAAACAAAATCTAACATCTAACTTAGACATCTCACAATTACAAGAGTTTTCTGTGTAAAATAAATAAGTTATGAATTTAATCCTCACCAATAATTACTACCTTTGACTAGTCGCTCAATCTCATTAACATTTAACTTCTTATAAAATAAAACATCAATTTTTGGTTTCATAAGATGATGATCTAATTCATCAGGTTAAAATTCCGGAACAACAGGTTTCTAGTTTTAATTCTTCCTTAACAGGTACCTTCTTGTGTGTTCTATTGCATCTGTTTCTGGTAGTTCTTCAAATGTGGAGTTAACCAGTCAACACATCAGCTTTTCTCCATCTGTGACATCCCATTAAGAGACTCATAACCTTAAATGAACTCTATAGATCCATTGCAAATACTTATCTCAAATTCTCAATTTATCCCTACTACCCCAGAATCAAAATATCCAAATATCGACTGGGTATTTCCAGTAGATATCCTGATAGACCCTGAAGTGAAATTCAGATCTCATCAACTTTCAAGCCCACTTCTTGTCTGAATCTCCTATTGGCATGTGGCATTACATACAACCCAGTCAAACACTGGAGTCAAAAATTGGTTTTTCTTTATTCTCCACACATCAACTTCAATGACAAGTCATGAAAATTCTGCTTTCAAATTTGGCTTCAAATTATCCATCTATCTAGTACTATTGACAATGCAACCCAGGAAACCAGCGTGTCTTGTCAATTGGCCTCCTCATTGACCTCCCCTGTCTTCCTATATCCTAAAGTTGGCTGAACAGCAGAATATTTCTAGTAAGTATAACTTGGTTTCACACCTAGCTGTCAAATCTCACACCAATGCTCAGCTCACTTAGAGTAAAGCTCTTATTTTTTAGGGCTATTTGAAAAGCCCTATGTGATCTGGACTCCATTATAGTTCACATCTCATTTCTGATCATCAAGATTTCTCACCCTTACTTAGCTCACACTTGCCTGGGGGAATTCAGACCATCCACTCCTTTGGACTTTATGTGTCTTTCATCTTCTCAGGCTTGATTCCTTTTAGCAGACTCCTATCAGATCACTCCTTCCATCACTGCAGTAGTTGTTCTCTAATTATTCAATGAAAAATAGTCAATCTCCCTCTACTATTGTGATCAACAAATGTTTTCTATGAAGTAATCAATGGCAAATATTTTAGACTTTATAGGTTGTATGTCACAGCTCATAGAATCTGGTGTTGTAGCAAGAAAGCAGCCAGAGATGATAGGTTAATAAATGTAGTTGTGTTCTTTAAAAACTTTATTTGCATAAACAAGTCAAAGAGAGTTTGTGAATTTATGTTCCATTTCATCAAACTCACTGATCTTTGCCGAACAGAACATTATTTGTGCACCATGATTATATCCCACTAGAGCAGCAGCAGCCATTATTTTCTCAGTTCTTGTTATAGCCCAGCATCTAATGCCTAGAACACAGAGAGAAATACTTATTAATGAATGAATATGTAAATGAATACAACTGGTACTTACAATTTTAAAAATCACTATGGAAAAACACCACCTAAGAGAGCTTCCATGATAATATCATTAGGTTAACAGATTGAAAAGGGATTGCAGTAGGATGCAGATGACTCAGACCTATAATCCTAGCTACTCAGAAGGCTGAGATCTGAGAATCATGGCTGGAGGCAAGCCAGGGCAGACAAATTTGAGAGACTCTTAGTTCTAGCAAAAGTTGGAGAAAGAACTCCAAGTGGGAGAAGACTAGCTGTGAGTAGTAAGAGCTAAACTCAAGGCCCTAAGTTCAAGCCCTAGTGGCAACACAAAGGAAAAAATTACTATACGGAGATTTTTCACTATTTCAAAGTTTTCAAAGTAGAAATGCTACTACTTAGTAGAAGCTACTACTTGGCTCTGCATAATAGAGGCCATGGACACTGCTAAATATCCTATAGCTCATAGGTCAGATCCGCATTAAAAGAATACTCTTAATCCAATTAAATTGCAGGAGTTTATCTCAGTAAATCCCACTAAGGTGGGACATTGAGTAGGCTCTGTAATTTCTTTGAGTTTAAACTTCTGCTAAGTAATGAGTACAATTAGGACTAGAATAAAGGTAATAATGCTTATTGTGAAGATAAGTAGTAAAAAACTAGAAAGGGCCAAAGAAGATAAAGGATTTTAATTTCTGTAGTTTACAACAGTCAGGCCTAGGATTTAAAATTTCAAAATCTTGTACATTTTTCTTTATGTTGTCAAAAATAAATACATTCCCAAGGGGCAAAAAAATGGGAGTTGGGGGACAAGGGATTGTCAGTCTACTTCCAAGGCAAGATAAGCATTTCCACTGCCCTGGAAATGTGTGACTTCAGCTGAGGAATGCAGTGTGCTCATGCAATGGGCTGTTCACAGTAATGTAAAAATAGAAAGTGGCCCGAGGGGAAAGTATTTTCAAATGCAGTGCTAGGTTAAAAAAAAAGTTATCTAATTTATCTCTGGTCCTTGAATCATTTTAATCAGTATGAAATTATATTTGAAAACTTAATCCGTCAAAACCACTTTCTTTTATTTAATTGATATTTAAATCACAGTGCTGCGATTTGTGAGCCACCTTTCCTATCCACCTCTATGTTGTTAGTTGTAAATATGGCTTCTACTACAAAATAAAGTTTGAATAGAAAAAAAAGTTTTGTTTCTTGAAAGTATAGACATACTGAAGCAATCGCATTAGTGCTGAGTTTAAGAAACACTGCTTTAGGCTAATTGCTCATGAACACACACACATACACACACACACACACACACACACAAACAAAACTATATGTATATTTCTTACAATTATTCTCATAGACTCTCAGGATGATGCCTAAATGTGTAGCTAAGTTTAGACGATGCACGAGGAAGGAAATTGTATTTCCAAAAGGCTCTAACTTTAGTATAAAATGCAAAATGATCTGAAGGGCTCATTTCATTTAGGGGAATAAAAGACAATCCTCCACCTTCAAAATTCTATTCTGGGAATCTTCAGGCAATCTGATCACCTCTTAGAGGAAGCATACTGCTGTCTGTCTGCTTCTGCACTTACATAAGTTTAAAAGCCTACCACATTCATGCTACTTACTGGCCAAATGACAACAAATGACAGTAAATTTGAGCTGACATCCTATGGCAGCAACAAAACAGGAAAGGAAGGAAGGAAGGAGCATTCCAAGGGTAAGAACAATACAGCAAATATCTTTTCCTAGTTTTCACATAACCAGTGACTTTGTTTTTACATTGCTGATACCATCTTTGTTGATCTAAACTGGCTGCAGGCCACAATACCTGAAGGAATTAAGTTCAGGCAAACAGAAGCTATAGTTCCTTGACACTTAATGCAAGGTATAATGTCTCATTTCTAATTTTTTAATATCTCCATCAAATACAGTGAGTAAAAATGCAGACATATTACTAGGGATTATATAGAACAACTTTCAAAATTCAGTATACTAGAGAAACAGTTGTGTGCCTTTGAGTGCATGTGTACATGCATGTAGGTATGTTGGGATGGGGAAATCCAGAAGACAATCACAGCAAAGACTTGTAGATTTTGTGGGCTGTTCCTATCATTGAATAAATAAAGGAGATCACACATTCACAGAATAGGTAATTCAGTCTCATGAAACTCTATGATACCTCATTATTCAGATTATTCCTCTCTCTGGGATTATTCCTTCCCTACAACTTTCCAAGGAAAGTCTTCCTTCAGTTTTCTCATACAGATATTTCTTAAAGTTTTCCTTTTGGTCTCCATCTCACTCAGTATTGTCTTTTAGGATTCCATCTGCTCAAACGGCCTATACTACCACCACTTCCTTGCCAATTACTTGAAGTCATAATCTCCACTTCTACCAATCTCAGAAGGATCTATTCTCTTCATTTCTTTTTTTTTTTTTGTCAGTCCTGGGGCTTGAACTCTGGGCTAGGTTGCTCTCTCTGTGCTCTTCAGCTCAAGGTGAGTACTCTACTGCTTGAGTCACAGGGCCATTTCCAGTTTTCTAGTGGTTTATTGGAGATAAGAGTCTCACAGACTTTCCTGCCTGGGCTGGCTTTAAACAGTAATCCTCAGATCTCAGCCTCCTGAGTAGCTAGAATTATAGGCATGAGCCACCAGCGTCTGGCTTATTCTCTTCATTTCTAACAATTTGGCCGGGTAGGCCAAAAGTAGATGAAAAACAAGATATTGTTTTGGAACATCTTGTCACTATCCCTCTCTAGACCTAATTTCAATAATCTTCCCATGACCCTGGGAGAGAGTTTTCCAGAGTGATCTGATTAGGAATTAACAACCAGTCAGATTGTTGTGGGACACAACAAATAAAGGGTCATCTTCAAAAAATACCTAATTTTGATAGTGACAACCAAACAAACACAAGTTGGGCATAAGAACTACTAGACTACGAGACATAGATTTATGTCTACATAGAAAACTACCTGAACAAAAGAAGTTGGACCAACTTGGAGAAGACACACAATGGCTAGAGCAGCAGTGGCAGCAACTTCAAACTAGGTACTTCTCTTCTGAATAAAGTTCTTGATATTCATCCTTCATTGATCTGGATTTCCTTCATCACATTCTTAAAACAAGACTTTGAGGAGGTTCAGCAACACTGTTAGTAAAGCTACAAAACTAGCAGGTGTTGTCTGCTGCTGAGCTATACCACTAAAATAGGCATTGCTTAACTACATGGCTGCCATTCTAATGGTCTCTGCCAGCTGCTGAACCAGGAGGACTATGTTGGTGACTATGTTGGTTTTACTCACTGCGAGCAACAGCAGAAAATTCTGTTTCAGAGCTACACTCCTGTCATCACTTTTTTCCTTGTGTATCAAGTGAGACTACGTACTTTCCTGTTACTATGCTTGTTAAATTGGTTACACTTTTATGTTTGCTTGGGTTTTCAAATAATGTTGCTTTCTTCTCTAGCAGACTATAATTTATCTGCTCAGGCTCATCCATTAATAAATTGTTTTATCAATAAGATGAATTTTTGCCAATCAATAAATATCATTTGTTTGTTTTTTTTTTGGTAGGTTGTGGGGCTTGAACGTTAGGCCTGGGCACTGTCCCTGAGTTCTTCAGCTCAAGGCTAGTGCTCTACCACTTGAGCCACAACACCACTTCCAGTTTTCTGGTGGTTAATTAGAGTTGAGTCTCACGGACTTTCCTGCCTGGGCTAGCTTTGAACTGCGTTCCTCAGATCTTAGCCTCCTGAGTAGTTAGGATGATAGGCATGAGCCACTGGCACCTGGCCATATTGGTCTTTAAAATATTTGTAAAAATTAAACTCTTGGCAATTAGTCCACTTCCACATTGTTACATTTCTGAATTTCCCAATTCTCAGAGTAACACTATCATCTTATTACCTCTCAAACTCCAGACCCAAATGTTCTGAATTCCTTGGCTTCCCTTTGTCTCCCTTACTACCTACTGTGTACTTGATTGCCAAGTACAATGAATGGTACCTCTAAAATCACTTCGAACAAACTTTCCAGTGCCATAACTATTCTTTCTAGGAACAGGTTTTCCTATCCTGTTACTGAGCTAGTATATAATCACCTAGCAGGTTTCCACATCTGATTGATTCTTATATGAATATTTCCCCTACTTTTCCAAAAACAGTGGTTCTATGATTCTCAAAATCAAAATTACTCTAGGAATTCATGAGTGGTAGTGCATCCTTATAACCCCTGTCCTTGGGTGGCAAAGATAGGAGGATCACAGTTCAATGCCACCTTCAAATACCTCATAAAACAACCAGGAAAGAAATGATTTGATAGTCTCAATGGTCTATTCCAAACAGTAGACAGCATTTTTGTTCTCTGTGGTCTTTACTTAATGAAGATCTAATTATTTCTGATCATTTTCTTTTCCACATTTATGTTATTGTCAAACTGAAATAGTGTGTTTAACCAAGACATTCTTTGCTTTACTACTTCTAGGCCTTTCACTATACATCTTTCTCTCTGTAGTTTCTGCTTTAAGTAAAACTTCTGTTACCTTAACATTATTTTGAGATTCCTTAAGCTAGGAATATCTCCTTCCTGTGAACCATTACAAATTTTTTTCACTTTGTAGTTGCCTGAATTAATTTCTTATTTTGTTTTGTTTTCTAAAACATTATCTTACAATCTTTCTTACAAACTTACAATATTCTTTTTTCTTTTGATGGTACTAGAATTTGAATTTAGGGCCTTACACTTACTAGTAAGAATAACTACCTGTTAAAGTTTATACTTCTCTATACTCAGAGATGACAAGTGATCTACAAACTAATCCAAAATGAGAATTATCTAAATTAATAATACATGCTGTAAACAGGAAAAATACTAGTTTAGGAGATCTTTAAGTTGGCTGTTACTGACATAGTAATTTTTCTTCTCATCTGATCCTTGAGCCAGGAGAGCTTAACTAAGAAACAAATTTTTGGTTTTGAACAGTTTATTCTTCTTTTCTGCAAAAATAACAAAATAAAAACTAACACGAACTTTAAAAAGTAGTATTCAAAAAAGATTGTCAATATCATGTTTATAATCCTAGCTTCCCAGGAAGATCTGAGGTTCTAGGTTTGAAGTCAGCTTCAGTATATAGGTTCAAGAGATTCTTACCTCCATTTAATCAGACTGGAGGAAGGATTGGTTTAGGTTGTAGAGCACCAGGCCTGAGTGAAAAAGTGCAGTGACAGTGCAATCCTCAGTACTGGCACAAACACACACACACACACACACTCACTCACACACACACATCTTTATTACTATACAAAACTACAATTACATATTTAAGTAGTGTGCTATGCAGTGTCTTAATGTAGGCACACATTGTTTAATGTTTAAATCAGCTTAAGTATGTTCATCTTCTTAATTATTCTCACATATTTATCATTTCTTTTAAAAATCCTGTCTTGTAGATCTTCAAAATATATGGAACATTATTACTACCCATAATCACTATAGTAAATGGTAATATCTTCTTATTCTTAGCTGAATGTAACTCAGTACCAATTAAATGGTTTTACATTTACTCAATCAAAAGCTTTATATATATTTTTGGTAAAACTTTTATATTTTAAACCATCCTTTATTTATATTTATAGTACAATTTTAACTAGTCTGTCTACTTTTCACTAAGGGAATATTCTACTTTTCACTAAGGGAATATTCACATTTTTCTCCCCCCTTAAATATTTTTTATATACTTCATACATTGTGAACCAGCACCTACAAACAGTTTAATATAGTTAGTAAAGTGCACAGTGCATAAAAGATTTATAGATGAAAATGAAAATGTAAAGGTATAAAGCATAAAATTTAAATGAAGTCTTTATAGAAAAATCTACTCATACAAAATCATGGAGGTGAAACCACAAATCCACCAATATATGGCATTCTTTCCTTTTTAACTTTCACAGCTTTTTCAAACTGAGCTTAAAGCCATCAAAGCTTTTCCTGTGAAGAACATCTAATACAAACAGGAAAATGTTTAAAGATTAAAAAAAAAGAATTCCATCTTTACATCCTTTTAAATCTTGATTCTGTGATTATGAAACATTGTGAACATTATCTTCTAAATTTGAGGTATGGTATGGAAAAGACCTATCATCTATTAACTAAATAATATCTGTCAATTAATTTATAATAATGTATGAGAGTTTATTTGCTTAAGGTTAAATTATAACAAAGAAATCTTAATGGATATAATCAAATATTAGTTAATAGTTATTAGTTATTTATAAAATAACATGAAATTCAAAGCATTTAAAATTTAATGAGTTTATTCAGAAAAGGAATACTTCAGTAAGAGCTGAACTGAAATTCTAATTAATCTCATTAGATGGGCCAAACTTTCAACTTTTGGGGGGGGGGTTGTGGGGCCTGAACTCTGGTCCTGGGCACTGTCCCTCAGCTCTTCTGCTCAAGGCTAATGCCCTACTACTTGAGCCACAGTGCCACTTCCGGCTTTTTTTTTTTTTTTGTGTATGTGATGCTGAGGAATTGAACCCAGGGCCTCATGCATGCAAGGCAAGCGCTCTACCACTGAGCCAACTTCCAAGCCCCTCAACTGTTTTTATTATGGTTACTTTTGTATTTGGTAGCATTTTATGGTTTCTTGTTTTAGTTCATGGAATTTAAAAAGTTGTAATGTTAGAAACCCACAGTTCAAACATTTATTGGCATGAATTTATTAAATAATGGTATAATGTTCTATGACAGATATGAGACCTATATGTTCACAGATATATTTACAGTATATATGGTATAGAATATGGTATAAATAGCTATAAATTATTGTATATAATTTATAAATAGCTATAAATGATAGTATATAATTTAATACAACTATTATAGTTAATATAATTAATATATATAGTTATTATAAGGTATAATTAGTGTAGTATAATAAGCATCTTTGTATATAAGTATATTAGTCCAGATTCAAATCTGGACTTCCTGATTCCAGAGCCTAAGTTTCCAATCCACCTACCAGTATAGTCTTCTTAAACTAAGCTTCCCTGACTAAAGACTGTCACAATATTTACTTCTTAACCACACTGACATATGGTCAAAAATCTTGCCTCTGTATTAAAAATTGAAATTGTGGTTGAGATAAATCAATTAGTTTTTGAATAGGTGCCATGGCTTAAGATGCATTGCCAAGTTTGTCTAAAATTAGACCCCATGTTGTGTTCAATGTATCAGTACAATTTAGTTTTCATCCAGGGTGGAAATGATCTGTCTTCCTGGCTATTGAACACTTGAAAGTCAGCTAATGTTAGTGTGTCTTAAATTTTACTTAATTTCACGTAATTAAAAGCCAAATTTAAATGTTGCCCATGTCTCATGACTATCATACAAAATGGTACAGCCCTTACTGAACTCTACCATCTTGACCTCCTAAGCAACATATAAATAGAACCTTAAAATATTTTTAATAAACCCAATTGTTAAATAAACTCAATTTTAAATAAATTCAATTATTTTTTTGCTCTTTTAATTCAATATGAACAAGAATTTCCAAGTAACAAAACTCATCATTGAGAGTGAAAAAGTCAATAATTTTCCATTCCCAATTACTGCTTCAAGCTGGTTTTTCTTTTGCTGCATTTTTTCTACTCACTTAACTTACTTTCAAACTGCCTAAGAAATGAAATAATTTTAATCACATTGGAAAAATAATGTATATCTATAAGTCTTTCCCTCTAGAAAAGATGAAATCAGCTTTCAGTCTTCCTAGAAGAAATTTATTTTGTATTTTACTGGTCATATTTTGACAGTCACAAAGCAGTAAACCAAATTTGAACAAATAGAAGTCAGAGATATAATAGATAAATCAAAAAGGCTTGAACGTAGAGTCAGAGTTTCTGTCTGGGCAAAAACCTAAGTCACAAAATTTAGTTTTTTACTTTTTCAAGTGACATAGGAAAAGAATCCCAAGTCTTTTTTTTTTTTTTTGGTGTAGAATTTTTTTTTATTGTGAAAATACTGTACAGAGGGGTTACAATTACATGGGCAAGATAATGAGTACATTTCTTATCAAGCATTGTAGCCTCCTCCTTTGTTTCCCCTTCCCATCCCTTCTCATCCTCTCCTCATCCCCCCCGATTCTCCCCCCCCCCACCAAAGTTGTAAAGTTCATTTTCGACATAACAACTTGTACATCTCATTGTTGCAATGGGTCCACCTCTATCCCCCTTCCCCGCCACAAATTATACCGACATCAAATACAGTGAAAGCAGGGGTTATACTGTGGGAGAGGGACATACAAAGCAACAAAGAAATAATCTTATAAATGTGTTAGAAATAATTGCATGAAAGAAAACAAAAAACATTTGAATACATATCTTAGGATTCATTTCCCTAAATCACCTTATCTGACCTTTTCTGCTTGACTCAAACATACACTAGATATTGCAAATAAGGGAAACCATGGGACCTATGTTTCTTTGGGCCTGGCTTACTTCACTTAATATAATTTTTTCCAGGGCTTTCAATTTCCCAAATCTTACACAATTGTTTCCCCAGGCTGAGGTCTGCAACAAGTTACTGGCTCAGTATGACCTTGTTGCTAAGATGAAGGGCATTACCCTTAGTTCCCTAACAGTTCTACCCACTGAGTGAGTGATAGGACCCAAGGCTTAAAACTCATCTTGGAATTTGGGAAGATAACATCTGGATATCTATGAAGCTGCAAATGAAACAACTTTTTTTCTTGAATTTGTAGAGAAGATCTAAACACTTCCTTCAAAATGCAGAAAATGCCTCCAGAATCAGAGTAGCCCTTGGAATGACCTGGTTAAGAAAAGCCATGGATCACTTCTTAGGTACACTGGTACCTGATGATATCCTGTGGTATCCTATAATATAAATATCCATGTTTTTTGATGTTGTTATTATTATTATTAAGGAATTGTACAAAGATACATTGCAATTTCAAAAGTCAGGTAATGAGTGAAATGCTTCTTGGACAATGTCACCTCTTCCTTCACTTTCCCCCTTGCCTTCCCAGCCCTGTCCATAAGTTGCATAGTTCACTTTTTACATAGTATATAATGAAAATCATGACTGAACTTGTTCACTCTTTCTTCCTCCATTCCTGTGTCCCCTCTCCCCACTCCCCGTTAACAACTAGCTGGATGACTGGTGGCTCATGCCTATAATTCTAGCTACTCAGGAGGCTGAGATCTGAGGATTGGGATTAACAACCAGCCCAGGCAGAAAAGTCCCTGTGAGATTCTTATCTCCAATTAACCACTCAAAAACCAGAAGTGGAGCTGTGACTCAAAGTAGTAGAACTCTAACCTTGAGCAAAAGAGCTCAGGGACAGTGCCCAGGTCTTGACTTCAAACCCCACCAAAGGACAAAAAAGAGAATAAAAGACAACAACAGAACAGAAAACAATAAACACTACCAATAGCAACAACAACATGTTTCCATTTCCAGAAATCCTTGTTCATTTTTTTTCTTAAATTCTGGGGCACATGTAAAAGTTACAGATTGTTTTTAAATTAACCATGCTAAGAAGACCATATATTGGAAAATGTATGAATGATACCAATTAACCTGGTCCAAGAATTTTTGTGTGTATCCTTTTGTCTTAACTTTAAAAATCACATTTAAAAAGAATATATAAATATGTCTAATGTGATTTTTAAAAAATACAATATCCAAGTGTTATTTAAACTGTTCTCGGAACAGTTTGATTTTAGTTTGAGGCAATCCTGTGTTTGTTAATGCTCTACTTGACAGAGTGGCAGAGGTAACATCGGGACTGCTCAGAACCTAGAAAATGAAATAAGGAAAGTATGGCTTTCTATGTAACAAGGAAAAACTCTGCAAAGACAAAGAATTTTTGCAAATTGCTTTCTACCTGGCCAACAGATGTGATGGCTAGATGTATATGATAAATCTTACATCCATGAGAAAGAAGACTATATTATTACAATGGTGTGGAAAGATCAGAAACCTAGGGGAATGATGACATCACAAAGCTATTACACCAGTCTGTACTGCTACTTCTCGACAAAAAAATATGACAAAAACAGGAAATCCACTTGAGAATGTTCTTGTAGGTTGCATTGACTGATGGGCACAATTAGTTAGGGCAAACCTATGGAGTCAGTACTCTATAAGTTTTACACATATTTGAAATAACAATGTTCAATTATTTGATCATTAATATCAATTATAAAGTGAAAGATGAAAACATAAAAACAGGTAGGGGTATTGTACACACACACACACATGCACACACATATACACACACATTACTGAATTGTTCAGAATTTCTCATTCATCCCAAAATGTATCAAGCATCTAAAAGTGGGCTAATAAGTCATTAAACATACAGGTATTTTTTCTGATAAATATGAAAGTCATTAGTTTAAATGACTCCAATCAAGAATACAAACTTGTGAGGAATATTCATTTTTCACTCACACTAATAATGTTCACTCTACAAAACAGAACAATATATATTCCAAAATAAGAATATTTTCATTACGCTGTTTTCTCCCTATTTGTCAACTACTTGTAAAGGAATTCTAAAACCTTAAGAAGTAAAGATAAGAAAGTCAAAGAAGCCCAGGTTCTGAGTCACTAGATAGGTCACCTACAAGTAACAATAAAAGCAACTATCAAACTACTACAGGAAAAAGCAGCAATGTTCTTTTATGGTTAAGCCTTAATTTATTTGTTAGTTCACTACCCAAAAGCTTCATAAAAATGATTTAATAAAATTCATATTACATTTATCACATAAGCTAAAAGTAAAATTCTGAAATTTCTGAGTTAATTATGAAATAATGATATGTATTTTTCAATTAAATATCAAATATAAATTTTAAAAATTTCTTTTTATATTTTGGAAACATTCATTTCTATAAAGATTCTTTTTGAAACTCAATTAATTTTGGTGGATTTGAAACTTAATTATCAAAGCCAGAAAATGCATTACAGGGCATTATAATGTAACATTATTGGCAAATGAAGTTCATAACAGAAATTTAAAGATTAAAAACTAATTAAAAAGAAGGCTGTTCTTATAATTGATGTTCTAGTATTTTTGCTGGTGAACAATATTATGTCAATTTTGGCTGGGTCATCCTCATTCAACATTTGCTTGAAATTAAATTATCTGTGAGTTTGTTATAATGTTATGACCAGAGCTAATATTGTTCCTCTTATACAAAAAGTTAAAAAGTTGATTTTAAAGCTTCTTTAATTTTATTCTTTTCTCTTTCCTTCCTTCCTTCTTTCCTTCCTTCCTTCTCTCCATCCCTCTCTCCTTCCTTTCTTTATTTCTTCCTTTTTTCTTCCTTTCTCTCTCTCTTGTTTCAGTGCTTGAAAAAAAAAAACCAAGCTTTTTTTGCTTTTTTTTTTCTTTTTAGAATGGGTAACCTCTGAGCTATATTTTAGCATTTTTACAGTAAAGTGGAAAAATCTGAAATATAAAGATCAAGGTAGTATCAATATTTTCAAGTGATTTACTAGTTATTAGTAAACGCAGAGAAATATAGTCTCTATATATCTTTGAATTCATAATATATGTACGTATATGAGTATCTACATATAGCATTTGGTTTTCCATTGACTCATGCTCAGAAGATGAGTATGGAATTTACTCAGGTAAATTGCATATATATATATATATATATAAATATATAAACTTGTGTTTTTAAAAGTAGATTTGTGTCATAGATGTTATTAGCAATACATAAATGTGTGCATATGTGTGTATATATGCAATAATTATGCATTGCTTTCTGAAAGAAATAGCTTTGCAACCTGCCTAGTTGCCATGGAAACCAATTCTACATTCATTCAATTGTTTTATTTAAGAAATAGAAGATTTTTAAATTAATACAATATATTCTTATTAAATCATATTTTAGGAAACAATACAAAGTATAAATTATGTCACCCATAATTGTTTTCTTAAACATCCTTTTGTTATTTGGGGGTCTTTTTACTTAAGTTTACATAATTTTGGGTAGTATGGTGCCACCTGAATCATTTATACACTTCTGTATAATTAATTTTACAGTTAATATTTATTATATTTTTTCATTTAAAGCCAAAACTTCAAAAAGAAACTTACACATAAACATACACAGTACATAGGATTATGGATTCTTTAAATATCATTTCCCATCTTGCATGTAAATGCCTATGAAACAATCTGTGATAGAGTACATTTATATTCCTTCTCCAACTGTTCATTATAACACATATTCTCTCAAAAGTTACCCTGTTCACTGGTTTGGAATCCATCTTATGCCATAACTAATTATCACATTTTCATATATGGCTATGTTTACTTATGGTTTCCTCATGGTGATGTGGCACACTAACTTTTAATATAAACCAAGGTTTGCAGAAATTATCTGCGATGATTACATGTTTCTGTGGCTCTATGCTTATTCACATATACCTCTTTCTTCTTTCTCTTTCAGCTTCATTACTTACTACTTAGTCATTACCTATTTGGAGCACTTTATGTGTCAGGTAATATGGCAGACACTGAACTATAATGAATAGCCCACCATTTTGCACAATTTTAATATCATGCAATAAGTGCTGACTGTCATAAATGAAAGGTATTATGAAGGAAAGAACAGAGGCCATCAGTCCTGTCTCAAGCAATCAATAATAGATTTTTAGGGAAGGTTGTGGATGGGGGGAGAGGGTCTTCAATAAGTGCAAAGCTCCAGTCTCAATCCCCAGCAAATCCCCTCTCACGAATCAAGGATGGGATTCTTGTGAACATAACTTCTGAATTAGTCAGCTTTTTGTTGCTACAATGAAATACCTGAGGCAGTTCATTTATAAAGAGGAAAACTTATGTAGCTCGCTATTTTGGCGGTTGGATGCCATGTAAATCAGTTCATACCCGAAGAAGGCCCTCTTCCCGCTGTACTGCATTATATCACAGACATTGGGTGTAAAAGATATTATGTAACCAATATAATAATAATTATTATAATAATATTAATGACTATTATTATAGGTATAATTATGATATAAAAGAAGTCAGAGCGTAAAATGAAAGTCCCACAATTCCCTCACAAGGGAGGGAATGCTACCAATGACCCCAGAGCCCTTTATTAGGTTCCACCTACAAATATTTTATCACTTCCCAATACTTCCACCTTGCAGAACAAGTCTTCAGTCACAATGCAGATTATTACATACAAATCATAGTAATGTTCTTGGCTACATTACTGCTCACAGAAGATCTGGTTTCATGGATGAAAAAGAAGACATTGGAGGTATGTAGAATTAATATACAATCAAATCAAATAGGAGAAAAAAACAAGCCAATTCCTACATAAGAATGTGAGACAACAAAGAATTAAAATATACTTAGAACTCAAAAAATTCATTTCCCCTATAACAAATCCTCAAAGAAACAACTGCCCCATTAATAAGTGGGCTAAAGACTTAAAGAGTCTGAAGAGGAAATAAGAATGGCCAATAGACACATGAAGAAATGCTCAACTTCTTTGACCATAAAAGAAATGCCAATCAAAACAACATTGAGATTCCACCTCACCCCAGTTGGAATGGCTATAATCAAGAAATCTAATAATAACAGATGCTGGAGGAAATGTAGTCCACAGGGAATGCTACTGCATTGTTGGTGGGAATGTAAACTTGTTCAACCGTTCTGGAAAGCAGTATGGAGGTTCCTCAAAAGACTCCACATAGAGCTCCCCTATGACCCAGCAATCCCACTTTTAGGCATTTACCCAAATGATCACAAACACAGCACAACTATGTTTATTGCAGCGTTATTCACCATAGCTAAGATATAGAGCCAACCCAGATGCCCTTCAGTAGATGAATGGATCAAGAATGTTGTTCTAATAGCGATTGGTCCTATTTCTGGCACCAACCCCAACTATATCTATAGAAAGAACTATATTTTTGCTTTCCAAATTAAGTTTATAGCTTGTACATATACTTGAGTTACTTTTCCCTACCCGTAATCCTTCGAAACAAAATGCTCACTATCGGTAAAATGCTGTGTATAGAAAACTGTAAGAGGGAACATTAAGTAGAAAGAATTATCTGAGAAATTCAAAGGATTCACAGACTCCCAGTTGTAATGAATTAATGGACTGTGTCTTAAACCAATTGTTTCCTAGGAGTCCAGATCTTTGTAAAAGCACCTTGTGAGTCTCTTGAGAAGCTGCCAGGAAAGAAGAGGGCTGGATTCCACACTGACCTTTACACTGCTTTGTGAGCTCTGATAGCAAGTGGTAAGTTTGTGGATTCATGACATACAAGCTTAGAAAAGAGTAAACTTTGAGATCTATTCTTTCACTAAGTTCCGCCATGCTAAGTAACTTTGCTGTGGATTTTGTAATAAGAATCTCGTAGGAAACAAAAAAATTCTCACAGCTTATTTATCTCAGCAATTCACTTCCTGACTCAAGAATTCCAGGCTATTAAGCAACAGAAAGAAGCCCACGGGCTAGCTAGCTAATACTTCTGTAAGTAGTCAGATGTAGAAATTTCCTCTGACTGAGGTATTGTTTTTGGGACCTTATAGTTCTCTTAAGGTTATGTATCTTTTCATTACATTATAAAGATAAATAATTAATATATGGTAAATCGAACTATTTTTATAAGTTTAAACAGGGGGAAATATGCATCTATAATTGTAATCACTATTTCAAATTAGTATGACAAAAGTCTAAGTGTTTGGAATGCGGGTTCTTCAGTTGAAAACTCTCAGGGGCAGAGAAAAGTGTTGGAGACCCTTTCAGTTGGAAAAAAAAAAAGCTCTTTTTTACATATATTGTGAAAAGTGAAAAGTACTTGGAGTTTATTTTCTATCTTGAGTCTTCATAGGCCACTGTGGTTTTAAAGTAAACATGTCCCATTTGAGATAATGCTATTTCTAAACCTATGACTCATTCATGAAATCACATACCATGCTTGTACTATGAAAAAGAAAAACAAATAGTTCATCTATTATTCATTATTCATCTTTATCATTATTACTGATTATAAATTAATAATATTATTAATACATTAATTATCAATTGCCTATTTCCAAAACAATATTTTTATGGAGACTGAGTCTATGAGGAACTGTAATGCTGTCTGAGAGACTAATGTAGGATATTTTGTACATTTCTTCAGGGAAAATGGTTTTCCAATCATAAAAGTTATTATTAAAAAAATTAAGTTTTAAAATTTATTCTCCCTATCTTTATTTTCTGTAGGATGAATTTCCATTCACCCTATCTCATACTACCAACACACAGGCCTCCTGGGAAAATTATACATTGCCCTATTTGGAAAAAGAACTAAAATATAGTTTTATTACTTTGAGAAATGTGATGTTTACTAGATGAAAATAGATTCCCTACAGCTCTTGATGACCTTGACCACATGAGTCCAGAGGTATGTACAGAACACTCAGTTGCTGAGTTTTAATCCCTTGAAGAAAAGTAGAATGTTTAAGGCATCATCTATAGATAATGGCAGTTTGATATTCTGAGTTATTTCCAGATAATTTTTGGCAATAGCTCACAGAAATAAACTAGTTACAAAATCTTAAGACATTAGCCATTCTCTGGATTTATATATTTGAGAAAGCAACTAGCTTCTATTATTTAGTTTTCTTAGTTTGGAATCTGAAAAGAGAAGATGGCTCTTTACTAAAGAATATATATTAAAGTGTCAAGAAACATTGTTTCACTGGAAACAGTATCTGAGATTAGACAGAATAAGCATATGTTCTGGCACTGAGTAGTCAAATGAGAAGGAAGTGAAGCCATAACTGAATTGGTCTATTTTTCCACTAAGAGTTTTTCCATTTTGTTTGAGGCTTTTTTCTTTTTGATTGCCTAAGCGTTTTCATCTTTCATTGTTCTTTGGTCTATGCCAAGTTACACAAATGTGCTCTAAAAGAAACACAGTCTAGTAAAATATATATCACACACACATATATCTGACATAATCATACTCCTTGAAAACAAAAATAACAAAATCATCTGCACACCAAACATACTTCACATAGCAGTCTCACTTCCAAAGTATTCCTGAAAAATCACCTCCATTTCTAGGGAAAGACCTTTTCTATTAACTTCAAAAATATTCAGGGTATTCCATGGAGTACTTATGTCCACAATTAAATTTACTGTTTTCATCTACCTCTTGTCTCATCAATTGTTTTCCCTAAGGTATTTCTTATCTTACTAAAGGATTCCTCTTCTATGATTTCCATTACTCTGTCTCTAAGACATCATGTCACTCCAACTGCCCTCTTAAATGCTTCCTATTTCACCCATTAGTCTTTCTTAAAGGTCCAGTAATTATTCGTTCCCATGAATATTTTGGTGGCTTAAAATAGTCTTTTTGTCTTCCATCTTCTCTTAAAGTGAAGTTCTCTCAGATTATAATATATATATATAAACATAATCATGTTACTTCTCTCAAATGATTTCTTTATATAGAGCTCAAGGCTCTAATTTAGCCGGTGTTTGCCTGAATTCTAAACGTCAGATTTTGTCATCTTTCTCATACACATTTTGAAATTATAAGGCATATGGCACCTCTGCTTTCCTCAATGAGACAATCTCTTGTATCATTTTCTACACTTTCCACTGTGGTTGAGCAAGGTCCTAGGAAAGACCTGCAAACTCCTAAAGAAACAAGTGCTGTAATAACTAACTTAAAATAAGTGCATGGAATAAATTGGACCCACAATCTATCCACAAAATGCATAAATATGTGAGAGATAACAATAACTGTCTACAAAAAAGGCATTAAGGATAGGACTACCAAGAATAAGCTAATGTGTTGAGGTAGATTTTCATTTTTTGGTATGAAAATAACAGGAAAACAATAATGAAAATAATTCTAATATTTGATGGCTGAAGTAGGAAGATTATAAGTCCCATGAAAGCTTGGCTAAATAAAAGGAGAATTTTTTAAAAAAAGATTAAAACATTAAAAAAAATGGAAGAATACATTTTGTAATTTTTATTATAATTTGACCTTGAAGGAGAATGGAATGAGTAAGTTGTGTAAAATATGAAGTGCTGGCAATCCATTGTGAAAGGACTAAAGCATGGTAATTAAAGCCATGAAGCAATCCATATTTCCCTTGTGCCTCACGCTTGAGGCAAGCCAAACTCATGACCTAAACCTCTCTAAAACAGAACAGTTCAAACACTTACTCCTTCCTTTGCCTTCAAGTTCAACTCCTCTGAATTTCCTTTTTTTTTAAAAAAAAAAGCATCATCACCCCTGAAAGACTTTCCCCATTTTCTCCTCTGTGGCCATTCTTTTCATTGTAAATTAAACTAGTCTTACCATTTGTTTATTCCAAGTACCTTACTTTCTTGAAGTACTGTATTTTATTCTTATTTGAATGAATTAAAAATGAATCTACTAAAATCTCTGAAGAAACAAAACCAGCACTATGAAGACTATATAGGTTTCATTATCAGTAGAATAAGCTCAGATTTTTATAACCACTAATATTAAAGAAATCAACATCAGGTTAAAATTGACCACTAATCATAAAAATAATCACTAATATTAAACAAAGAACATTGAATTCAGAAATAAAGATCAGTGTGATCTGGTAACAGTTGTTAGGCCCACTACCAATGCATAGGAAATTCTCCTTTCCCTCTTCTGATGTTCAAGTTCATTCATAAAACAGTAGCATCTGCTTTCATGAAATCTGTACAAACAGACCTATCTTTGAATACTCCTTGGTCTCTTTCTTTGGAAAGTGTGACTTATATGCTTGGGGTGATGATGTCTGGCTTATGTTGATCTCTGTCTTTGTTTTGTGATGGTTGTATATCCGTATGCTCAGGGTTCCTGGGCAGATGTGGCTTTTCCTCTGAGTACTCCTTGCACAGCTGGATGTGGAACAGTTAGCAGAGATGTTCCTGTTTCACAGATCCAACTGTCTCCAAGTCCTAGTGCCTGGCTATGAGAAGAAACCCATTTCTGGTCTTGGGGACAACATATTTAGTTTATCAAAAATACCTCGGTAATATGTTTGTACTTATCTAACCCTTCTATTTATTTCTCAGCTGGCACACAATTGGTCTGTATTGAGCAAGAATAGTACACTCAAACCCAAATAATACTTAATAAACTTTGTAAGTGAACATGGTTTTATGTGGTAAAGCAATCTCCTGGATGCCTGGACGTCACAACCACTAAATATGAGCAATGGAGGAAAACAAGGGTTACTCTGTGGAACTGGCAGGTATTTCATAAAAATAAGACAAGAAGGAAGGAAAAAAGAAAAGAAGAACAAAACAAAAGAAAGATTAGGAGGGGAAGGAGGAGGAGAGAGTAAAGGAGAGAGACAGAAACAGAGAGGTGGGGAGAATTGGAGAAGACATCAGGGCTGGCAACATTTAGACACTATTTTTCTCCCTCACCACCAGTCCTGGACACCTTTAGACATTCCATCAAAGTTACTCTTTGTGGTTGACTTTGCAATCAAGACTTGGCTCTGTTACTTTGATGGTTTTGTTGGCTTCTTACATTTATTGCTTAAGCTGGATTTTATTGAGCTCTCCTTCTTTCTTTGACCTACTTTCAAATAGGCCACCACATAGGCCAGATACCTCCAAATAATTAAGAGAGAGGAAAAAGGATAATATATAGTATTTCTCCTAAACATAATCCTTTCAGTTTTCTGATTGAAGTTAAAGATAAGACTACTTTGGAGTTTGGCAAATTAATTTTTCCCCTGAATCCTAAGGAAGGATGGAGCCAGAAATTAGTTAACATTTGTTCATTAAGTAGTTAAAATCCTTTTTATTTCTTTCAAAAATCTGGAGTGTGTGACTCATATTTTGGAACACGCACTGTGAATGAGGACTATCCAGAGAATAGTCGAGGCTAATTTTCCTTAAAAACAAAAGGAAAAAAGACTGAAGGCTAGCCATAAGCATTTTAAAAAGAAAGCACTGAAAGAAATGGCTATGGGTTTCCCTTTGGAGTTGGGGATAGAGGCAAGGTCAGGAAGTACCTGAGCTGGTGCTGATGAAGTGGACTCCCCTGGGAAGATCTCATCCTGTGGCACTTGCCTGCTGGAAACTGAGATATATAGGATTTGCCATAAAGCTTTACTTTCTCTCTCTCTTTTTGAGTAATGAGTATGTTAAATTCCACCATAACTTCCATAAAGAAAAGCACCTCCAGCTGCCTATTTTGCATGGTCTTGGATACATTGAAGGAGAGAGGTGCTAAAGAGGAAGGTGGAGCTAACCTCCACCGCCCACCGACAAAGCAGCTGTCATGCCAACAAAACCATCATTTCACATCAGAATAGTGCAACCTCTTAATTTCCAATCCCCTGAACTTGCTGTAGTTCTCTCCAACGGAGGAGGCATGATACTTAGTATATCTCATGTACATAAAAAATGCACACAGACCAGAAAGTCCAATGAATTACTTTTAGAGAATAAAACTGTGGTTATTCATCAGTAAAATAGTGGCCTGAATACACATACGTATTTTATCCACCACACAAGCAAAACATAAGACATCCCTTATAATTGAGGGAGTCAAAAATTCCAAAACATGGAATCTATAGTGCCCCTCATTCCCACTCCTGCTTTTGAGCCTGAGATTTAACTAGGTTAAAATCTTATTTTGAGGATCACAGTGTACATTCAACAGAGTGTAGGGATATAAAGCCAGAGGCCCTTGTCTGTACTCTGACTTATTCTCTGGCCTGTACCCATTGTTAAGCTCTTATGACTTGAACTGCAGATCCACTTCCGGTTTTTTTGGTAGTTAATTGGCAATATAGTCTCACACTTTTTTGCCCCCACTGGCTTTCAATTGCCATCTTCAGATCTCAGCACCTGATAGATAGGATTATTGGCATGAGCCACGGGCACCCTGCTAAGCAGCCCTTTTTAATTGTGATGAAAACCTATTCATTGCTCCAAACCAGCAATCAGAACCCAAAAAAGATCAGTTTTCCAGTGAAGTGTGCCTAATGAGCTCCCCAACCTGGAATTGTTCTGCTGGGTCTCAGTTGTCTCTTACTCAGTTACTTTTACGACCTATTTAATAAGTCATAAAAATCATATTCTAAATTAGAAAGATGATAGCTGGTGTGATGAGGATAATGTCCGTCAGTGAGGAATCCTAAAGAGACTATTTCTTTTTTAATCTCAGGAGGATTCTGCTTGGGAGAACCTGTTCCAATTTGATACAAAGAAATTAGCCATGTAACAATTTGTCTCTTTGGCAACTCCATTTTCTTCCCATTTCAAAATGTACTCCTGTTTAAGAAATGAACACATGTTCAAAACCAGTGTACAAACTCAATGGGCCTTGCATTCATGTTGCAAAATATGATGGACCTGCCAAAATACGTATTTTTAGATAGTTCTATAAATGACTTCTTCCCATGGGATATATATTTCTATTCCATCCCCCACTTTTTTTTTGGAATGAATGTTTCCTACTCGTATCCTTCATTTACAGGAAAAGGAAGAAACAGTGGGATTACTAAAGGCAGCATGACTCTTTTTCCAGACAGCAGCCCGACCATGAGAATTAGGATGTCACTTGGCAAATGAATGCCCTTCCAGACCTCAGAGACCATGACAACGCAGGCAAGCTTCCCTCTCCACACTCCCCACACTTCCTGAAGCCTTATAAGGCCAGCAGTTCATGCCTCACAATGTTTTATTGTCTTTTGTTCAACATAAACACATTTTAATCTTCCTTGAACAGGATTCTGTACCCCTTTTCAGAGTTTAAATTTAATAGTTGGACAAAAGATGTCGGATCTAAAATTGGTCATGTGAAAAACAACTAAAACCACTCCAGGGTGATTTGCTCCAACTTAATAAAGATCATAGTGTGGGTCCTGAGTTTTTAAAATCACTTACAATTATTTAAGCATTGTTTGATGCTAGGATCAACATTAATAAAACGTTTCACTTTTTTTTAACTTGCCTGAGCATAGTTGCAAGAGAAATGTACATCTTTTTATTGTGAAAATACCATACAGAGGGGTTACAATTACTGGGGCAAGGTAATGAGTACACTTCTTATCAAGCATTGAGAAATGTACATATTTTAAAGCTTAACAATATTCAGAGTAATCTTTTGGAGTTGAATGCTAAATTCATCTCTTAAGTAAACCATTGTGATAATTTCTTACATTCTTTCAGAACTCCACCAGGAAAACCTTGTCTATGAATCTGACTTGATTGTACCTTTAGGAGCCCTGCCTATCCCATTCTTTCATAATAAAAGCTGAATTCTCACTAATAAATCTTCCTAGCAGAAGAAAGTCACCATAGAACAAAAAATAGGTATCCTAAAGATATTGAAATTTATTTGAAAAATACAGAAAGCACATTAGTGATTGATAAATACTGAGATATTATTAATGACCTAAATATGATGGGCTTAAATGTTACGAAGCTGAGGTAAACTGCTAAAAAGCTTAAGGATTTGTTGGAGCCTTTATCAGATAACATAAAAGTCTTTGGAAACATTAAAACAAAAGTCTTCTAGCTCCTTGTGAGAGGAGCTCTTAATGTCATGGAAAGTTCAAGGCACTAAAATGCCTGGATCCTGAGAGATTTCCACTTCTGAAATAAATATCCAGGATGTTTTAAGTGTTTCTACTTATATTGATGAAAGTAATCCCCAGTTTTAGAATGTTCCTCATTTCAAACTTAACTTCTTAGTATAACTTTGCCAAGTTAAGGAAGTGTTACTATAAAATGTCTAGAAACCAACTGCATCCTGACAATTATAGCTAACTTACATTATGGAAGTGTCAATAATATTTTGTTGCTGCTGGCAGTGCTGGGGTTTCAACCAAGGGCCTTCTAGAATCTAGACCCTTCAGATGCCTCTTAGCAGGCACTCTGTAGCTATATAAGGCCTTCAGTTATTTCTGAGATGTATTCTTGCTTTTTCCTGGGCCCATACCTGGGCCATGAACCACCAATTTCATTCTTTTTGACATAGCTGACATAATAGTTACATGCTACTACTCCCCAGATGTTGGTTGAAAAGAGGCCTTACTTGTGTGCCTCTGTTGTACTAGAGTGGCAATTTTCCTGATCTCAGCCTCTCAAGTAGTTAGGATTATAGATACAAACTACTGGCTTTTGATCAAATTGAATCCACCCCCCTTATTTTGGTTATTTTGACATATTTAACTTACATCAATGAATTTACAGGGGGTCTCTACTTTTCAAGCAATAAGTAAAATGGAATCTAAGAGCTCATTAGGAGGAGATAGTTTACTTATTTAAAATATTCCAAGTCCACGATAGTGAGTGGTACTGCTGTAGTGAGTGGTAAAGATATTTTTACAATGTGGGAAATAAGAATTAAAGTTTAATGTAAAGTGTAGTGAACTCAAACAAATGGAAATAAGAAGTTTTCTATTTTACTATTTTTTTCTTAGGAGTGGGCTGCTTTAAGCCATTTATAGCCTAGGCTAAGGGACCTGAGGGGCAGCCATGATTTTCATTTTAGTGTTCTATAGAGGAAATATCATTTTCTTCCCCCATTGCACTTATGCAATGCTTTTGTAACTTGTTTATTCATTATATTTATCATTGCAACAACAAGTCGTTATGTAGAAAAATGAACTTTACAACTTTGGGGGGGGGTGCAGCAGGGAGGGGCAGGTGGGGAGATGGGAAAGGGAAACAAAGGAGGAGGCAACAATGCTTGATAAGAAATGTACTCGTTCCCTTGCCCATGTAATTGTAACCCCTCAGTATGGTATTTTCACAATAAAAAAAAAGAATCTGATGAGCCTCATACAAGATGCATATACAACTATATAGGTTATAAAAAAAAGAGCAAATGTGTTTCACTGGTGTCGATGCACCAGGAAAATTTCTTTCTCTTCACTCATTCGAACCAGTCATCCTCTATTTTACTTTTTGTAGATTTTATTTCTTGTTTTTCTCCCTTTGTCACTGTTTTTGATTGTTGTACTCTTTGCCTTCTATGTAAGTTTATCTAAATTGAGGAGGGGATGGGGAAGCTCAGAAATGAACTAATCAGGAAGTGGCGCTGTAGCTCAAGTGGTAGAGCGCTCGCCTTGAACTGAAGAGTTGAGGGACAGCGCCCAGGCCCAGAGTTCAAGCCCCACGACCGACAAAAAAAAAAAAAAAAAAAAAGAAATGAACTAATCAGCAATGATACTACTTTGGAAATGAGCTATACAATTTGGAGAATCAGGAGGTTGGGAAAGAAAAAACCGGGAGAAACTGAGGGAGAGGAGTGGCACTATTCACAAAGAAATGCACTCAATATCTGGTTTATGTACCTGTAACCCCTCTGTAACAATAACAATTAAAAAATTAAAGCTTAATGTCATCAGCTATCAAATTTGAGCAATACAACTTATTGCTGATTTTGTAGCTTTCAGTCTGATATCCCTCAACCTAATGTGTAATCTTATACATTCATACCCATTTCTCTCATTTGCTTCACAGAAGGTCTCTCTATAGATTAATGGGCCTTTGTTTACAGGATTATAGATATTGAATTGAATTTTCCAGATTCTTTTCATATGAGTCATATGCAGTAAGATATCCCCCTACTCTATTTCTAACATAGACTCCCTAAAGAGATTGTTTATAAATTGTTTTGATATTTTTAATTTTTTACTTTTCCTAATTCTTTCCAAAAAAGTTTATATTCTGTCCAGCCATTAGATAGAGAGAATTAAGGAAATAAAAATAAGAAAGAGAAATATTATGTTGGAGAAGAGGTAGTGCAAAAAGAAGCTATGCTGGAAAAAAAAGTAAGGATTTAGATTCCTTCTGTATTTTTATCCAGATTTATTTCACTTAAAGATCATTTCGTCTTTATTGCCTGATATTATTACAAGGAACTTTCCTGGGAGAAGAGCATAAATGTGCAATATTTACTCACTAAATTTAACCTTGTTCATCATTGGTCAATGATGAGAAAGTCAAATAATAATCTGGCCCTTAAAAATACATACTGATATTTGGGGATAGAGAGAAGTATGATAAAAGTGGTACATCAACATTGTTTGGGATAGAATTACATTTCTCCTTTATTTATTTGTAAATGTTAATTGAGTGTCTATTGTGTATCAAATTAGAAGATGGAAAGCACAAACAGGCATGATCTTGGAAGGAAAAGGCATAACAAAGTGAGTGCAGAGACTGAGTACTTGTGAGGAGGCTCTAGTCTGGATTCATGATGGTAATGGAGGCAAGGAATCTGGTTAGGCTTCTTAATTGATGGGAAAGAATTGGTCAGATAAAGGTGGATGGAGGCATTCATGAAAGAGTCTGAGAGAAGCTGAGGAAGAGAGGCATAAAGCCAATGATATCCCGAGCCCTTCACTAGGATTCACAAGTCATGATGCAGAAGACCACAATCACTAATGGATGACTACTGGGATGGGTACCAGTCAGATTGTAGAGGCCTTGAAATGCAATGTTTTCTTTCTTTTTTTTTTCCTCTGGGGAGTGGTGGTAGTGGTGTTATTTGATTATTTGTTTGTTCTTTTAGAAAGGGGGGTATGTGGAAGGGCTACAAGTGTGTATAGCTATGTGGAAATGAATTTGAGGGGATTTTCTTAATGACAAGTAGGATCCTATTGAAAGAATTCATTTACATCATGCTACCTTATAAAATTTGAATAGTTCTAGAAAAAAATAGAGGACTGGACAGGTCTGAAAAATGATTTGGTGGTTTTTAGCAATATATTAATTGGACCTGTAACATTAAGGGCAATGGAAAAATTAAGAATGCATGTGTAGAGAAAGGTGAATGGCCAAGTAGATAGGAAAACTCAAGGCTGTTTAAATGAGTACAAGAATACAGATTTAGAAAGGGAGAGGATGAACTGAATTTGAGACATTTTAATTTAAGAGAGGTTTCAAGTCCTCCCAATGGAACTTCCTGCCACACTCTAGCAGATACAAGGCTGAAATTCAAAGGAGGTCACTAATAAGAAATAACTCAGAAATGATTTTAGTTGTGCTTAATAGTTAAATTAAAAATTGGACTGAGGCTTTGCAGTGGAAATATATGATAACACCAACAGCTCATAATATGGCTTTGTGTGTGTCTATGTCTATGTATGTGTATATGTGTGTGTGTCTGTCTGTCTGCCTTTCTGCCCGTCTATGTCTCTGCTTCTCTGTCTCTGACTCTTTCTCTCTGAATAATCAACTGTCTGTGTCTCTGATTCTGTCTCTCTTTCTCTCTGAATAATCAATTTATTCAGTATATATGTAAATAGTATACATCTATAATAAATCTATTCAGTATGTATCTATACATATGTATATATTTGTATATATCTATATATACATATAATCCCCATAAATATATACTAACACCCAAGTCTATACTAAATGGTTATTATCTGTTTCTGCCCTCCTCACTTACCTTCCATTCGCTCTCTGTACATAACTTCAGCTTTCCTCTTCATTTAAATTTATGCTGGGGAGCGGGGAGGGAAAGGGAGAAAAATGAAGCAAAGGGTAACAAGTTAGACAGGAAATGTACTCATTACCTTACTATGTAACTGTAACCCCTCAGGACATCACCTTGACAATAAAATTTAAAGAATAAAATTTATCCTATTGGATTACAGAAAATGAATGACAAAATGTAGAGGACTCTACAATTATAGTAAATTAAAATGTGTTTCTAGTTGTTAGGTAAAAGTTGTTAAGATATTATTAGAAAGAGTTGTAGTATTTTTCTGTTTACAGACTTGGGGATAAAGTAGAAGAGATGTTGCAGGACTTTTTCTTTGAAAAAGAAAGCAAAATGTGCTTTCTTTGTAGAGACCAGTTATACCAGTGTAGAGTCTCAGTTCTGCCTTTTTCTGTCATTTATGGAATCCTACATGCAGTGATAAAAGCTTACTAGGCTGCTAAGGTTTAGATCTTGGCTCTTCTAGTTGTGACACCAAACAAGCTATGTAGCTACTCTATAGCTACATTTCTTAATCTGTAACAAGAAGTGACCAGAATGGAATTGAACTCACTGGAACTTGGATAATTCAAGTGGGTAATGATAATACACATTAATTGCTATCAATAAATGCTAGTTGTTATTGCTTTAATATCTAATACTGGAGAAAAGAAGAAAGATAAATTCAGAGATAATGTGCATTAAATTTGTGTCAGTTCATTTCTAAAAAAGCCTGGACATAGACACTTACTTAATGTTTTCCTTTGAGCACATTGAAGTTTCCTAAAGTTTGCAGATGAGGGAACTCTCAAGGCTTTTGATGGTAGATGTTGGGAATGACATAGCTGTTTAGTGATCCCAAGTAAGATTTAATTGCATACTTGACTTTATGATCTAGATGGATGACTTTCATAGATAGCTCTAAATAGTTGAATGGCATGAAAATTATTATTTATAATGAAAAATAAAGACTACTGAGAAGGTCATTAACAGAGAACTTACTTATTGTATTAGAATTCTCATTTTAAGAAAAATAATAGATTAAATCAAGAGTATTTTGTGAAGTTCAATAGCTTTCATTAAAAAAAATAGATGATAGAAAAATATATGGGCTTAAATTCATTGTAGCACCTCACCCCTGTTTTGTATTTCAGTGATGTTAACTGCTGGTAATAGAGCTATTTTAGACTTTAAATCAGTAATCAAAATTCTTGGAACTTGAGTCTATAACCTAAAGCTATGAAATTATACTAAGTCTTATTTACAGAGTCAGACATTACAACTCTATAATGTCAATAAACACTAATCCCTACTTTTCTGAAATAATCCACCGATAATTACCATATTTGTTACCATACATTGTTTGCTCAATTAATCTTCTCTGGTTGACTTCTCAATAAACATAATCCTTGAAAGCAGTATAATATGATTCCTACAGTGACCATATACCATGGTGTACCTCATGCAGGCATGAATCATAAAGAACACAAACAAATAAACAAAAAATTCCTTTTACCCACAGCTTTTGTTTCTGTGATTGTACACTTTAAGGATAGATATTTCCTTTCCCTGGAAGGAGGGAAGGCAAACAATGAGTATGCAAAGAATTTTGGATATAAATTACAATCTTGAATAGATTGCAATTAGAAGGACAGACTTCGACAAAATCATGATGTTGATGAAGTTAGGTTTTGATATTTTTTCAGTCTCTGGGTCTCATGTTCTGTTATATCAAAGACATTTCTTTTTTCTCCTCTGAAAGTGAGACAAGGCCATATGGACACAGAGGAATTGGTTCAGCCATTTGTAAAATACTCTTGCCCACCAGGCTGCCTTATGCTAGAATGTTCTGAAGAAACAGCCCTGACCCAGAACATTTTTTCTTAAGCCAAGCGGTTGTACAGCACATATAAAGAAGGAGCATGATTCTTCTCCTTCAGATTTCCTTCATTGAGGGGTGTTTGCTCTAGATTTTGACTCCCAGAATGATTCTGGCAGAATGTAACACTGTTCTAGACCCTGAAAGTCTCACTATCTTTGTTACATAAGGGGTATGGTCTGCATCCCATTCTGTAAGTCCCTTTGGAAAACATGGAAATTTAGAAGCATATAGATGAGGAATTACATCATTGGCACTACTTAGATATTAGAAATAACTAGCAAGGAAGCTGTCCTTCCAGCCTTTGCTGCTCTGTAATCTA
The DNA here is from genome assembly GCF_000151885.1 of Dipodomys ordii. Lineage (NCBI taxonomy): Eukaryota > Metazoa > Chordata > Mammalia > Rodentia > Heteromyidae > Dipodomys > Dipodomys ordii. The sequence continues at coordinate 1,306,177 of NW_012267327.1, forward strand.
CCAATAGAGTAAAAGAGCACAGACACAACACTGGCTTCAATCCTTACATTACATGTCCTAAATCTGGACAAATCCCAAAGTCTCTCAAACCTTGTGTTTTAATGAATGTAGTACAGGTAGAATAATATTTATTGGAAGACTAAATAAGTTCCAATGTACTAAGTATTTGCTGAGATAGTATATGATGCAACTAAATAATATTTAAGGCAAAAGAACACAACATTATTCTTATTTATAGAATAATCTCATAATATCCTAAGCAGGGCCATCATTCTTTTAGGGAATTGCTTTTCTTGCATGCCAATATCATGAAAGCAGACAATCATAGAGCCTGCATTTCTCGGTGGAGAATGACTTAGATCTAAGTCGATCATACTATCTTATTTTCAAGCCTAATAGTTGATCAGAAAAGTTCAATGCTCTCAAGAATTTTATTAGCTAGAGTGTGTAGGGATTCATTTCTTCTGATCAGCAGTGCACAGGGTTGAGTACTAACATAGAGTAATAAAGACAGTGCTAAGGGTGCCCAAAGATCTTTCTAATCCTTAGCCTAGGGCAGCTTCCTCTATGACTTTCTTCCTTCATGAAGTGGTTTGTCTTGGGCTCCTGGCTTTCACATTCCAAAGTGTTCTGACTCACACAGCTGCCCCCCATTTTCTTCCTAATCTGAAAGGCATTCTATTGATGTGGAGATCTGTTTACTGTGAATTCTGAATGCTTAGATAATGTCACTTTGCTTCTTTCCTTTACTTGAAATTTATTGTCTATGGCTTCTTTTTGTTACCTTCTAACTAGGCACTTAAATCCCCAAATCTGTAGAATATCTGATTTCAAACTTGTTGGATAAAGGATATGTTGGATAACATATTATGTATAGATCAGAATAGCTGATAAGAGAACTATTGAGCTAGAATATATATTGGATGTTGATTCAGACCAAATTGCAAACATTTCAAGAAATGGGAAATATAAAAAAGAAATAAGGTAAATTGGTTAACTACATGTAGAAAACTTAAGCTAGATCCTTATATATCACCCTGCACCAGAATCAACTCCAAATGGATCAAAGACCTTGAACTCAAAGCAGACACTCTGAAAACATTACAGGATGGAATAGGAGAAACCCTAGGTCTCCTTGGCTCAGGCCAAAATTTTCTGAATAGAGACCCGGAAACACAGCAAATCAAAGAAAGGTTGGACAAATGGGATTGCATAAAGTTGCAGAGCTTCTGCAGGGCAAATGACATAGCTAGCAAGATCAATAGAAAGCCCACG